>NC_092663.1:14943239-15255299 GCF_032118995.1 Asterias amurensis
GGGTAGTGGTGGTTCTGAAAAGAACCGGTGGTTGACAACTCAATGTTTCGATCAGTATTATGATCTGGTTGTCTTGCAATGCTGGTATCAGTGTTGGAGATGCTCTTTTCAACTAAAAAAAGACACATGGTTTCCGCAAACCTCTCTTATAAGTGATTCTAATTTAACTTATATACCAGCAATAGAAGATGATCAGAGTAGGGGCAATCAGTGCACGCGTACGGAACAGATCCAGCAAGGTGTATTTCCTCGTACTCTTTGTCTCTTTGACACAAACTTCTTGCATCTCATCACCCTCATCACCTCCTTCCTTGGAGGGTGCGGGGCCGGCTGCCTCTTCTTCCTTCGGGAGGACTGTCCGTCGTTCCTCTGTGTCTTCAAGGTCATGGATAGGGAACCTGCTGTACTGGATGTCCTTGGACTTGGCGAGTGTCTTGAGAATGACTTCTGCCTCATCTATTCGTCCCATCTGGACGAGCCAACGAATCGATTCATACGAGTACCTTTTTAAGACAAATGCAATGTCAGTCATTATAATAGGATACCAAACACAAAGTTCGTGGCGGAATGGACGACTTTTGGGACACTTGGTGGCAGCAGACTTACCAATTAAAATCCATCGCTCTCTGTAATGGCGCTTGCTCAGAACTATGGCCCTTTTCCAACAAAGTTTGGCTTTGGATTCAGCTTCAGGCTCCGTTCTCTCGTCTGAAGCCCTGAGCTCGTACGCAAGCTCGCGCATTAATTGTCAAAACAACCGCGGGGCCAAGCTAGCCTGAGCCGAATCCAAAGCCAAAGCCGTGGTTTCGAAAAGGGCCTATGTAAACAATTTACACTGTATTGTGAGTCTGCTGCCACCTAGCGTTCCAAATTAGACAATATTATGGTTGATGCAATATCCCTTACCATACTAGCGGAATGAAGGGAATATACATCAAGGATGTGATGAGCTGGAACTGTCTCCAATCTGGCATAATGTAGGCAAGGGGAGCAACCATTACCAACCCAGAAACCCAGAACAAACCAGATCCAAAGTGCGACCTCACTCGGAGGCCTGGGGGAAACATCTCAATAGTACGGACGTAGGTTACAATCAGAAGTGCCTGTTGGAACAAAACAAAGTATAATTTGAAGCTCAGTTGCATGGTGTGGGTAAATAAGAAGAAACTATAAAGAAACAAATAGTAAACTTGCGGGTACAACCTATCTCTACATTGGCCTCTTCCTCTGTATTGTACACAGATACAGAGTCCTAAATATTAGGGCCGCCGTTTTGGGGGCGGACAATTTGCAAAGCTTCATAACTTAAATCTTACACAAAGATACCTATGGGAGGGATTTAAAAGTTTATCCAATTAGGGGTCGTGATTATGGACCAATAATTTTATATCTGAAAATGGATTGGTCCCTAATTACAATACTTTTAAATAACTTTTAAATCTCTCCAATTAAGAGACAGCATTGGTAAAATGGAAAAGAAAAACAAACGGGTATAAAGCATCCATTGAAGAACTTTAGCGTAGCTATCAAGGCGTAGCTCTGGGAGAAACTCATACCAACTCCCGTAAGAACGACGCCAATAAGAGACACCAGAACGGCCGTGCGTCGGCCGAAGATATCAGATATCTGACCGGTGACGGAGGAGCCTACGAGGCAACCAGCGAAATGAATGGAGACCAGCGTACTCCCAATGATGGCATCGTCGCAAATGAGATCAAACTGAAAGAAAGAGCGGAAAGATAATAATTTTACTGTGATTTCTTTTTTCATTTTATACAGGAAATATTTATTTCATACTCTACCTCATTAAATAGCTTTGTTTGTTGGTTATTCCTTTAAAAAAAATGTTTGGAAATAAAAAGTTTAAATGAACACTGACTCAGTAATATGTAATATTGTATAAGCAAATAATTTATGAATATATGCATTACACACTGTTATGATTTCCTGAAAATGAATGAAAATGTACGTATACATGGGTCAATAATTTGTAGGGAAAAGTGAAGCAAGTGTTACTTTTATAGTGTCGTGCTTGGCGGTAGGCATCCCCATACCATAGAGGTAGAAATAATGAATAGGAATAGTTCTACCCTCGTATTGAATGAAACAAACTGTGTGTATAAATTGTTCTCTGTGTCAAATCATTCCAATCACATGAGTAGAAATTTTGCAACCTCTCAAACAGAGGCCGTTTGTTCGAGATATCCAAAAATAATATGAGCCACCCAAAATGTCGAACTGGTTCTAATTTCATGGCTCCGAACCTGATAATTTCTGATGGAGTTTTGGGAAGGGGCACGTGACCCTCTGCCACACCTTGGGTCTGGTTTCTATGATAACGACATTTATTTATTTATTTATTTATTTATTTTAATTCTTCGGACAAAAAAAAAAGCAAAACAATAAAACAAGCACAGGCCGCCCAGGGAAGGGCAAAACTCCAAAAATTGTCATAAAAAAAGATGGGCATTAAAGAGATGCTAAATTTGCTTTGGGGATAAAAAATATTACCATACACCGATGTGTGTTAGCACTGTATACTCAGTACTTTCCCGAGTCCTGTGAAAAAAATATCACAGGCATATTACTCGGGTGGGACTCGAACCAACGACCCTTGCAATTCTAGAGCAGTGTCTTACCAACTAGACTCCCCGAGGTTGCCCGCGGTTGCTAGAGGCAGTTCGAATCCTATGTTTTGGCAGGGGATACCGCAACGATATAAGAGATGTTAAATTTGCATCGGGGATAAAGAATATTAACTTTGGTTTTACCCCTAATGACATAAGCAGTAGGGTATGCCATGTAGGGAGGAAATCCTTCTTCCATGGCTATGCCTACACCACTATACAGCAAATAAAAACAAACGGTGAGACAATTGGTCCAACCTAAAGTTATAGATACTTTAAACTGAATAAGCTTGTTAATGGTAATGACAGTTACAGTGACTACTATGACAACGACGATGACACTACGAATTGGGTTTACCTCAGTGACGATACTAGTTTCACCATGTAATGACTCGTACTCCCATCCATCCAGACACGACGATGACACTGTCGTGTTATCCTCTGTCGTCGTCGTGTTTCCATCAATGACACGTCGAAGCAAATGACACCCGTCATCGCTGCTCACGTACTCGCCCGGTGTCACGTTGAGCGGTATGCGACAACTGTAACCTTCAGGTTCGCCGACAGTGAAGGACACTGACAGCAAGTGCCATGCCGACGACATCAGGACAATGCAATAAATTAAGTAGTTGATGCATTGTTTTTTACCGAAACTGCCAACCAGGCCAAGACTTTTGTCAACGTCCATCATGGCGAATCTAAGTAAAACTCTTCTAGCACCCGAGAAGAACTTAAGATGTAAAGTTTCTCTGGATCAACTGACCTTTCCAAGACACGAGTTACCAACACCTGTTTGAATTAGTGTTTGAAATTAAACGGTGGATCCGGCAGTCCGGACAACGCAGCATTCCTCTGCATAGAGACGATGCATACCTGTTCCGACACCCTTATGTTCCTAAACTTTGACTCCCATAAAATGGCCGACCGTGTTAGTTCGCGACGTAAAATGAAAACCGTGCAATTTTGAGTGATACTTGTGTGGATCATTATTATTCTACTTTAAAAACATCTTTCTAACCATATGCATTTGATAACAAACGTTTTCAAACGCTTTCATAGACCAACTCGTCCGATCCAAGGCAACGTGTTCCTTTAAAAGCCCGCATTCAGAATCATAATTTGCCCTTATATAGTAGAATATTATTACCAAACAATATTGTGTAATCGCCGGTGTAAAGCGGACAATGCATGCAATGTGCACTGGATGTGCAAATCGTCCGTCATTCATCAGAGCCACTGAATGGGAGTTTGTGGCCAGTTACTTAATCAATTGGCAATTTCAGTGCAGCTCACGTTATGCGTCATCTTATTTTAAGTCATACCTTCGCTTAGGTAGCGTATTTCTATATTATGTTCCAACTCCCTTCAGTCCCATGTTCCGAATCCCCTACATTCATACGTACACATTGTTACAATATTCCTACAATCCTAACGTATGTTTCTATTTTATTAACCCTTATCCCTAAACCCCAAGGAGCTAAAAAATAATTTTTAAAAAATAAACAAAAAATAAAAGCCCTTAGTTGCTCTATGCACTTACCAAAATCACGAGTTCACTGAACTAGTGATAAGGGAGACGGAACAAAACATTCAAATAAATAATATTGTTGTTGTTGCTGTTACCCCTCCCCACCCATGCCCACACACAGTGTAAAAAGCACCCCCCCCCCCCAAAAAAAAAAAAATAAATAAATAAATAAATAAATAAATAAATAAATAAATAAATAAATAAATAAATAAATAAATAAATAAATAAATAAATAAATAATTAAAAAAAAAATAAAAAAAAAAAAAATAAAAAAAAAAATGATCGTCCCACTCCTCATCCTTTTATTGGGAGGCCGCTTCCCTTTTTAATTTTTTTTATTAATTTAACATTATTTTTTTTCAAAAAGACAAATTTCTGTGTATTTTTTTTTTTTAAACTACTATTCTTTGAACTTGTACCTACAACTATAATAATGACATTAAACTAAAGAATTGGTGGCCAATTTGAATGGCGCCACTTAAAGGCAGCGGACACTATTGGTAATGACTCAAAATAATAATCAGCAACAAAACTCACTTGGTAATGAGTAATGGGGAGAGATCGATTAAATTAAACATTGTGAGAAACAGCTACCCCTGAAGCTGTTTCTAGTTTTCGAGAAAGAAGTTATTTCCGCGAATTTGATTTCGAGACCTCAAGGGTGTTTTTTCTTTCATAGTTATTCTCGCAACTTCGACGACCAATCGAGCTCAAATTTTCACAGGTTCGTTATTTTATGCATAAAAAAATTATGTTGAGATACACCAAGTGAGAAAACTGGTTTTTAAAATCTACCAAAAGTGTCCATTGTCTTTAAATAAAATTTAAAAAAATAATAATAATACAAAACATGTCTTCTTCCCGCCTCTTTTTTGAAGCACCCAGACAATCAACTGGTATTTATTTTCACCTGGCCTCATAAAAATTATAATCAGCAGTAAGGCCTACTTTCCCGAGGTGTGTGTCAACAAAATCCTCAGGCAATTCATTTTGGTTGACCCATCACGACCTTTGCATTGGTGCAGTCTTATCGTTATTGTTGTAGCACCTACTTTTGAGGTAGGCGTGTAAGCGCCGGTTTGTATAGAGGGGCTCAGAGAGGTCATATTCAATGTGTTAAAGGCCTATATACTCACTTTCCCCCAAAATAGAATCCTCATAATTTGAGTGGGAAAAACTTACAAGTCTCTTTACACCTTATGTTCAGAAAAAATAATAATATTTGAAATTTATATTGCGCCCCTTACATACAAAATGATCAGAGGCGCAGAACACTTGTTAAAAAGCACAGAGTGGAAGAAAAAGACAAAGAAAAAACGACTGGTCACCAGGGCCCAAACAAAAGTATGGGATACGTCTGATTTATGTTAAAATTGTAACAAAATACCGTTCATTATTACACTTATACATAGTGCAAAATTACAAATTCATGTGATGATTTAGGTTGTTGATATCGTTGTTAATCATTAAAAGACCCTTTTTTGTTTGTTGAAATCGAATCATGATGATTCAAGTTTCGCTCTAAATAGGTAAACAGTTAGCAAACAATAATTGATTTGCAAACTTTTAAGTAGTTCTTGTACAGCCTTTGGACCTGTTTGAAGTATAGGTCTACACTGTATCGTTAAAGGAACATGTACATGATTGGTTGTTGATAACAAAACAGTTGCTGGCAGTGTTAGCAATGTGTAATCCATCATTCATCACAAGTAAAAATAATAATAATAGTAATAAAAGAACATTTATAAAGCGCCTTATGCATTGCCTTAAAGCGCTGTACACATATATAAAAATCAGCTATATTAAAATAAAAAGAGAAAACACTCATATTACATAAAGACTTACAATAATAAAGCAGATGAGCAAAAAACACACTAAGAAAACAAGTTCTGTTTCAAATTCCACGATGTTTCTTTTACCAATTCTGTAATGTTCTTTTAAATATTTATGGGTAAAAATAATTAGGTTTATTTCAGGGAACAAGTGAAGTATTCTAGATTTCATCTTATCTATGAACTTTGTCATACTTTGCGTACAAACCATGTTACAGTACAAACTGTTACCAGCACGCAAACAATAATTAGGTTGCTAACTGGTCCAAACAGACCAAAAGAGGGCGCTATTACAATCGCGTACAATCTCGCTCGTTCTCGCGCGGAAAGGGGGGGGTGATAAGTTCAGGCAGAGGGAAAGCAATATTGCAGGTAAGTGGTGTAATCCCACTAATGACTAATAATAAAAGAACCGTAGTAAACCAGAATTCCGCAAAAGGTGAGGTAAGTTTTGCAGTAGGAGAACAATTTGAATAATGAAATCAGATATTTTGATCGGAAGAAAAGTTTAATTTTTATTTGATAAAACTAAGTAGGCCTAGGCCCTAAAAAATGATTTATGATTTTGTTTTGACTTTTTGAGTTGGTAATGGTATAATTAACTATATAAATGGAATGTAGGTTTTTTTGAGGTACTTTTTATTTTTTTAGTTTTAGCATTGGTTGAGTGACTGGCTCAGCTCAGGGCTCAGTCAGTGGCTGGCTGTGGCGTGGAGCAGGTCAGTGGCTACTCCTACAGTCCCAGAACTATGCGGTTTTGTTCAGCTATCGTCTTGTCTGGAGACAATAGCGGAACAAAACCGCAGGCATAGTTCTAACGGATAACTTTCCGTATGGCGCCACCACTTTTTCACTCATTTTTACAAAAAGGGATATGTCAATCAGGTAAATTAGATACTATATTATTTTATTTCGAATGAAAAAGTGGTGGCGCCATACGGAAACTTTTCCGTTCTAACTACTAGTACTACTGAGTACTACCTATTTGTCAGTCTCAGTGGCAGTATGTCTGGTCTGGGGCAATTTAACAATCCACTGCCATGATTGCACTGGGGTTCTCAACCTTGGAGAAAGGAAATACATGGAGTTCGAACAAGCCTACATCAAAAGGACAAGGTTGGCTGCCGCGGTCGTCCACTGGCATTCTCGAAATTCCAATAAGGGCAGTTCAGTGAGCCCGCCCACAAGAATGTACTCCTCGAAATATTTCGGCTCTATCCGCCATCGTCTCCCGTAACCTCACAATAACGATGATGGTTCAATCATGGATCAATGAATTTTGTAATCGCAAATCGCTCTTTTTTTTTCTTTTCTTCTCGCCCATATTAGGCTCTATGTGTCGTTTTATATCTCATTGTCCGAGGGGATGACAGAAAATCAACTTCGCAATCTCAAAAAAAAAAAAAAAAATAAATTCTTTATTTAGTCCCCAACTACTCCGTTTTACCATTGCACTACAAATGTGCGTGTTTTTTTTCCCACGACAAACGTGGAGAATTATCTGCTCACGTTCGTCCTGGAAAGAAAACATACCCAATCCGCGCCTCGTGTACAAAGTATATGGACACGCGTCTGGCAACTACGTGTCGTTATTGTCGTGAGAGAATTAACCCTGTGAGGTTACGGGAGACGATAGGGGACAAAACCGAAATAGTACTAGGAGTAGGTATTGTCTGAGACGGATGATGTATTGTCCCGTTAATCGTGCGTGCACAGTAAGCTTTTTGCCTGGGTTTTCTTTTCAAAGTGTATTTTTCAAAACGTCTATAACATTTGTTTTGTTATTACTTAGAAACTCAATGGCCGAATTCAACGTACAGCAAACACCCTTGGACTTCAATCACTCTCAGTCGCAACAGCCGCGATTCCAGCAGAGTGGAGGACAGCAAAACTTCCAATCTTTCCAGCCCTATCTGTTAACTCAAAACTACTCTCAGCAATCGTACAGACAACCTCGTGGTGGGGGAAGACCATTCTACAGGAGGGGTCGCGGACATCTGGCTCCGAACTTTAATCAAGGTTTCGCTGAGAGCTACCAAAACCAGCCGCTACAATCCCTTCAGCAGGACTTCAGTCAGTCAAATCAGCAGTTCGGTAACTATGGGGGCTATGGTCAGGTGCCGGAACAGGACTTCTTCTTGCAAGGTCAACCCCAAAGGGTGAGAGGTCGTGGGTTTAGGTCACACTCACAGCGTGGACCTTTCAGAGGTCAGTCGCATCAGCCGTTTTTTCGTGGTGCTGCATCGTCGTTTGGGAATGAACGCAATCAGGACGTTGGAGCTGTGTCTTCCAATAACAATAGAGGGCGCTCTGGGGATGGACGGTTTGAATCTGGACGGGGAAATGCGAACAAAATTCCTCCGAAGAAGAACAGGTACTTTGGTTGTTCTTTGTTTTTCAATAGGCCTAATGTGAAAGTAAAATATTCATAATTCAAAACAGTACTGTGTTAAGTTAAATTATCTTTTGGATTGGGACCTTGGAGAGGGTACCACAGCAAAACAAAGGCCAGAGTTATTTTTATGTCTATTTTCGTTGTACTCTTTTGGTCCACCTAATAAGTCAATTAAAAATTATCTTCCAAACAGGAATGACTCCTCGAAAACCAAGAACCGCTCCCAGTATCAGGGGAGTAAAGACACCCAGACTGGGTCGATGATCGAGCAGCTGACAGAGGGGACGTACGAGTGCACAGTGTGTTGTGAGACGGTCAGGTGTGATTCCCCCATCTGGAGTTGTCAGGAATGCTACAATGTGTTCCATATGAGGTGCATTAAGAAGTGGGCGAAGTCACCTGCTGCGGCCGCTGAAGGCAAGGAATTTATCTTTAGAGTAGTTTAGTTTATTACCTTTATTGGGCAAACATAAAAATATAACTTAGTGCAAAAGGGGAGACCCAGGACAGGCAGGCAAGCCCGCTACATGGGGACCCTTGATCACACATCAGAAAAGAACCAAGAAACAAAGACAATCAGTAAAAACGTGGAAGTGGAAGTTCCTAGGATTCTGGTTCTTTTGATGGACTGGGAAAAAAACTTCACCATAACCAGCGTACAAAATGGGCCTCTGATCTAACCCTCTCATAAAATGGAACCATGCCAGCCATCTATTTATTACATCAGGCCGTGCCAACCCCCGCCTCTCCCCCCCCCCCCCAGTCGGCCCGACATCTGCACCACAGGGTTGACTGTAACCAGAGACACGTACCTCTTGGCAGCTCAATTTTATATGTTTCTCTTTTGATCTATTTGTTAATCAGGAACTGATGGGTGGCAGTGCCCAATGTGTCGTAACATAAGCCTTCCAATTCCCTACACCTACAAATGCTTCTGCACCAAGATGCGCGATCCGCCGTACCACCCTGGCGAGATGCCGCACAGCTGCGGCGAGGTCTGCCGACGTAAACGCTCCAAGACTAACTGCGTCCACCCCTGCAACATTCTATGCCATCCAGGCCCGTGCCCGCCGTGTCCGGCCAGCATCAAGCAGACTTGTCTATGTGGGGGGACGACGCAGACGATTCGCTGCGGAACGTCTCAGGTGGTGCGCTGCGAGAGAGAGTGCGGCAAGACGCTGAACTGCGGGATTCATGAGTGTGAGGCGGTGTGTCATTCAGGGAAATGCGAACCTTGCCAGGTGGAACTTCAACAAGGTAAACATTTTTACTCAAATTTTAGATCATATTCCTCTCCAGGGAACTCAGGACAAGGGAATATAAATGCCAAGCTGGCAACAGCTCTTACAAACATTTGGTTTAAGGTTGATGATTAT
Organism: Asterias amurensis; assembly: GCF_032118995.1. Lineage (NCBI taxonomy): Eukaryota > Metazoa > Echinodermata > Asteroidea > Forcipulatida > Asteriidae > Asterias > Asterias amurensis. The sequence continues at coordinate 14,952,998 of NC_092663.1, forward strand.
GAATTGCATAAGTCAAGAGATTGTGATTCAGTAACTAGTCGACAATACTTATAAATCTAAATATTATAGTCATTTCGAAATCAGCAGTTAGCTAATAGGGTTCGAACCCACAACCTTGTGATTGCAAGTCCTGCAGATTTAAAACTTGACCACTTTGACAATAGCCAAAAAGTTTCAGTTTTAGATGTAGGAGCAAAACCCCCAGAGAATTGTTCCAGGGAAAACCCAAGCAACCAGAACTGAAAACCCTATCAATGTAGTCCCCCCAGCGTGATTCAAACCAGCGGCCTAGAGGTGGAAGGGGACGAAAGCCAAGCTGACCACCTGTTGATCTTTATTAAACCTAACAATCTTTCCATTTATCATAGAGTGCTATTGTGGTAAGGACAACAAACTTGTGCTGTGTGGATTGGACGAGTCTGGTAACCCACTCCAAGAAGGACCTGAACAATACTCATGCCATGCTCTTTGTGAAAGGTAAAGAACCAGACTACTTTTCAAACCAAACTTCTACATAACCTTCAAACGAAACAAGTTTCCATTTTTCCATTTTCTGCCTTAACCGCCAGTTCAGAACCAAAACTATTCAAAAGAGTTTTTCACATGGTGTTACCACAAACCTCACATTAGTTATACTTCCACCATGTAAAGTTTGAAATCCTACTTATTTATTGCCTCGTCATCATTTCTCCTAAAGACGAGCAGAGTATATCTTTTTCAGAGCCAACACCCCCGCAAAAGAGATTTTCAAAAGGTTTTTACCCACAAGTGTACTGTTTATTTCTTCCTCTTTATTTATCATTTAGAACTCTGGCCTGTGGCAACCATACCTGCACCAGACCATGTCACCCAGGACCCTGTTACCCTTGCTCTCTGACCCCCGATACAGTGACCCACTGTCCTTGCGGCCAGACCAAGCTGTCGGAACTAACAAAGGAAGGTCAGACACGAGAGTCTTGCCTGGACCCGATTCCAACATGCGAGAACACCTGCAGCAAGCCACTTATGTGTGGTGGAGAGGGTAAGCAACAGTGTTGTAACCAAAGCATTTTTCCTCAAGTCACGTCAAGTTGCAAGTCACATATCCCAAAATAAGTCCACTATCATTAGGTTTTAAAAAACTTATGTAAAATCAAATCTCTTTGTTGACGACCTTTGAGTTACATTGAGTTACTGCTTGTTTAATTCTTTTGTTTCTCTCTCTAAAGACATCCACACCTGTAAGAAGACTTGCCATGAAGGAGCTTGTAAAGAGTGCTCCCTAACGTCCACCATACGCTGCCGATGCGGCCACCGCATGATCGACGTCTCCTGCCGAGATCTCGTCGAAGCATTGGACGTAGCCACGGGTGAGGTGTCTATGGCATGTGACAGGAAGTGCACCAAGAAGAAGGATTGTGGGAAGCATAAGTGTAACACCAAGTGCTGCATGGTATGATTTATCTTAGGACTTAAGTAAGCCTGGCCTGATGCTTAGAATGAACAGTACAGTGGTTGGCATAGTGGTATCTTTCCTTGACTTCCACTTCTAGGACCCCGGTTCGAATCACGCCGGGCACTGTCTGGATTGGGTTTTTCAGTCCCTACCTAACTGCTTGGATTTTCCCCATGGAATATTTCTCTGGGGTTTTCCTACCACATAAGACTTTCTTCCTAGTTCAGTGATTAAGTTAACGTTTCTGAATGTCCTTGGCTTCACAGCCAGAAAAAATTTAATGAAATGAAATTAAATGAATCTCAAATTTGAAGTACAACTCATCAAAGAGGATATTAATAGCCATGTCCCCCATACAAAATATCTTGATTACTGATTTTCGAAAGGGTTCAGACTATTTTGTCCATTCACCCAATCAAACTTTCCAAATACAGAAAAATCTTGCTTAAAAGCAATCTTGTTTTCAACAATTCCAGGACAAGAACCACCACTGCGGTCAGATCTGCGGACGAATGCTTAACTGCGGACTACACAGATGTGAAGAGATGTGCCACCCCGGTAACTGTGTACGTTGCCTCAATGCAAGTGAGTTTAAAGGCATTGTATATATTTAGCTTTAGGAACAGTTCATTTGTTTTAATCCTAAAAAGATGTAGTTGTATACAATAAGATATCGCCAAAACTCCGGAGCTAACATGTCCATGCAGGAAGATTAATTCCATAGAAATACACGGTCCAAATCATATATTCAAATTTTGGGCATACAAAATTATATATTTGTTCCATAACCGTGCAGCACTTTGAGGTAAAATGCATTATACCATCCAAAGTTGCTCTACTTCTTACCCTTTAAGGTACCATAGAATGCCACAAACTACCACACCTTGTAGACTAGCATTAGGTTTGTACTGCAGGTGTTACTTGCAAACCCAATGGCTTGTGTACTAAAGACTTTCGTTTTCAAATTTTCCTGCGCCATTTTGGAGCAAGGGCCAGTTGGTCAGGAGAGTACGCCAATTGACAACGATCAATTTATTTTCAATGTTTGCAGGTTTTGATGAGCACACCTGCCACTGCGGGGCAACCGTTATGATGCCCCCGATTCAGTGTGGCACCAGGCCCCCAGACTGCCCCCAACTGTGCGCCCGTCGGCATGACTGCAATCACACTGTGCGTCACAACTGTCACTACGAGACGTCGTGCCCACCGTGTGCTGAACTCTCGTCTAAAATGTGCATGGGGAACCATGAGGTGAGGATTAGCGCCATTTAAAATGTTTTTTTATTAAAACTGTAATTTTGATTTTGATTCAGGAACCAGATAAAAACAGCACAAAGATGAAAAATGGCCCATAGCAAAAGCTAGAATCAAGTTGTATAGAAGATCAACAAAAAAAGGATCAATAGAATAAGTCTATGAAACAGTGAAAAACAAGGGAAGTGAAGCCTGCGGTCATGGAGTCCTGAGATTAGGCTAACAGCCCTATTTTCTGACTAGCGTTCTGTTCACCCGAACTCTACTCTGTTGGTCTTGGCCCCAAAGGCTGTCAATTCCCAGGTCACAATCTCCTAGTCAGACAAGACACTACACCATAACCACCAAAAGAAACAATGACCTAAAATAGAAGTAGCAAGTTAAGACATTTGATCCAAGAAGAAGCTGTGCACTTTTATCTTGAAGACAAACACATCTAATGAGGCAGGGAAAGCATATGTGGGAGGGAGTATGATCTAGTGTACGCTAAGTGTAATGATGATCTTTTTACTTTTTACAAATAGAAACGTTACAACATCCCATGCCACATCAAGGACATCTCATGCGGCCATCCATGTGAGAAGAAACTGCCGTGCCAGATGCACAACTGTAAGAAGATTTGTCATAAGGTACAAGAACTCAAGACAACCCCCTAAACTCCCCACTTCTTAGGAAATGTCCTTAAGTGTCTAGGCCGAGCCGTTAAGAGCACTGAATTCAAACTCTAGTGTTTCTGATCAGCAGAGTGTGGGTTTGAATCCCCAGCCGTGACACTTGTGTCCTTAAGCAAGGCACTTAACCATTGCTTCGTCCTTCGGATGGGATGTAAAGCCATGTAATAGTGCACTTATCGAAAAAAGAAGGGGTTTGCCCCGGTGTTCCTGGCTGTGGCTGTTGTATGCGCCGTAGCACCTTGTAAACTATTATTATTGTTGGACCGAGTCACAAAAAGCTTTCAAAATGTCCTTAAAGGGGAAAGTATATGTTTAGTAATCACTCTTAAAATTAATGGCAATAAACCTTTAGTTTGAAGCCTACAGCAGCTTTTGAAAGCATTTTTAGAAAGATTTCACTTTAAAGTAATCTGGGTTATAAATGTACAAAGTTATACATTTTATGCCCCAAAAGTTGAATCTGAGAAGTGTGCTGCGGTAAACATACATTTATATAGGATTAAAACAATCGAACGGTTACAAAAACTAAATGTATACTTTGCCTTTCAAGAATGGTTTGTAATAACGTTTTACTGTAATCCTATTTTGTTGTGTTTCCCACAGGGTACCTGTGAAGCCTGCAAACACCCATGCCTTGCCCCTCGTCCAGAGTGTGGCCACCCCTGTGCCGCCCCGTGCCATGTGGGCAACCCCTGCCCACCCACCCAGTGTAAGGCTAAGTTCTCAATCCACTGTGCCTGCGGGAATCGCTCCGAGGCCACTCAGTGTCTACAAGGAGGTGATGATGCTCAGCTCAACGAGGCCTTCCAGAGGTAAAGATTAGAGACTCAATCAAAATCCAGCAAAAGAAAAATGAATCAAAGATATCATGGGTATAATATAAAGCCCCTTTGAATTTTTAGGGACATTTAAAACAGTGACAGAACCACCATGTACATGTACATGTATAGGCCAGATTGAATAACCCCCTTTTTGCTATGAAAGTCGCCATCTTGTAGGGCAAACCGTATGTGTATCTAAACGCGTACATCATTGAAGCACGCAACACACAGCAATCCCGGTTTGATTTCTACTGAACATGCACGCACACACGCACGCAGACGCGCACAGACGCCATGTTGTAGAGCAGATATTTGAAGGGTAACGTCATATTCAATACGGTCTGGAGGAGTTACTTTGTGATGTACTTTGTAAGAGTCAGGAAAGACCCTCATAATTAATTCTACAGAAAACATCAATGGAATAAGCTGTTGCACATTGCTTATCAACCAAAGAGACCTAGGGTATAAAAGCAAAGTCTCACATTTCAACTTGAGAAAGACTCTGGTAGGGTCAAAACGTGAGGCCGTTAAACAAGTTGTGAATAATTCATTCTCTGAAATTGATCGCACTGTAAGCTTCTTTGTCATGTTGAGTTGTTACATACTATTTTCAGTTTCCGTAGTATTTGTAATTGTGATTTTTTATTTTGCTTCAGATTGGCCACACATACTCTAGCCGGGCAGGGAAGTCAGTCTGGTGGAGACGTTGATATAAGTCAGATGATGGCTTTGAGGAATAGCAAGAAACAAAGACAGTGAGTTATGCTTTTGTTTAACAACCTCCTATACGCTGGTCAGACTGCCACAAAGTACCACACCATGTGTCATGGCCGAGCGGTTAAGAGCGCCGGATTCAAGCTCTGGTGTTTGATCAGCAGAGTGTGGGTTCGAATCTTGGTCGTGACACATCTGTAAAGTTGGGGAGGTAGTGCTTTCTGCTCTACCGGCGAGGCTTCGGACTGATGATACCCAAGCCTAAATCCGTATGGACTGTAAAAGGGGTAACCCTGTTTCAGCCCTAGGAGTAGGTGGCAACGGCCTGTGGCAATAACAATTGTAGCCCACATCTTGAAGTGGCCTTCAGGCCTTGTGTGTCTGGCGACTTGCATATAAAAAATATTTAAAAAATAAAAACATCCAGGCTAGCATTGGGTTTCTTCTATTTGTACAGCTGGTCTTTTGTGGAAACCCTATTACTTGTGTACTATGGACTTGGTCTCCAAAATCTCCTGTGAATGTTTGTGGCACAGGCCAGTTGGGCAGGAGAATATGCAATTAGTAGTAAGGTTCAATCAATGTACCCAAAGATGAGGGCATTGCATTCCAAAGTCTATGAGAAACTTTGAATGGGGCCAACGCCAGGGCAACATAAGCCTAGGCAAAGACCAGGGCAACAGAGGGCGTGGCATGGTGTCTGTGTCTAACATTTTCTTTCACTCGGAATATTGAAATCGTTTGCTTTTTGGACATTTTATTTTGTAGGTTGGAATGTGATCAGCAGTGTTCCATTCTCGCCAGAAACAGGTAAGCAACTTTTGTCCCCTTTAAATTTTCGTTCAAGCTCATTTTTGCCTTTTTGTACTAAACTCACTACAATCTGTTGGAGACTTTTCTTTTGTTTCTGGTTTAAAATGTACTTCTTGCTCACATCAAAGTATATGACCTTAGTGAATCAGTAACATGTGAACTTGAAATTCACAAAAATCATGGCATTACCGGTAGTCACTAGACATAAAAAAATAAAATTAAAAAAATAGTTAATGGCCTGACGTTTCGACCCTAGCAGAGTCTTTCTCTCGAAAAAAAATACTAATATTATTTGTGTTTTTTTGTTGACAATTACAGGAGACTCGCCTCTGCGTTACAGATCGACCCAGAGAGCTCAAAGTTTACTCCGACCTACAACATGTTCCTGAAAGAGCAAGCCAAGTAATAAGACTGTTTGATTTTTCCTGTCGACCCTAAATTCAAAGCAATTCAACAATTCTATAAATTCGGGCCCTGGGCAATCCCCATGTTCTTACAATAATTGTACTTTGGTCTTCAGCATGCATTACACAACGCAAAGCTATAATTACTATAATCGCTTCTCTCCACCCAGGGGTAAATTGGTACCTTTGAGGGCAGAGTTGGTTATTGTGATTGATAAGCTCAGTCCGCTACATAATCGGCGGCACAGGCTGTATACTCCCAAGGGATCTGAGATGGTTAAAGGAATGATTTAAGGCCCAGTGACCCGGGGTAATAATGTTGAAGCGCCATGAGCGTCACTGCGTGACGGACCTGAGCGCTATATAAGAAGCCACTATTATTATTATTATTATTATTATTATTATTATTATTATTATTATTATTATTATTATTATTATTATTATTATTATTATTATTATTATTATTATTATTATTATTATTATTATTATTATTATTATTATTATTATTATTATTATTATTATTATTATTATTATTATTATTATTATTATTATTATTATTATTATTATTTATTATTATTATTATTATTATTATTATTATTATTATTATTATTATTATTATTATTATTATTATTATTATTATTATTATTATTATTATTATTATTATTATTATTATTATTATTATTATTATTATTATTATTATTAAAGCCTACGCTTTACAAATCCCATAAAGAATGAAGCAATTATGGTCTTAGTATCTTGCTTAAATACTCTAGTGCCAAGACAAAAACCGAACCCAAACTTATGTCAGCATTTTGCACAAAATACTTCGTAAACAATATTCTTTAGAGACAATCAACTTTAACGGATATTCGTTATCTTCCCTAAACAGGAAAGCCCCAGCTTTTGTAGCTGGCATAGAGAAAGAGATTGCAGCTTTGGTAGCCTCTGCTCAAGCTGTAAGTATTTGAAGAGAAAGTTCTGTTCTTTGGACAAAAGATCTGGATAGGATTTTGATCGACCTGAAGTGATGATATCAGTTTTTGTCCTTCAAATTGAATCTGAGAAGCGTTACTGTCACAAATGTTTCTCAGATTACTCTTCCTGCGTGGGCATAATAATAGTAATATCAAAGTCTTATGTAGCGCACGTATATCTTCCAAACAAGGTACTCAAGGCGCTGAGTATATACAAACTCTCAGAAAGATTGCAGTGATGAATTCTGAGACTTTAGCACTTCATAAGGGTTTACAAGGTGCTACGGCGCATACAGCAGCCACAGCCAGGAACACCGGGGCGAACCCCTTCTCTTTTTGACAAGTGCACCGGGTTCTTTTACATGCGTTACACAACACATAGGACCAACGGTTTTATGTCCCATCCTAAGGACGAAGCAATGGTTAAGTGTCTTGCTTAAGGACACAAGTGTCACGGCTCTTGATTTTCAGCGATATCTAAAAATCTTTACAACATGTTTGTATTGAAATTTTCACAGGTTTGTTTTATTGTATAATTATCTACATTAAAACAATCGAATGGTTCCGAAATCCAAAGGTATGCACTCCCGTTTACGAGACTTGAGGATTCCTTTTTTTTTTATCCAAGTCAAAGCAGCCTAGTCGCAGTCGCGTCTTCCCCTCCATGAATCGGGACCAGCGGCGTGTCGTCCATGAGTTATCCGAGATGTACGGATGTGATTCGCAGAGTTACGATCAAGAACCCAAGAGGAACGTCGTCACGACTGCCAGGAAGTAAGTTTATCGATGGGTAATGAGTTAAACCACTCGACTTGCAATCACAAAAGTGTTGGTTAAAATCCCCTCTGAATTTTAACTGAATGATGTAGAATATCATTAAGCCTGTAAGCACAAAACTTCCAAAAGCTTAACAGAATAGTTTACTAGCCAAATTTTCATCAAGTTAACAATGTTGTGACAGGTGCCCCACCCAATTTTTGCTTAGCAAAGAAATTGGTCAAGCAGTATTTCCTGCTTTTTAGACACATAACCATGATTCCTTCATCCTACTTTTTTTTTTTTTTTAAATGTTGTTTCACCTCATCATTTCTTTTGCCCTTCATCTCCAGGAGCACCTGTTTCATTCCAAGTGCAACACTGTCTTCAGTTGTTGGGGATCGCCCAAAAGCCCCGCCTCCGATCCTCCACACTAAGCACCAAGCCCCAAGACATCTCACGTAAGTCTCATTCATCCAATCCCAATTTCAAATGACTAATCTCAATAATGTCTTCAGATCCATGAATCGCGACCAAAGTGGCAAGTTCTGGTGGTCTAGTCATCGAAGTGTGGGTTCGATTCCCAGTAACATAACATTTGTGTCCTGGAGCAAGACACTGAACTGTAATTGCTTCTGTTCAACCAGGGGTAAATGGGTAATGCGAGGGCAGAGATGCCTATTATTGTGATTGATTTAGCTTGGTAGGCTACATATTTGGCAGCACAGGCTGTATTGACTTGCACGCACGTCACATGCGGCGACTGTGCCACACTCACCATGTTGTTTAGGTCTAAATGCTGCTGCGCACTTCACTGAATAACACAAAGAGAGACATTGCCCCCAGTATGGCTATCTAAGATTATTCTGATGATGACGTCAGGTGAATTGGGTCAATACTCCCAAGTGAGCCGAGATGGTTTAAGAAATAAAATAAATGGCCCAGTGATCGGGGTAATAATGTTGAGGTGCCATGAGCATCACTGAGTGACAGATTTGAGCGCTATATAACAAGCCACTATTATTGTTATTATAGTAGTGTCGTGGCTGAGCGGTTAAGAGCACCAAATTCAAACTCTGGTGTTTCTGTTCAGCAGAGTGTGGGTTCGAATCCCCAGCCGTGACACTTGTGTCCTTAAGCAAGACACTTATTACCATTGCTTCATCCTTCGGATGGGACGTAAAGCTGTTGATCCCATGTGTTGTGTAACGCATGTAAAAGAACCCAGTGCACTTATCGAAAAGAGAATGGGTTCACCCCGGTGTTCCTTCGATATTATTATTATTATTATGTTTCATTACACAAAATTCTGCTCAACATGACTCCATGGGTTAAGAAACCCTCCATGACAACATACCTCCGAAGATAAGGATCCCAAGTCGGACCTTTTTGTACAAGAAACTGGTATTATTTTTTCTTCTGTTTGCTTTCCAGGACATTGTCAAAGATGCAACGCCCAGAAAGCCCGACCGGCCCAACCAGTCCTCCACCTCAGGCTAATGTCTCTCAGATGGACGACTTTGAAGTCCCTGACTCATGGGAAGTCAGATGAAAGATTGGACGAAAGACTGCTTCATAACGCCTACCGTGATGCAAACCATACAGAAGATTATACAGGGAGTTGAATAAAATTCAATTAAAGGAACATTACAGAATTAGTTTTTGCTAGCAAAAAAGTTGCTGGCAGTGTAAGCACTTTATGTAATCCACCATATACAGTACATAAACTGACAAACCTGTAGAAGTTTGAGATCGATCGGCCATCTGGGTCATGAGAGAATATTGAAAAACCAATTACAAATTTTGCGTTGCATCGATGCCAAAACAAAAATGAATAAAACGCTCACTGAGCGATAAACTTTGAGATTATTTATTTCTCATCAAATATGACATTTCAGACAGAAATATTTCAAGGGATGTTTTCTACTATCATCATCATTAGACCGTGTAAGTTTTATGTAAATCTGTGATCTTTACGATTTGTGTTTCGTACCAATTCTGTACAACGATAATGGAATTAAAAAATTTGATTATTATTTTTTTTTTACAGCATATTCAAATGACAATATTTCAACTTCACTCATACTAATTGTTTGCCATCTAATGTGTATTGATTTTATTCCATTTGTGTTTTTTTTTTCATTTTTAAGTGGTTAGGGTTCGAGTTAATCCCATATGTGGAAGAGGATAGGGTTAAAAAAAAAAAAAAACTATGAGAAGACCCTGCCACATCCACTCGGCCAAGTTTTCAATCAGTTAGGTGATAACACATGTACAATGTAATAACACATGTAACATTGAAAACTAAGAAAAGTCACCAAAAAATGTCTCTAATTGTTACACCTTATGACCAGACCAGGCATTTCCTGCTCAAACTAAAAACTGCTTTCAAATACAGCCTAATAAGGTCATGAATGCAACTATTTCTCTCGCATTCGATTTGCAAGGAATCAAATCAACATCAAGGTCAAATGTTTCAGCTGCCCCCCCCCTTTCTTTTAATTGTCATCCATTTCACTATTTCACAGAAGTTCCTGATTTTAGCTTGGGGCTTTACATGTAATTCAGTGTAGTTGATTATGTCAAGGCCGAAAAGACAAGTTATATGAAACAAATGAGAAAGACATTTAACTTTTGGTTATTATTTAGTTTTTTTGTTGGTAGAAGGGTTTTTTGTTACTTGTTTATTCTCACATACTTTGTGAGTTTGAAAAATTTTCATTTTCTAGACTATCTACTGTCCAGTGATTCAGTCATGTACTTTGACGAAACTATTTGACATTTTAAAGGGTCTGTATAATAATAATAATGGCTTCTTATATCGCGCTCAGGTCCGTCACGCAGTGCAAACATGTCGCTCCAACATTATTACCCCTGGTCACTGGGTCTTAAATCATTCCTTGAACCATCTCAGCTCCCTGGGGAGTATACAGCCTTGTGCAACAAATGCGCTACTTGGCTAAATCAATCACAAGAACCATCTCTGCCCTCGCAGGTACCCATTTACCCGTGGGTGGAGAGAAGCAATTATAGTGAAGTGTCTTGCTCAGGGACACAAGTGTCACGACTGGGATTCAAACCCACACTCTGCTCATACCTTCGGTAATGACTCTGAAAATTAATGCCAATCTTACTTGGTTAAGAAGTACAGCAGCCTTGGATAGTACATGTATAATGCACTTTGTGAAACTTTTCACTTCAAAGTACTGCGGTTATGGAAAAACATATCACTTTTTAATGCCCCAAAATTTGAATCTGAGTAGCGTTACTGACAGTATTCTCAGATTCGGTATTCCAATTAGAGTATTTTTCCTGCACGATAACCGCTCCAGATTTTCGACAATAACTAAAAAAGGCTACCACCTTTTGAAATGATATTTTCACAGGTTAGTTTTATGGCATGTACAATTCTATATAGGATTCACACAAACAATGGGTTCCAATTACATACAACATACATACAATCCCTTTAAAGAAAAATAGTAGTCAGTATAGAGCGCCCTCTAGAGTTCATAAATAATGCAAACAATTGTTTTCTGTTCATGTTATTTCCAAAGTATGTTGACAAAGAATATAGTCAAAAAGTGTTGGTAAAACGTTATAATATGCAAGGATTATTTTAGTCCGAAAAAACAGATGTTATAAAAAAGTTATTCAGAGCTAATGTAGAACTTCTGAATATTTTGTTTACTTCCATTCAAGCGACAGAACCTTCTGTAAGGTCCATAGTTATTTTTCTTCTTAATTTGAGACACAAGAAATTTTGTCAAGGGTTACAAAATAAAATAAAGCTCCAGTGAAAGTTGATTTTGTTTCCATTTTTAATATCAGCCCTCGTTTCTGAAGCACATATTTAAACAACATATACAGTGTATAATCACGCCTTATTATTTAATTATTTGAACAATTGACATTTGAGTGGGGCCCAATTTCACAGAACTACTTTTAACCCTTTGGTGCACGGAATAACAAAAAATTAATTAATGCTCAACCGAGTTCTTCACAAAATTGTTCAATAACACCCCGTGTTGAACATCACATGAAAGCTCATCAATCGCCTAATGAAGGCGCTATATATGGGTGTTGTACTTTTTACATTATGACCGTTTATCAAAGTCCAATTTGTGCACCAAAGGGTTTTAAAGGCACAACAATTAGCAAAACAAAACAAAAGTATATGCTTAGCAGAATAAGATAACCAGCCAAACTATCATGTCATATGTACAATTTGCGACTGGTACCCTGCTCATTTCTGCAAAGCCAAGAATTGTTAAGCAATATTTTCTGCTTAAAAGCAGCTCTATGAAATTTTGCCCAGTTCAAATCTACTCATAAGGGCCACTCACAATGTACCCTCAATCTGTCATGTTCCCCGTGTACCATCATGACAACTGTACAAATCGGTATAAAGGGGCCAGACTGTTTTAGCATCCAACCTCATTATGGGTACATGGTTTGGTATAGACCTTTCTTTTGCATCGTCACTGGTTGGCAAAAGTGTAGAAGAGTATGCAGAGCCACCAGCGCAAAACAAGTGTTCACATGCAATGAAGACTACTAGTTCTCATTATAACCATAAAGGAACCAGACTATGTTGATCTTTCTAGCATTGCTTTACAGTGGCCCTACTTGTGATCAAGTCCTGTACCAAAAGGGATCGTTTTCCGAGTCATTGACAAGCCAGAGCCTAAGCCGCAGCTGTGTCCACCACCATCCTAAATCAATTGGGCCAGATGTTTGTGTGACACACAAATCTCTTCTCCAGTAATTCGTGTTGCGATACCAGCAACTAAAACAAAATTAACGTTGCCAGTCACAGCTACACCTCTCAATGTAAGCTGCTATAAAAGATATCCCCACCCTCTCGACATACATATACAAATAAAAAGTCATTCTTACGTGCTTCAGGATTTCTTTGTCTTGAGTTGCCAAGTCTGAGAGTTACTACACTGTACAGATGAATCCTGTTCTTCTCTAACAAAGGTTTCTGTAATTACTATTTTCATAACAATGTAGTCAAAAATATTTTCACGTTATCTTCCCCTTGTGTTGGTAGCAATGTACGATATTCAGAAGGAAAAAAAAACAGAAAAGGTGGAGCGAGTTTGGAAGAAATTGACAGTACATGTATTTACAATTAACAATAAAAAGCTTGTTTCCAATAATACATGGTATTTATACGAGTTATGTACACAGCAAAAAGCAAAATGAAAAACACAAATCATAAAATTAAGATTTTCAGTCAATACTCAATACTCGTTTAAAAAAAATAAACCCAAAAAATTCTCAAAATAAAAAAATTCTTAAAAAGAGGCTTTTCTTTTAAAAGCAACAAAATTTTAAATTCAAGTGTTTTGCCCGTTTGGTTTACAGACGGAATGCAGGAGTTTGACTTTTTTCTCACAAGATGAATATTTCCGTCTAGTTGTCAACCACATGACAATGTCGTAGCATTAATACTTTGTGACAGGCACCACACTACTTGAGAATCGTGCCTCACTCTGGTTCCCATACACATGTGTGTTGAGAAAAACAAAATGGTCGCCATCATCTAGCAGTGTATGAATATTCTGCGAGTTTGTAAAAACAACATGCCACAACCTCCAGCAATGTTTGTTAACCTCCAGCAATTTATTCCAAAGAGCAATCAGAATTTCAAAAAAGTATGGTACAGACCGATTCAGAAATTGTAAATATTCACAAGGTCAAAGGTCACAAAAGAAAAATTGGTAAGTAACATATGTACCAGATTTACCTTGATCATTTTTTCCCTTTTTTTTATTCATTAAGTAATTTGTACACAACCTTTTTGACTTTAAAAAAAATAAAGTCAAACATTTACTAAGGTTTTCAACTCCAATACTTCCAAGGAAAGTCAACTTTACAATAATTTACTTTTAAAATAGAATGGTCAATATTCAACAGCAGAACCGAACAGTTTGGATTCCACAAAACTTTACAGCACAAGAAAATGCCAGACAGGTAAATCTTACTTAGCAGATTACAGGATACCAGCCAAAACGCATTGATCCTCACTGGTTCCCTTTTTCGCTTTAGCGGAACAACTTAAACAGCCATATTTTTGCACAACAGTGTTTATGACTCACTTAAATTTTTACCACTATCTTTTTTTCTTCTTCATTTTTTTAAGTTTGAGGTCAGGCACTGGAATCAGGACGACTTTGAAATTACTGTTAAAAACACAACGGACATTGACACTACTGCAACTGGTGACTTGACTGGCAGGGCTGAAGATTACAATTACTATTGGGACAATGGTTTCACAATTCACGACAAGGTTTTGCCGAAATTCAGCAACTTTGACTGTGACTGTGGGCGTGGCAAAGTATGGACTTGTGCGTAGTTGAACATTTTGCTTCCTTCACAAGTTCCATTACGTAACTAAAAACTCTGAAGTGCCAGAGTAGCTCAAAGAGTTACACAAATGCGGAAAGGTTCCACTAGCCGACTCCCCAGTAGGCCCATAAGTTTGATTGTCAGGGAGAGGGTTTTGGGAAACCTCAGAACCCAGCACAGGCTTTCAGCGATCTTGTCTGCTCCACAGAACACAAATTGCTCCACTGTATCAGAGTGAGATTAAGGTACGGCTGTACGTCTGTACAATTTTGGGCACAAAGAGTGCAAATATTTTTCAAGCCCTCAAAAAAATACCTACCCAGTTCCTTTTTTTTGTTTTGGTGACCCCAGGAGTAATAGATTTCTATAAGCTTCTGGGATAGTTTCCTTAGCACTGGAGAAGTACATCAAAAAAGCAGAACTTCTTTACATCCAAAGAAAATAACAGCCTGTTTTTCACCAGGCAGACACACACAAAATCTGAATTCAGATAGAACTCTGAAGAATCAAATCCCTGATACAAGCTTTCACAATCAAGTCACATAAGTCGTGATCGAGCAGCAGCCACATGCAACTCCACACAAATTGTCTCGGACTTTTCCAGAGCCCATTTTCATAAACCTACATGTACTAAAACAGAAAAAAGTAGATAACCGCCAACTTGCTTACCAGAATAAGGTTACAAGCCAGACTACCATGCCACCTGTACAATTTGTGACTGGTATCCTGCTTAGCAGAAAATGGTTAAGCAATATTTGACTGGGTATGGGTGCTGGTGCGACAGGAGCGTAGCCACTGTACATAAATAAATCAAGACGGCAACAGCACCCATCAAAACACCAATATCTTGATAAAAATCTATAAATTCATCTTGTAAAACTGTTTTCTTTATTTATTTTCAAAGCCAGGAGGAAGATTTTTAAACGCACCAAGGCAAAGAACTGTAGCAAAGAGGCATTTGCCTCCATGCACATCAAGTCCAATGCATTTTAATTTTCCAAATAGCATCCCCAAGAAAATATCACATCCCACAGGCCGTAACGCCTCATCTAACCATCTTGTCCTCAATATCTAGCGAGTTGACCAACCATTTGAAACCAGTCGACTGTACGAGTTGTGTATGAAAGCACAGCTGTGCACAGAACTGTGTGTGTATTGTGTACCGAGTAGATGAAACTCCCCACAAGACCACAAACTACAGGCCAGCGTAGTTAATCTATCAGTCAAAACCACACAGAGCGGTTTTAAACGTTCAGACGGTAGGAGGGACCGACCGATGAGTGGTCACTTGATCTCACAATAAAATTAAATCTCTAAAAAATCAGTCTCTATGTTCATCAAGTCCAATGCATTTAAATTTTTCCAAATGGCATCCTGAATTTTTTTTTGCATTCTGCTAGCCGGCGACGCCTCAAGCCATCCTACTATTGTCCGATTCATTATTTAGCAAGTAGACCAACCATTTGAAACTAGTTGACTGTGCGGGTTGTGTATATCAGCACAACTGTGCACAGAACTGTATGTGTATTGTGTACAGAGTAGATGAAACTCCCAACAAGACCACAAACTACAGGCCAGCGTAGTTAATCTATCAGTCAAAACCACACAGAACGGTTTTGAACGTTCAGACGGTAGGAGGGACCGACTGAAGGTAGGACTAGGGGGCACCAACCAATGGGTGGTCACCCTATCCGTGAATAAAATAAAATCTCTAAAAATCAAAGTAAAAATTTAAGAACCGGCGCTAGGGATTTTAATCCGATTTGTGGCAGTAGAGTTCTTTGAGGGATTTCAACTCCTCAATAAGAGTCTTATTTTGGTTCTCTAACACGGCCACTCGGTTCTCAAGACACTTGATGTACTCCTTCTTCTTCCGTCGGCATTCCTTCGCCGCCTCCCTACAAGATTGAAACAAAAAGGAATACTTGAATTATTGTTTGTAAGTGATGTCCTGTGCAGATTAAAGTATGTTTCGAAGTAAGTTTATCTTACAAAATACACCGTTAGGCCTAAATGATATGACTTAAAGGAAAGCTAAACGCTTGGTACAATGTAATTACTCTTTAAATTAAGGGCAATAAAAACATTTTATATTTTAAAAACAGTTAAGCCTAAAACATTTTGAGAAAGTATACTTGGCGTTTAAACATTAGACTTATTAATTAGTTAGAGGAATGATAATGACGAAAATTCAAACTACGAAACTATATAGGGCAATGTGAGAGCAGTATTAAATTTTGCGGCCTAAAATCTATAAATGATTTAATACACAATCATGAGAGAATTACAATGGCTTAAATATATGGACAGAATTGTTGGCAAATATTAGACATTTGTTCATGAGACCAATGTTTAGTCTTCCAATTCAAAATAGTCAATTGCAAATCACAAATAAATGCACAAGAAACAAGAAGTGTGAATGAAAAAACATTGTTTCATTCTCTAAGTAGTATAGTCTCCCAAAACAGTCAATATAGTTGCAAATCAAAAATGAATACGGGGAAACATCAGTTATAAATGAAAAACAAATTGTCATGAAGTAAGCAATATAGTCATCCAATACACAACAAGAAAATAGAGAATGGATAATCACAAATAAATGCAAAGATACGACAATCATCATGAAAAACAAATTTTATAAGCAATATTCAGTTGTTCAATACAAAACAAGAAAATCAAGAATCGAGAATCACAAATAAATGCAAAGCCACATCAATCAAGCATGAAAAAAAACAATATTTCATTTATAAGCAATATTCAGTCATTCAATACAAAACAGTAAAAAGAGAATAGAAAAATTCACAGACAAATGCAGAGACACAAATATCATGACAAATATTGACCCAAATGGTAAGACAAGCAAAATACACACAGGGTTTCTGATCTACAAAGAAAGAACTGAGCAAAGAGCAATAATTATATGCAGGCATGATATTTTGGACATTAAGATAAAAAAAAGAAAAACACTTTATCCAGTACAAGGGCTGACAATACATGTACAATGTGTAAGCTCCAATAGACTTTTCAGGCCTTACTGATAAAAGTACTAGAGATTTGTCTGAAAGAAACAAATCGAAAAACAGACTGAAGTATACCTGCCTGTATTGACCCACTTCACCTGACGTCATCATCAGAAAAATTTGAATGCACCATACTGGTGGGCAATTTCACTGTGCATTTTTATATATAACTCTATGCTGTGCGTTATGCAGTGAAAATGCGCATTTTAGGCAACGCAGCATTAATACCTGTAAACCTAACTGCCCACCAACATGGTGAGCATGGCACCAGTTGCCGCATATGACGCGCGTGCAAGGGGTCAATACAGTATAATATGTCAATAGGTAATGAATTCCACAGAGCAGGCTTTGTTTAGCGAGAACGAAGAAAGAGCGTAAGAAGTACCTGTTTTTCATTAGCCTAAGCTCCCTCTTCCTACCAGCCTCCTCATGGACATGTAAATGTCCTGATGACTGGAGGTTGGCACTGGCCATCACTACACCCTGGGGCAGACTCGTGGCTGGTCGGATCTGATACGCCTGGATATCACCTATAGGGGGGAACAACAATTGAAAGTGTCAAAATTAGAGGAACAACAATTGAAAGCGGCAAAATTAGAGGAACAACAATAGAAAATGGCAAAATTAGAGGAACAACAGTAGAAAATGGCAAAACTAGGGGAACAACAATTAAAAGTTGCAATATTAAAAGAACAATTAAAAATGGCAAAATTAGGGGAACAATTGAATATGGCAAAATTAGGGGAACAACAATTGAAAATGGCAAAATTAGGGGAACAACAATTAAAAGTTGCAATATTAAAAGAACAATTGATAATGGCAAAATTAGGTTTGATGACCAAATCAACACAGTCAACATACAACAGTGTCACTGGATGGGATAGCACCAACACTATTATCCTATAGGGTCTGTATCTATGGGTGTGTTCCTTAAGCTTCCCCGGGTCGACCCCGCGTCTGCCCCCGGTACGTTCGAATATCTTTGACGTCATTCCAGGGTCTCACCCGAGTCAACCCCAAGTGCCCTGCTTGTGGAACGTCACCACAACGTCACCACGAGAACGGTGAGTTTCGATTAGCTCTTGTCAGGGGCTCACCCGAATGAGCACCGCAGGGTCGACCACGAGAAGCTAATTGAACGCACCTTATATTTCACAGCTAACTCAACCACAGATGGATTTTCAAGATGTATTTCCTACAGTCGTATTAGAAAGCTGGAGCTAAGTTTTTACCTGACGCCGTCGGGACAAAGAACTGCTGCGTCCCATCCTGAGCCTGTATGGACTGGACGATGGTACCGGCCGGAGTCCCTGCGTTGGTCATGGTCAGCGTCTGTAGACCGGGCATGTCAACAGGGTTGGCAATCTGTATGGTGGCACCCCCAGTGGTCATTACTGTAAACAACAACAACAACAACAACAACAACAAATCAGACACATGGTGAACGGAGTCCATCATGACCCAATTTCATAAAGCTGCGAAGCAGAAAATACTGCTTAGCAAAATTTCTTTTACTAAGCAAAATTGAGCGAGCACCAGTTGGATCAATGTGAACCTGATGGAATTTTGGCTGGGAACCAGTCTTTATTAAGCAAGATTTTTCTGTGCTTAGCAAGTTTTGGGGAATGGTTTTACCTGTTGGGAATCCATGTAGTCCCGCTGTCCCAGCTAGGGTGATGGTGTTCTGGCCCTCATCCTCTGATGGCTCCTCCTCGATTCTCGCCACGGCTGGTCCGTCAGTGGATGATAAGTCATTTAGGATCTTTCTGTTGTCAAGAAAAGGGTATAAAGATGGTATATAAAAGGTGCAAGAGTTGAGAAGGAACCTTAATATCTTAAGAAAAAAAATGCTCTGGTGTAAATTCATTCAAAGACTTCCAAGTTGCTAGAAATTAACTTGCTCTTGTTTTCCTCTATCGTCACAGACGCACAAATGTAAACAGGTCGGTGGATTGCAATTTAGCAATTAAATCCAACTGCCAAATTTTTCTGAAAAATACACTTATTGCCAATGATGTAATTTCCCTTTAAAGAAAACTTATACAATATTTCTAAGTTGTTCTAACACTTCTAGCAGTGAAAAAGTTATTACAGTTCTGAAGCTCACAGTGCATTCCTGCAGTATTCAGATTTCTTTTAACAAAAACCGCCCAGAACGAATCATCAAAATAACTTGGATGGACGTGTTTCGCGTCTTTAAGATGTGCTTACCTGTAGGAGGGTCTACGAGAGAGAATATCCTGACGTCTTTTGCGGTCAACCTCTGTGTCGATAACTACTGTCTGCTGTTGTTCCTCACCGTCCTGCACTGGGGTCACCTGAAGAATTAAATTAAAATTTTGCTGTAACTAAAATAACAAACACACATGTACTGCTTCCGTTTTGTTTAAAAAGAAAGATAAACAAGAAGAAAAAAATAGAACAAAAGAAGGAAAACCCCCCCAAAAACATGAAAAAAAAGTGTTTTTTTTTTAATCCGTATTAGAGCAAGGGTCTTAGATTGGTAAGTACGCCACCAATTAATTACCATACAAACTTACTTGGTAAGAAGCATACGGCTGTTGCTGTTTTTAAACTATTTTAAGAAAGAAATCCTTTGGAGTATAAAAATTGAATAATATTGTTCAAGGATGGAGATTTCTCAGATTTCAGAGGGTTGGAGTCGCTCCACAAATGTTGTGGCCAGAGATGCGGTTGCTATCGCTGTGAGCAAGACAGCGTGGCTAAATTTTACATTGTTATGAAAAGACTGACATTTTTCTCAGCAAATATACACTGTATTAAGCTGAAACAAATAGGAATAAAAGACTTCTAGCTAGAAGTCTTTTAATATTTTAGTGAGAAATTACCTCTTTCTCAAAAACTACGTTACTTCAGAGGGAGTTGTTTCCCACAATGTTTTATACTATCAACAGCTCTCCAATGCTCGTTACCAAGTCAGTTTTAAGTTAATATGTGTTTTGAGTAGTTACCAAGCCTAGTAGCTTCCCTTTAAACGTTTTACAATGAACAGCAACACACAGACATGTAACGGCAACCAACACAAATAACAATAATAAATCAACAAATCAGGGATGTGATAGGCTATTAAAAAAAGAAAACCTGAACTGTGAGCGCAATTCAAAGCGTGAATCGTGAGGGCAAAAGCTTGCAAGCACAAAACCCCGCTTACAAACATTTGTCTATGGTTTAAAAAGACCTACTCTGCAATCTGGGGCATCCACATGCTTTTATTTTCATGCTTTAATTAATCAGGGCCCAATTTCATGGCTCTGCTTACCGCCGAATTGTGCGCTTACGATCAAGCGCCGAATTTATGGGCTAGCCTTGTAAGCGTAGAATGCCTAGAAACACGGAGTACGCACGCACAGAAGCACAAAATTCCCTGCTTCCATAAGCGCCAATTCTGTGTTTACGGTAAGCAGAGCCATGAAATTGGGCCCTGATCTTGATGGAAAAAACTTGTTTTTTTTATTTGTTTTTTTTTGGGTTTTTTTTTTTTTTTTTTTTTTTTTGGGGGGGGGGGGGGGGGGGGTTAAACAAAACTAATTTCCGGTTAAATACGGAAAAAATCACATCCCTGATAAATATGAAATAAAAAAACGCACCTGAACTTGGACAGTGTGGATGGGTGTGGATTGGATAACCGATGGCTGTGTGCTGTTAGTCTGTATGACAGAAGAGACCTGGACAGATTGGTTGGGCATCCCGGACATGACGACCGAGGATGGAACCGCCTGACTGGTAACAATCTGCGACATAGACGACAAACATGCAACATGTAAAGGGACTGATGGGGGACTTGAAGCTTCATGCAGTGTCAATGGGGTACTTTTTTCTTTGTGTTACACAAAAATTTCGGTGGCAGCAGTTACCCTATGCGCTACCTGTCCTGACTGTTGAATGAGGTGCATGCTGGTCTAACTAGTAGTGATCAAACTTAGCCAGACCAGCATGCACCTCATTCAGCGCCTAGCGCATGCGTACCGAGTATTTGCGATAAGGTCTATGTGCGCATGCTAGAAACTACGATTAACAATGGAAATTGACTTGGTAAGTCTGCTGCCACCTAGCGTTCATAAGTTTCAATTCCCTGAAATGTTTCTCTCAAGTTAAAGTAGTGTTTTGGAAGAAGACGTTTTGATTAAATCCAAACATTTATCAGGTGGCATATTGAGACTATTAAACAAGAAGAATGTGTTACACAGTACATCCAGGGCCTAATTTCATAGAGCTGCTAAGCACAAAAATTTCCTTAGAATGAAACTGTTGCCTTGATAAAAACAGGATTACCAAACAAATTTCCACATGATTTTCAGGATAAGCAATAGATGAACACCAGTAATAGGCTATATGCAAGAAATGGAAATTTGGTTGGTAATTCTGTTTTTTTTTTTTTCAAGGAAGAAATTTCTTGCTAAGCAAATTTTCGTGCTAAGCAGCTCTATGAAATTGGGCCAAGGTGTTTTCAAGAGAACTCACAGCGTTTTAAACGTTCACAAGTGTTATCACACGGTACAACAACAAAGTGCAAGTAAATATCCCCCAGTACAAACCATGTAATATTGACACCTTGATTGACAAAAAGAGTGGGCCTTTTTTTACAAACCAGAGATTCCAGACACTAGCCATATGGAAATGTTTACCTTTTGTGTTATAATAACCACAAACCAAAGAGTTTTAAAAAAACAACAGCTCCAGATGTTTCGAGATGTGCCACTGCTTTGGATTCGGCTCAGGCTAGCTTGGCCCCTCAGTTGTTTCGCCAATTGCGCATGCTTTGTGTATACATGCGCAGGGCTTCAGACGAGAGGATGGAGCCTGAAGCCAAATCCAAACGTGGAAATTCGAAAAAGGGTCTATGATCAAGGGGCCCAATTATTTGGAGGGTCAGGGACCGTTTTTGAGAGAGAGAGGGGGGTAGAGGTTTGGGTAGGGGGAGGGCAGAGGTGGGGAAGTTGATTTGGGTTGAAACTGCTTGGGAATCCTGTCCCAAGATCAGGAAGATTTCCGTTCTGAATTATAATCTTACCTGTACTTTGTCCTCGGCTGACAGCCCACTATTCTCCTGACTGTCGTCCTCCATTGTTTAGTTCCACTTCTTAAACTAGAGATATATTCTGCAAAGAACAACATTGGAAACGAAAAATGTTACAATATATACCCGTGAAATAAATACAGGCAGAGAAGTGATAATTCACTTTCTAAACATTACTTCTCAAGCATCCTTGCAGTTTAAAAAGATGGACATTTCCCAGTCAGACCTCGTTTAAAATGGTCATATCAAATTTCAATTCAATTAAATTCACATTTATTTCCACAAAACATTTCCACAATATTACCGAACTATGCATATTTTGTATATTAAAAGACAGAAAAAGAATAAACTTAACTTAATTTGACTACAAACTTTTCTTTAAAATGTCCTAGTAATTGTGTTCTTTAAAGGCAGTGGACACTATTGGTAATTACTCAAAATAATTATTAGCATAAAACCTTTCTTAGTGACGAGTAATGGGGAGAGGTTGGTAGTATAAAACATTGTGAGAAACGACTCCCTCTGAAGTGACGTAGTTTTCGAGAAAGAAGTAATTTTCCACAAATTTGATTTCGAGACCTCAGATTTAAAATTTGAGGTCTCGAAATCAAGCATCTGAAAGCACACAACTTCGTGTGACAAGGGTGTTTTTAACAGGCTTGTGATTTTATGCTTATGTTGAGATACACCAAGTGAGAAGACTGGTCTTTGACAATTACCAATAGTGTCCAGTGTCTTTAATTGTTGTGTAACTGTTTACCCCTACACTAATAATAGATTCACGGCTGAAAGATAATGCTAATTGGCCCTTAAGATTTAATTGCCGTCAGCGACTTTGCCAAGGGATTGAATTCACCATTAGAAACCTCGTCCCAGAACTAAACCCTTCCAATGGACCCAAACTATAAATTATAAAGGGCTAAACAATTTCTTTCACATTTAAATTTACTGATCTTTTGGGGAGATGTGGGATTAAAACGTTACAAAAATACTAAATCTTCAATAGTCTGTCAACAATCGATCAACAAAAATAAAGCCACACACTGCGCCTAATGAGCTGAATCCATTAGATGTTTAGTACAATCAATGAAAAGCAATTGTTGCATAATCCTTTACGTCTAAAATATTAATAGTGTTGAATGACTTTCGTAACTGCAAATTTGTTGGCTGAATAAATAATTCTAATTCTATTCAACTTGTGGTGCACAATCATTGAACAATAATTTTCTTACACAAGTTGAAAGTGCAAACAATTAACATTTTCAGGTGGTAATCCAATACACTTCCCAAGTGTATATTATTTTGTGATTTTGTAAAATTAACGTTTTCTGGATTGAAATTATCCTTCTTAAAGACACTGGACATTTTGGTAATTGTCAAAGACAATATCCGCATAAATAACAAACCTGTGAAAATTTGTTGTTGAAGTTGCATGATAGGAATGAAAGAAAAAACACCCTTGTCACACAAAGTTATGTGCTTTCAGATGCTTGATTTTGAGACCTCAAATCAGAAATCTAGAAATCAAATTCGTTGAAAATTACTTCTTTCTCAAAAACTACATTACTTCAGAGGGAGTCATTTCTCACAATGTTTTATACTATCAACAGCTCCCCACTACTCGTTACCAAGTAAGGTCTTAATGCTAATAATTATTCTGAGTAATTACAAATAGTGTCCACTGCCTTTTATTCCTCATCACAAGTGTATTTGTGTTTTTGAAGTTTTTAAATTTAACAGAATATTTCACTCAATATTTATGCATGGATTCCAACTAATTTCTGTATAAATTTTGATGGAAAAAACAAAATTTTAAATGTTGTCAAATTTTTCCATTAATATCTCTAAACTAATTTGACTGTATACCCTTTCGGATCTTGAAAGATGCAAAATAACAGATATTTTCACTCATTAGTGTGTATGACTTCCAACTAATTTACAGCAAATTTCATTCGAAAAAAAAAAAAAAATTATCCGATCTTTCACTAGATATCCTTGAACTGGTTTTATAATTGGATTATTGTCCGTGAGGAAAACGACCCGGCGAACGCACACTCGTCTTTTCTCACTGACCCTAGCAGTTTGAGAAGAGCCGAGGGATTTTGTAAAGTTTCCAGGAGTCTGGGAGGGTTTAATAAGTACTTCCTGTGAGCATGTGCACGCAATCCCTGAAGGTTATGACGTCAACGAGACTCATACATTAACACACAAAAAAAGAAGTCTGTAAGTTACATAGAACATGTACGTGTCGGGAATTCACGGGAACTATTTTGTGTAAAAATGTCAGAGAAATAGAGTAGAATATTACAACTAACACATCAAAATAAAAAAATACCCAAGTGAATTTGCTCTCTCCGTTTCATGGAGTTTTAATTTCATGAAAGTGTAACTCGAGCTGAAGAGATTTGCTGACCTTTCAAAAAAGAGATAAAAAAGTTGCCACAGAAATTAGAAAACAAAGAAGTCAATTTGATTTGAACCCTGATGCACTGTGTGTTTCATCATGAACTTATGTCAAATGAAACTATGTTACCGTACCTATAACCTTTACTCATCTATACAAAGACTATGGGTGTGACCTTCTCTGTGAATGTTAATTTAAAACAGATATTTCATGACGCTTACAATCAACGTGCACTTGAAGTTTATTTAACATCAACCCTGGATAGTATATTTTCACAAAAATGATTCATGACCCATAGTTTAACAACGATACTTTCCCCGACAACTTTTTTAAACTCTGTGTTCATCACGCAGAAGTAGCGAACAAAAAAGGTACGGTGACTTGTGAAATTATACAGTATGCTCATTCAGTACTTTTCACTGAGTGACACTTTTCGTGAAATGACTAATTTCAAAGCATCCTTCCTGTTTAAAGGGGAAATGCCGGATGGAGAGTGCAAGGGACTACGATTTGCAAACTCACAGTTTCATGTACACTGATTTTTTATCTTTGTGGGATTAATTTTGACTCAAACCAAAACTGATGATGGGCCTTCCAGCCGTCGATTTCACCAAACTCTTCCTAACTTTGGATTAATCTTAGGACTTAGGATGAGTTAAATTGCCTATCCAAATACGTTAGGACGCATTCAACCCATCCTAGTTAGAATGGGTTACTCGTCCTTATACAAGAAGTATCACCTTTAACCTGTACGGCCTCAATTCTTCTAGAATCCGATTCAGGAAGTTGTTTGACATTTAAGGATTGTATGTAATGCTACTGCACACAGACATTACGCTGAATAACAATCAGCTATCAATCATTAGAACAAACTTCTTCAAGACAAAACATTTGGGTGCTGAGTTACACCATAATTATTATTATGGTTTATGTAAAACATTTAAAACTGACAGCCCAAGGGCCGATTTACAAATAGAGTGGAGGATTTTGGGGGATACTGGAGGGTCTCACAAAGACTTGAGAGGGGGAGGGGTGTAAGTAATGGCTTATAATCAAGAATTTGCATTAAGTTTGCATTCATAATGTTAAAACTCACTTTGAATATTTGTATTTTAGAACTTTTACACTCACTGTACTGATTTTACGCATGAAGCTCACCGTTTGACTTAGATCGTAACAAAATCATTTTGCGGTTTTACTGGTTTTTTTTTACAACACTGGATATGATTAACCAACCAGCTCAAAAATAGGCATATAGCCTGTGACAACTTCAAGATACTACACCGTATAAAGATGGATGGGTGGTGTACAACAAGTAGTCTGGTCTCTGGAGCCTTATTTTGGTAAATATTTAGAAAATGTGATCATTTACAAAGGATGTTCTACAATGACGCCCCCGTTTAATGAAAGTTTACTGTGTTTTTGTAAACTGAATAATAATGACATTTAACAATGTCTATAAATTGCTACATGAAATCCCAGGAGATCAGTTGCAGTTCCAATTCCAAGAATATACAGTGCTCATTACAGCGCAATGACCCTAATTAAAATATTTCTATTTAATGACAATTTCAGCAAATAATTGAGGACATACAAATGGCTTCTTCAGTGTTTGACCTTCCTTCTAAACTTGAAAGACCAATTAGCAACATTTGTCAACTAATGATGTTTTAAATGCAAGCTAAAAGTTGCTCTGCACAACAAAAGGTCAGATATAGCAACTACATAATGAACACATGTTTTTGGCGATTAGAGGAGAGGTGTGGGTTTAGATGTTTTTCTTGTTCTTATTCTCCTTGTTTAGTTAAGGTTTTTTAATACAAAGTTATAAACCTAGTCTTCTCAAAGCCCTTCACTGAAAACTTCTGAGCCAGCAATTCTTTAATCAATTCTTTTACAGAAAACTCTGTCGGCCAATTTGTAGGCATACGGAGCTATTTTTAAAAACACATCTTACTTGAGAACAAACAATGCTACGGTATCGGTTAGAAACGTGAAGAGACAGTTGGAGAAGGACACAAGAAAAAGCCATTCACACGGTCATCAATGAGATATCCGGAGAAGGTGTATCGGATATCTACAAGTATGAATTGCATGGATCTTTCCGGAGAGAGGCTTCTTATTCTGCAAAAGATTATTCCAAAAAGCACTGAAAAGGTGGCATTCAGACTCGAAATGCCACCGCATGTGAACTTAAAATTTTTCCAAACGTCAATAAAAATGGGTTTCAAAAGCTTTTCAATGCAGTGCAGAATTGAACCCAAGTACTCAGTGTGCACAGAGATCTAAACTAGAATTTTGTTGAACATCAAGAAAGTAGTTCCTCGTCCTGAACACACACACACACACAGTGCACTCAAACACTTCCTGCATGTGAAAGATTTTTGTACAGTATGTACAAATATAGTTCAATGTAATCCAACATTGTACAATAAACCTGCAACATTTTACATTTTTTTTGCAACTACATTGTGGGCTTTAAAGTTTTTCCAGTCCAAATGATAAACCGTGAGTTTGTTACAAAACGTTTATGCTTCATATTGTGAATGTGTACACAATGTTTAGGACGACACCATAATTTAAACATAATTTTACCTTAAAATTATGTTCTGAAGTAAATTAGTATACACATAATGAATGTTTATGAGTGCAATGGTGCGAATATGTTCATGAGTTGAAAGATGGAATGTTCTATTCAACAAGGCGGAGCCGAGTTGAATGGCACATTCCAGCTTTCAACGAATGAAAATATTTTCACTATTGCACGAATGAAAAACATTCATTATTCCTTTTATATAACATCCAAGCAGATCTTTGTCATTTTGACTGGAAGATACAACTTTCAAAACAAACAAAGCGTAGGCCTACAACGTTTTGAAATTACACCCGTTTCTCTTTGGGTCGGCCTGTTGGATTCAATAGTCACAATGTGCATCCTGTACAGCTATTTTGAGACCCAAGAAGCCGAATGCTAGTAATTTTACTAATATGCCTTGCAGTAACACTGCTGCAGTACCAAAGACACGCGCACGCAGTGATGTTTTTACTCAGCTTTTTCGTTCCATCCAAAAACTAAAGGGTGCTGATTTCATTGACCCTTTCGTGCACCATCGTTTGTTTGTAAACAGATTAATGTTTTGGCATATTAATTGTTGAATCGCTTTTGGCAAATGGGGGGGGGGGGGGGGGGCGGCGGCGGCGGCGGTTACACGAGTTTGAGTGCTTTATTAGTGGGATGTCGGACACTTTGTACCTTTGCCACTTTGTACCCTTGACACTTGGTACCTTTGGGACGTCGTACCGAACCCAAATTGGTCACTTTGTACCCCGGGCGAGGTACGAAGTGACTATCAGCCGAGTCACTCCGTACCCTCAACCAATATTTCATAATCATCTGATCACAAAGCAAAAAAATAATCATAAACGATGCAGAAATCCTTGTAGTAAGACGGTACAAAGTGACTTGTAAGAAGGTACGAAGTGTCCAAAGTCACTTCGTACCTTGCAAAGGTACACTTCGTACCTTGCACAGGTACGAAGTGTCCAGGGTACGTGTCCAACAGTACATGGCTTATCACTATACCAAAACTACATGTAACTGACGTACATGAAGCTGACTCATGTGTGACTATTGCAACTGGAAGGAGTGGGGGGCGGGGCTAGTGGGAGAGGGAAGCATTTTGGCAGCATGAAGTAAGAAATGGTGGCAGCCAACACAAAGTATTCCAAGGCAGCAGCTGCAATTATTATTAAATATAATTTAAAGTTTCTTATGACCTCTGCGAAGTGTTCCCTGGAGCTCTCCGCAGTGTAGAAATGTGGCTGCCACCTCCCTTGCCCCCAAAATAGTGCCAATACTTTGCCAATACCCACATTTTGATGCCAAGATTTTCCCCCAGTTGTCACTTCACCGACCACTTGTAGAGATCCTTGAAAATGAGCGTGCTCATTTTGGTGAAACTTTGTTAAATATTTTGGAGCTGGCAATCACTCAATTAACAATAACATTGTCAATGCCATGATGTTTGCGGATGTGCAAGGGCGACCAGTCTTTGGTCAATGCGGATTTCTTTTCTCATGTCACAGTGCCACCAAAGTGGAACGTAAATCAGCAACAAGCTGTGCGACAGCGCGCTGCAGCGACACCAAAAATAATTTAAGTAGTGCAGCCGCTCCAGCAAGTCAATGCACTTGATAAATGTGCTCCGGTAAACATCAGCACGTACGCCAACATGTTTATTGAGCAAATGCCAGCTCCATAAGTTTCACGGAAATTGAGTGAATGTGCTCTCCACAAATAAGCTACTGTACTGTCAATGACAAAAAAGTGGGGCAAAAACATGGTTTCTATTCTAAAAAATGCTGGGCGTATAGCCAAGAAGCAGAGCAGAAGGAGTCCAGCGTATTGTCACAATTTATGGTGCTAAACTCTCCCCCCCCCCCATTAAAAGTTTCACTCCCCTTTAAATTATCCACTGCACCATTATTACAGTTGACCATCGCACCATGTGTAATCTACTAACCTAATAATTATTATTTTGCAATTTATTTAGCCTTTTTTTTTGAAGACACAGAAAAACCATGTTCTGGTCATTTTAAGGTATGCCAAGCAGAGTCTTCTGACTGAGGGCCATGCCCCCTTTTCAGCCTGGAAATGATCCAGGGGCCTGATGATATTGTGGACTGTGGGCTGGGGTGCAGGTATTTGGTTTTACAACAAAACTAACTAACCAAACTCCAAGCCAGGCAGGAACAAAACAACAAACAAAAAATGCCTATGCAGTAACCATACAAAATTTCAGATCATATAAATAAAGGATCATTTTTTCAGAAAGCAAATTGTAAAGAAAAATATAAAACATTTGACGTTTACAATAATCAACATGGAAAGCAAACTCAACATCAAGCCAATTTTAAAAGTCCCTAATAAAGTCAATGACACATTTCGAAATTGGACAAAAACGTGATCTCACGATTTTCAACGACAAGACCCCGTCTACGGCCAGTCGTATCGGCTGAACTCTCTCGAACACCCGTCCCATGTCGGCCTGAAAGCCCCTCCATTAGTGGACGAAATGGGCCAAAATAACAAGCATGGATCCCTGGAAGACTTGGTGGATAGTCACGCTTTGTTGTTTTGGTACCCAGTCCGGTGAATGAGCGATCAGATGAGCGAGTACTTACCGGGTTACGTATTTCTCGTCACACCGGTGACGCGATCGGAATGGACGCCCCGACTGCTACGTAGACACACGTCAAAATACGCGATGTATCGTCACACAACACAGCCAAAGTAGCAGACACACAGCGGGCAAACAACAAAAGCATATGGCCGCCACTCTGACTTCGTCATCATCATCATCGTCCACAATCCTTTTCATGCATTCATTATCCATCCGCATCACTGCACTGAATATTCATGAGTTCTTTTTAAATCGCTCATCTCTTCTGAAATGTCGCGTGCTTTTTCACTTAGATACCTACCAATCAGGGCAAACGCCAATTCATCGTTTTGGCTGTAAAAGAAATGCATTCGTGAAGTACTAAGTAAGCAAAATGAAAAGAAAACTGATAGCACGCCTTATGAATATTCATAGCGCGTGGCAATTTATATCTTCCAATGATCGATTGAATTGATCTCTGACGTCATTTTGACGTATTTCGATTGGTCGTCTAGCGATCAGGCTGAAAAACTGGAACTAGTTTTTAGGAAAATCACCTATCAATATGATTATGAGTTTATGATGACGATCGACCATTGATTCTAGTTCACTTTGTAATGTTCACTAATTGAAACCGGGGGCTGCATGCATCATGCTGAAATTGAAACCGAACTATCTTTACAAATAGTTTCAATAATAGAGCATTTTTGTCAAAGGAATTTTGACACCTTACAGTTGAGTTGTTTTTTAACAAAAGTGGGGTTAGGATATGATAATTTTGTTCAACTTGTATAGTTTTATGCACTTTCTTTTGGCGGTAACAGCAAACCCGACTGCTGGGGCATCGAACGAAATGCTCTGTCAGAGTTATAAAAGAAAAGTGATGGCATATTCCAGGATGATGTTTTGTCTCACCTTAGGGACAAAACCTTTTGCTTCATAGGCATACAATAATGTTGTCATGTTATCTGATTTGTTTGTTTATTTAACTTCCGTGTATGAACTTGGTTTGCCGTTAAAGCTGTTATCACACGCAGTACTGATCACACGTGGTATGTAACTTTAAAAATGACAACAAGGAAATAACAATTTAGGATTTCTCTGAAGTATTGTTTTCCAGATTGCAAAGTTTAAAGCTGCAAATATATTTTCATTCAAACGTCACCCTTAAACATATTATACAAAAATGATGGTGTATGCACTTTTGGAATTCAAAACAGCTATATTATGTGCCATTTCCTGCAAAATTATGTTTAGCATTGTCATACAAACAAATAAATATAATATAAAAAAAATCAACTATACAAAAGTAAATATATGTATGACAGACTCTTAAAATAAGAGCACATTACTTTCAAGTGATTAATTTTCCTTTATTATCTGTATCATTTTTATTTTGATCCGGGTTTTTTTAGAGGGGAGATTGTTGTAGTGGCCTATTATTTGTGTGTTTTGGGTTATTTTCAACAGAATTGAAACCTTGTTTACAATGCTCTTTATCTTTACTCTTTCGGGAAAAACAAAAACACAAACACCGAATGGAAGTTGGGTTGCTGACAAGCTGAGATTATGTGCTACATTATTTGTTAGGGTCCGAAATCGAAATGCCCCCCCCCCCCCCCCCTCCCTTAGGTCACACCCCTAAACAAATAGCCATAACGAAATAAAACCACTTGAGGGCGCTGTTAACAGTTACTGTAAAAAAACCTGAGAGAGGTCTCTGCACTCGACTCGTCGGCTTTCTGCCTGGACAAGTTAGAAATGACAACTTACTTTCTTGGAAAACTATAAATTTATTGTTATTTTGATGATTCAAAACTCTCGGTGAGCAAATTAAAGAAAGCAGTCATGGTATTCCACATCTGCAGAGTGGGACTCCGAGGTGCCCAGGTGAAATTCTCGGCAGCAAAATTCGGTGGAGTTGCCAAAGTTGCCGGTGGACTGGCTTCCAAAATGGCGCCCCTGGTTTTTGTACAGGTAATCTAAAGATTTTTTTAAAACAGTGCAACTTTATTACTGATTTGTTGATTGTATTTTAACTGTACCACCTATTTTATGATGATAAATAGAATTTGGTAGAATGCCCAATGGATATTCAATACTAGTATTAACTTTTATCTGATCACTCGGCTTTTCACCAGTTACTTTCTACATTTTTAAAAATTTTACTTTGATTTTGGGGGGTTAATTTTATCATTAAAAAACATATTTCTTTGTAGGGATAACTTTCCGTATGGCGCCACCACTTTTTCACTCATTTTTACAAAAAGGGATATCTCATTCATTGAGGTTTATTAGTACTATATTATTTCATATCGCATAAAAAAGTGGTGGCGCCATACGGAAACTTTTCCCTTTGTAGTGTTATTATTATACTTCTACAGAAACTACAGCCAAGGCTCCCCGAGAGCTTTATGTTATATAGTTTCGAAGTAGTGTTTATAAATTAGAATATGACAATTGACACAATCATGACAGATATTTTGTAACAACTTTTTTTCATAATCATTGGCACGTATACAATGCAAGATCAAGATGATGATTATATTTTCTTCCATTTCATTCTAATCTAACATCGTCAAGCCTTCACATCGTGGTATGTTTTCTTCGACTGACAATCTCCTCACCTTCTTCACGGGTCACAAATTCATGCACAAGTTCGACGAACGCAGCAAGATCATCGTTGTCGAAGGTAACATTGGGTGTGGGAAATCTACGTTCAGTCAAGATCTTGCCGCAAGGCTCGGCATGAAGCACATGCCTGAGGCCCACATCCACTATCTGGACGAGCTGGAACTTGGTCCAGGAAAGAAATATGATAAGAAATACATCGGTAAGGAATTTTTTTAGTTTAGGTAATTTTACGTTACAAATTTTCTCACACTATAGCAAGCCTAGACAGCCTAGACTGTCTGTTTTACAGATAATTTCACGGTAATGTGCCAGTGTTCATCTTAACCAATAGTGGCTTTTATTACTAATTATGCAATCACATTCTAAATTCAATTGTCATTTTTGTTGTTTTGTTATAAAATATAAATCATTTGTACCTTCAAATTCTTGTTTATGATTAAATCAATCTATGATAAGTCTGTGTTTCTGTTATATTTCAGGCGATGTGTCCATTGAAAAATTCTACGAGGACCCATTCGCCAAAGATGGCCACTCTTTCCGTTTCCAGTTGATGATGTATGCAATGAGGTTCAGACAATACGCGGATGTACTTCAGCACCTTCTAGAAACAGGTACTGCTCTCACAACAAATTTCTACTGGATTTGTTGTCTCTCAACCATTGAAGGAGACCCAGGCCTCAAAATATCCCACAGCACGCCAATAGCAATCGCCAATTTGGTATTAATAATAATAATAATACTAATAAAATGAATAAAGATCCTTTTACAAAAGTGTCAAGGCATTGAACAAATCGTCAACGAACAGACAAAGATTGTGCGAACTTAGAATACAAGCCTGATGATGCCTGATAAATGTTAAGAAGGAAATTGTTCTACAATGTTAGTGTTGTGACTGTATTGGTACTCGACACACTATTAATATTTGCCTAAAGAGGCAACTGTTTTTGCTTTGCACGAAACGTTTTACCAGCCAAAACTGCATGCCTAACAACCCCAAGTTAAAAAGCCTAATATTACAATTTGTGTCAAAAGTTTAAATCAATTTACCCTTTTTAATACAAATGAACCAAGGCATGGTCAGATCAAGGGAAAAGGCCAGCCCTTCCAAGTGCAGAGTTTGACCTTTGAACTTTTGACCTTTTCTTTCAGGTCAAGGTGTTGTTATGGAGAGGTCAGTGTACAGTGACTTTGTCTTCTTGGAGGCGATGCAAAAGATGAAGTACTTTAAGAAGCATTGTAAGAAATCAGTTTTCAAAGTTTGTGCTTTGCAGTTTCTTTTGGCAGTAGACAGTGTGCATATTTGCCAATAATTTGTTTCCATCACATGTTATAAGAATGTGCCTGGAATCCTGGGTACCTATTAAATATTCCCCCAAAAGTTTCAGAACCTTGCGTGGGTTTCCGGGCAGGCAGAAGTGTGTCATTTAAGGAGATAATATCTCAAAATATCAGGGCCAAGTTTTATAGAGCCGCCTCATGACAAAAAGGAGCTAAGCACAACCAATGTATGCTTACCAAAATAAGTTTACCAGCCAAGTTACCGTGTCACATGTACAGTTTGTGTCTGGTATCCTGATCATTTCTGCTTAGCATACAATTTCTCAGCACTATTTTTCTGCTTAACCGACTCTTAAAAATTGGTCCCAGATTATACATGAATTGCGAAAAGTTTTTAGATTAAAAACAACCAAGTACATATTCATTGAGACCGTAGGCCTACCAAGCCAATAATCCTTATTGCATTGACATTATCCACCCGTCATAGAGAGGTAAATCACTCGCACAGATTTGTACGCATAACGCACATGTTAGGCCAATGAACAACTACCTTTTGACCTTTAGGCGAGGGCGCCCTACTCGAATGACATCAAATACCCTACTCAAATGTCATAAAATGCATTTGAGGTCTATTCTGGAAATCAAAAATGTAACTTATCCAATTATTGAATTCCAGGTTCTGATTACTACGAAGAGATCAAAGGAATATCGTTGTATCGTTTACGCCAACCACACCTTATCATATACCTAGACGCCCCTGTGGATGTTTTGCAGAAGAGGATCAAGGAGCGGGGAAGGGTAAGGATATCTCAGACTCTCTTAATTGATTCATAAGAAGTCAAATCTGGACTACGTCTGATTTGTAAAAATCTTGTAAATTACATACTGGCATAAATTTGCTACAAAGTAAAATGGTGACCTCCTAGTTGTTAAAGGAACACGTTGCCTTGGATCGGTCGAGTTGGTCTTAAAAGCGTTTGTAACCGTTTATTATAAAATGCATATGGGTATAAAGATGTTTTAAAAGTAAAATACAATGATCCACACAAACATGCCTCCAAAGTGCATGGTTTTCCTTTTACCTCATCGACTAACACGGTTGGCCATTTATGGGAGTCAAATTGTTTACTCGCATAAATGGCCGACCGTGTTAGTTCGCACAGTAAATGGAAAACCACGCAATTTCAAGGCAAATTTGTGTGGATCATTGTATTCTTTTAAAACATCTTTCCAACCATGCATTTTATTAAAAACGGTTACAAACGCTTTTTATAGACCAACTCGTCCGATCCAAGGCAACGTGTTCCTTTAAAATCAATTATACATTTTTAAGAATAAGAACAGTGAATGATTGCTCATGTTTATCATCAGAGCAAAGTTGCTTCTCAAAAGTCATCATTTGCTTCTCATTAACATTATTATGACTGTTTATTTGGCATTCAGTGTGCATGGATCATGTTCAGTTCAAATGTTTTGCTGTGCCAAATTTTTATGGACGAAATCAATCTTTAAAGGCCAAATCCTACTAAAAACACCCAACGACCAGTTAAAATTAGTGGTTCGGCTGGCCAGTTCAGTGTCGAAAAGCCGTCCTTTTGAAAAATAAAAAAAAAGGTTTAATAACTAACAGAACAGCCCTGCTGGCCTGTCACCAAAGGGAAAAACCTGCTTTATACAATAATTTATTCTTTTGGTTATGATTGGTTTAGAGTACTGAAACTGCCATCCCAGATGACTACCTGCAGTACATCGAGGACAGCTACAAGAAACGTTTCTTACCGGAGATCAGTGAAACCTCTGAGGTCCTGACGTATGACTGGAAGGAAGCGCCCATGGCCATAGATAAGGTAAGACGCTAAAACCACCCCGACAGCCCAGTAGTTTCTGTCGGACATTTTGCATAACTGCAGGGGGGCCTAATTTCATGGCTCTGCTAACCACTGAATTCTGCACTTACAATCACCATTCTCCGCGTACTGTGCAAGCGCCGAATTGCCGCACTAGCTGAGTAGGCG
Organism: Asterias amurensis; assembly: GCF_032118995.1. NCBI lineage: Eukaryota > Metazoa > Echinodermata > Asteroidea > Forcipulatida > Asteriidae > Asterias > Asterias amurensis. The sequence continues at coordinate 14,988,751 of NC_092663.1, forward strand.
AAGAATGCCTAGTTATGTGGATTTCACATGCACACTAGCAAAAATTCCCTGCTTACCTTTGAAATTGGGCCCTGCTAAGCACTGAAAAAATGTTGCTTAGCAGAATTGGGTAAACAGCCAAATGAGTATGTTTTGAACATTGTCTGTTACCAGTAACCTGCTTAGCAGAATTTATTTTGCTAAGTACCGTTTTCTGCTTACCAACTTTATGTAATAGGGACCACTTTATGTAATAGGGACCCATTTTGACAAACGTGTGTTATCGTATTTTTGAAACGTTTTCTTGTACAATTATCGTCAGGTTATTGAAGACATTGACATGTTGAAGTTTGAGCATTTGCCCTGGAATAAGGACGATGACACCACACTGGATAGACTCTACAGATTGTAAGTAGAAATTCCTGCCAAGAAAAAGTCTATTCTCCAGCAAGGAGTGTTTGCACTTGGGCTCAAAATGTTTGAAGAATTCACATGAGTGCAGGGGCTTGGTTGTAGCTCAAAACTTTGTTGAGCCAGAAAATTGTTCACAAGACAAAAAATCAAAATGAGAAAAAACACTGACAGTCTCTCACGATAGGTTGATATTCTGTCTGAAAAACCCCTTGTAGCACCACAGCAGCCTTCTTGAGCTGAAACAGGGTTACCCCCTTCACAGTCTGTAAGGATGTAGGCATTGGTATCATCCACTAGGAGCTGGCTGGTAGAACAGACAGCACTACCTTCCCAATTATTATTATTGAGTAATTTTTTATCAAATATCTCTATCAAATATCTATATTTTTGTTGTAGCATCACCAATAAGTACAAAGTGGCTACCGCTATGGAAATTCAAAAGTATATCCCAGAAATAACCTTCGGTGCTCAGGAAGCCTACGACATGACCAGAGAGTTTGAGGAGGTAGGTAAAGCCAGGACTGAAATGTCGGCTCTGGCTTAGGCTAGGGTAGTGGCTTCTCCATAATGTTGCCAGTACCTTCAGCTGTAGCCAGAGACACTCGACAAGCCATTTGCGTGTTAGATTTGAATATTGTCTGGTACAATGACGTGCCTGATCACAAGTTACTACTTAAATTTGAATCCTTAGACTATAGAGACATATATTTTACCCCCCAAAGTAAGAATACGAGTAATCGCTTCTCAGAATTGTATTCCTATTAGAGATAATTCTTCCTGCATGGACACATTTGCTTCCGATTTTCGGCTAAATCTATTAAAAAAAATGCAACCTTTTGAAATGAAATTTTTATTTTGTTGTTTACATCAACAATTTATATATCAATCCCTACTCGGGTTTTGTATTCCTATGAGGGATTTTTTCTTGTGTGGACACATTTGCTTCTGATTTTCGGCTATATCTATAAAAAAAAACGCAACCTTAAGAAAGTAAATTTTAATATTATTGTTTACATCAACAGTTTATATATCAATCAAACGGTTGCAAAAAAAAAACCTAAGGTACACTATTCCTTAATTAAAGTGCTCTTAACTCAAATCATATGTTTTGTTTTGTTTAAAACTCCAGATACACAACAAGCAATTTGCACCCGGCTACAACCTGAAGCCTGAGGAATCAAAATGGAAGTTGCTCTTCAAGTGATCTCTGTATCTCTCTCTCACGAAGACTCCTCGCCAAGAAGTTGTTTCTGTTCACGATTTCTCAAGAAGGAAATCAGATTTTGTTGGAATATTGTTGGGTTTCTCCGTTTTCATTTCAGGGGCCAATTTTATGTCGAGCAGAATTGCGTACCCTTGTACTCATGGGCAGGGGCCATGTCAAGATTTTCTCAAAGTGGCCAACTTAAACTTTGTCATGTTCAGTGTCCATAAAGGTTTCAAAGATGCAAACTATTGTCCAATCAGAATGCTTGTACTTAAACCTTATTCATATGTAGAATAACATGTTTCATAAGAAGCAATGCGAGTGGACAGTTTCTAATGCAGTGTGCTTGAATACAAGAGATTTCAATTTAGTTTTGAAAATTTAAGTTCAATAGTTTTGACATTTTTTCCAACAAAATCTGGTTCGCCAAAAAACCTTCAAATCAAAATTATATGAGCTAATTTTAGAGGTTATCATAAATTATTAATTTGCAAAACGCTTTAACTGAATCGTAAATGTGTTGTGTATGGTCGCACAACTATGTACAGAACCTAACTTGAATACATGTGTGTACTGTGTAGATGCATGCGGTACACAAAATCATATTATAGTTTATCAACCATTCAAAACCACAGTAGGCTATATATTAAATGGTCAGAGAATAGGAGGGTTGACTCGATGGTGTGTACTGCGAAGATGCATTTACCACACTGACGGCTGGCACAGTTTATCTATCATACAACAACCATAGATCAAGTTTGGGTGAGCAACTTGACTTGATCAGAAAAAGACCGATCCATTAAGCTCCGCCCTATTGCGTATTGACTAATCACAACGCAACGAAGATCCAACAAATAAGGTCCGACATGCGTGCGCGTATGCTTGACGCACGCTGGAGAGTTGTGCAGAAAGGCAATGGAGAGGCTCACGTGTTCTTGCTCACATGTGCGTCGTGGGCGGAGCCTAATGGATCGGTCTATTGTGGCGTAGCTCTCGAATTGACCATATCATCCATGCTCCAGTGCATGGTTTGATACAGTCAATCTCCCAGTGTTCTATGGTTTCTGGTCTGTCTAGTCGGTGCACCGCGGTGAAGTCAAGTTTTTAGTCGCTCATCCAAACTTGCTCTTTGTGGATGATATTGAATGCTAAGACAGCAAGAGGGTAAAGGCTGCATACAAAAGTTTAAATAATGGGTTCAAGAATCTCTCTGTAAAATTGGCAATAGTCTGATAAACAAGGGGGTGTGGGTTGTAATTGTTGCTTGGCATTGTTGTGGAAATTTTAATAAAATAAAAAAGAGTTATTATCAGAATGAAGTTTCTGGTTATTTATTTATTTATTTATTTCCTTTAAAGACACTGGACACTATTGGTAATTGTCAAAGACTAGCCTTCACAGTTTGTGAATCTCAACATATTCATAAAATAACACACCTGTGAAAATTTGAGCTCAATCGGTCGTCAAACTTGTGAGATAATGATGAAAGAAAAAAACACCCTTGCCACACGAAGTTGTGTGCGTTTAGATGGTTGATTTCGTGACCTCAAGTTCTAAATCCGAGGTCTCGAAATCAAATTCGTGGAAAATTACTTCTTTCTCTTAAACTATGGCACTTCAGAGGGATCCGTTTCTCACAATGTTTTATACCATCAACCTCTCCCTATTACTCGTCACCAAGAAAGGTTTTATGCTAATACTTATTTTGAGTAATTACCAATAGTGTCCACTTCCTTTAAGAAATTGTCAGTTGTAAGGCATTTTGACTTGTATAGATTTGATAAATACACCCAAACAAAACAGTGGTGTGCCACTTGTGTTCTAAGGCAAGACCGTTATTGCTTTGTCCCTTAGAAAAGTTGTAGGGTCCTGTGTGTTACTCAGAGCTATTCTATGGTGTAACAATAAAAGACCACAGTACATATCTTGCAGTACACATTTATCGCAAAGAGAAGAAGGGTTCGCCTCGGTATGTCTGGCAGTGTGTTTATCTTCAATCATAATTGAAAGCCATTATACACTTGTGGAACAGAACAAAAAAAAAAGTTCACAGGTTTACGAATAACTTACAGGGTTTACAGAAGGTAATGATGAAAGACTTCTCTTGAAAGATTATTCCGGCACGTTAATCCGGAGGTCGTTGGTTCGAATCCCACTCTAGTCAATTCTTTGTTCAACCCCAAAAATCAGAAAGATTATTCCATGAAATGCTCTACTTTTTGAGAAAACATTAAAACAATTTATCAATTCTCGATACCGAGAATTATGGACTTATTTTAAACACATGTCATGACATGGCGAAAGGTGCCGAAACAAGGGTGGGTTTTCCCATTATTTTCTCCCGACTCCGATGACCAATTGAGCCTGAATTTTCACAGGTTTGTTATTTTATATATAAGTTGTGATACACGAAGTATGGGCCTTTGGACAAAACTGTCTAATGGCAATAAAGGCTGCACTCAAAAGGAAGAAAAAGAAGAAGAAATATGGTTTGAAGAGTTCGCAATTCTTAATAAAGCAACTGCCATTTCAGAAGTGCTTTTGAAAGTACATCAAACATGCACCCAGTTTTATTTCACTTTGTTTTAAGCCTGTACAAAATAATATATTATTACTTACTGTGCTTTTTTATTACACCTGTACATTCAAATATTATTACAAATCTGCGACAAGATATTAATATTCATCTACATGTATACAGCATTATAACAAAACATAATTCATAATCAGGTAGAGTTCACATAAAACTGACATAACTGAATAATTCATGTTGGCAAATTAGCATATATGCAAATTTGCATGTATGCAAATTAGCATATATACATATTCATTACAGTTGTGTGCCCTTCATGAAAAATGTTAGGGGTTGGTCAAGCTCATTTAAAAAAATAAATCAAATTCTGGCACCGGCTGAAAACTATATCAAATTTCTTTCAATTCAGTCGACGTCTAAGTTAAATATTTTCCTGTGAAGTAATGAACAACAAATTCTTGCTGTTTTATTATTTTTGTAAATGTTCATGACAAAGTATTATGAGTATTGGTTAGGTTAAAACAAAAGGTTACGCACATTCTAGCAATGTTCTGTATCTGTTTCAATAGCTATATACGTACAATCACCCGTAGGGGTGTCGCCATACCTTCAATGTTCAATGTTGATGTGATCGGATTTAAGAAAGAAAACGTTATTGCACATTCATTATTTGTTTATTCGGCTTTCAGAAAACAGCTTTTGGAAGTAATATGACAACAAAATACAGAGATTTTTAGTAAAAAATAATTATCACAGATTTTGTTCACTCAAACTTTGGTCGTGTCCAGTTCTGTTGAAACTGCTAGTAAGAATAACCGGTAAATTTTGGGCGGAAGAAGCATGACAAAAATGACAGACTTCATGAAGAAAACATGTAGTCCATGTCAAATATTTTAGGGTCATACTTAGGTCAAGACCACAACAAAATAAGTTGTGTAATACTTATACAAAAGCTGATGTGTGATAAAGATGGTAGTTTTATCTCGCAACATTGTTTGTGTGAAGCGCCGCCGTTGATTCAAAATCAATAAAAGTATGTCAACAAATTTGAATCTCCAAAAAATTATAGAAATACCCATGTTGTTCGTTTGAATGCTGCACTTAATATGGCCAGAGATCTGGTTATCCGCTGGTCCCTCACTTAAAGACACTGGACACTATTGGTAATTGTCAAAGACTAGTCTTCACAGTTGGTGTATCTCAACATATGCATAAAATAACAAACCTGTGAAAACTTGACTTCAATTGATCAAGTTGTGTGCTTTCAGATGCTTAAAGTGGAGACCTCAAAATCTAAATCAGAGGTCTCGAAATTAAATTCATGGAAAATTACTTCTTTCTCAAAAACTGTATTACTTCAGAGGGAGCCTTTTCTCACAATGTTTTATACTATCAATCTCTTCCCATTACTCGTTACCAAGTAAGGTTTTATGCTAACAATTATTTTGAGTAATTACCAATATTGTCCAGTGCATTTAACAAGATGGAATTGACCTTGCTGTTTTCTCAGCAACTAGCAACTGTGGGTATTCAACTGAAAGTTCCACGGGTTACTTGTAAAGCATCTTTCTTGATCATTTTGCCTGTAAATCGGTATTAGGTTGATAAAAACTAATCAATGACCCTACCTTTAAAGGCAGTGGACACTATTGGTAATTACTCAAAATAATTATTATCATAATACCTTACTTGGTGACAAGTAATGGGGAGAGGTTGATGGTATAAAACATTGTGAGAAACAGCTCCCTCTGAAGTAACGTAGTTTTCGAGAATAAGTAATTTTCCATGAATTTGATTTCCAGACCTTAGATTTAGAATTTGAGGTCTAAAAAACAAGCATCTGAAAGCACACAACTTCGTGTAACAAGGGTGTTTTTTTCTTTCATTATTATCTCACAACTTCGATGACCAATTGAGCTCAAATTTTCACAGGTTTTTTATTTTATGCATATGTTGAGATACACCAAGTGAGAAGACTGGTCTTTAACAAATACCAATAGTGTCCAGAACTAGAGTTCGACATGAAGTATCAGTTGCAATTTCACAAACATTTCCTTTAAAATCAATAAATTCTCACACACAACACTCATTTTCAATTTTAAAAATACTGCTTATTGTTGTTTACTTATAAATAAAAGCATTTTCTTTAGAGTAAAATTTGTACACGATCATTCAACCCATCCTCAACCGGTGGCAGTGCAGCTGATTTTATTAGGTGAAATCTTTCTTCTTGTATGTTTTATTTTTAAAGTTGTTTTTCTTCTTCAAGTTAATAGTTTGGTCATAAATCATCACTGTTTTTTTTGTAGAGACACTCAGGTCCTTGCAGTCAAACTTTCACGTTTGAAAAAAAAACCACACTTGAAGTTACCGTAAGCGAAAAAATACACATTTAAAGTAAGCATATTTCACAGGTAAGAAAATCTTCTTGTAAATTGTGGGCACTTCAGCTTTATGCAGAAATTACTCACTTGCGCTGTAAGGTGGCAACAGTGACTGTCTGCGCAGATTTTATATGCTGATTCAACAGAGCACGAGTCAAGGTTTAAGTTAATATGAAAGAGAACTTTCCTTAACCATAGGCGTATGACAAAGGGCAGCCAAGGGGGGCAACTGCCCTCCAAATTGGGTAAAAATCTTGCGCTAAATTCAGGCACAGCCAGAAGAAAACCTAAGACTCTTTACCCAACATTACAAATTTATACTGTGTTATTATCTGTGCAAAATTTCAGGCAAATCAGCGAAAACATACAAGTCATCTGTAAGCCCATGTTCTGAGCTGAAGTCAAACCCCCCTTTCCACTAAACAGACTTGTTTTGGTTTAAAAAAAAACCAAATTTACTGCAATCTCTTTCAACTTCTGAAACACATTTTGTAAACAAGCACTGAGGATTTGAGATTTCATTCTCCAATTTTTCAAAAATAGTTCTGGAGATCATCCAATTCTTATAGCACTTCTATTTACAGTATTGCCGACAAACATTCTTTCATAATCAAAACAAACAAACAATAACAACAACAAGCAAAACAACAGGGCAAGAATGTTTCTGGATAGATTCAACACCATCGTAAGATTTGAAAAATAGTTTGGGGTTATTTGACACGAGTACAAAATATATACCTGGATTAACTATGAATAAAAGTTAAGAAACAGAAGGAAAACAAGAATCTGATTTTTCAAACATGGCAGAGACATTTGTCTTGTCTAAAATTGATTTTGGAATTTTAGTAAGGATACATGAAAACTTGTTTTATGCTTTTCTAAACAAGTTTCTTAAAGTAATATACTTGGTTATTTTTATGAAAGTTAAAGGATTTTCCGATATATATGGGCTTTTCTACTATTTCAATTCCATATCCGGAAAAAGTTTTTACTTTTTTTTTTTTTAAATAGAAAGTTGAAGGTGTTTCCAATATGGCCTCTTCTACTATTTCAATTCTATATCCACAAATAGATTTTAAGTTTTAAATCCCAATTAGTGTTAGGGTTTGATATTTCTGAAACAAATTGAGGAACACTATTTATATGTGTCGTAACAAGTTTTGTCGCTTTCACCAAAAGGTAAGCAGCGCATAGTTTTGGTGTTTTGTCTACTCTGCCAAATTTCTCTCTGTGGTCTCAGAAAAGAATACACTCTTAAAATAATATTTGGCGAGAAGCAGTGCGGAGATTCCAACCAACAAACTCCCTCCCCGCGGATTCCCCAAAACAAACATAAAAGGGTGGCTGTTCCATCATTAGCTCTCCCTCCACCTGGGTCACCTTGTGTCCCGCCGTTGCAACTGTTCCCGATTCCGCACCTTGTTAACAGGCTGCAAATTCATTGGTTTCTGCTGCTGCTGCTGTTGCTGCTGCATCGTGCCATTCTCCCGCCGCTGTCGTAGCCGCGGGGACTGCCCGTGCAACTTCCGGAAGACTTCCTTGAACTTATTGGCGCGGAAAATGATGGTTAGAAGGCCCTCAAAGATGACGTAGAGAAGACGTTTGTTTAGGACGCGGTTCTGGAGCATCTGCATAAGACGCATCATCCCCCTTCGACTCGTCTCCGTTCCGATAAAATTCTTGAGTTCATCTTCACACGAAAAAAGGGAAACATTTTCACAACTAGATTCAACAAAATTTCCGAACTAATATCATGTTTTGGACCATAACTAATAATTACAACCAAGTTTTGAAAAAAAAAAAAAAAACTGAAATAGAAATTACATAAAAACCTCATAGAACGTTTCCAAACTCATAAATCATGCACCCCAGAGAGAAAAACAAAAATTAAAATCATTATTATATCACACCTACCTGGTATACTGCTGAACAATTTAACCTTAGCAGCAACAAGCGTTCTTAACTTGACATTCTCACTTCTCTCTGGAGCCACCTCAGCCAGGATCCCACCGGGCCAAAACGATTCCCTAAACGAAAAACAAAAACAAACAAACACCATTTTAATAAACATGTATCACTGTAATTCCATGAATTATGTATACATAACTTAGAGCCATTAATAACACTCATTGTTTCGAAGAGGTAAGGTGTCTTTTGGTGTATGAGGAACAATAGGGGTTTGGAAGTTGATATTTTACCTGAACTGCTTGACATATTCTGCGATTTGTTCGGGAGATGTTAATCCTTCGACGCTTTCCACAATTTTACTGCAAGTAAGAGATTTCAAATATTAGTCCAATCTTAAAATAGGAAACAAAATCCTAACTGAATCAAAACAATAAATGAGAAAATACTCAAATTAATATATAACTAATAAGATCAACGTAAATAACTATGTGTTTAAAAATCAATTTACATGAGAAGTTTTATAGAATGACCTTAAAAACTGTAAGTAAATACATACATAGTCTACATATGGATAATAAATCAAATGACAAATTCTCACAAAATGATATTATCGGCAAACATCAACTGAATAAAGAAGGTAAATGTTAAACATGGCAAAACATATCACATAAAACAAAAATGATGTGCTCTTTCCAACAGTAATTTAGTTGAAGTTTCCTGTGCCTAAGTTCACAAAAACCTGTAAGCACAAAAACTTGCTAAGCAAAGAAATGTTTTGCTTGACAAAAACAGCTCTCCAGCCAAACCACATAATAATAATAATAACAACAATAGAGAAAAATAAAAAGTGCAAAAACAATAGCAGAAAGAATTTGCCTCAGGGCGCTGGAAAAGAACAGCAATAAAAGTCTGGACTAGATTAAATTTATACAAAGCAAAGTATTACACAGAAAAATAACATACGGTTTGCATTGTCGTGACTGGTGCCCTATTAAATCTGTCAAGCAGTATTTCTGCTAAACAGCTCTAAAAAATTTGCCCCCATCAGGCAAATATGGCTTCAGAACTTTTCATTAAAAAAAAAAACATTATTTGTAAAAAGATAATTTTGTTTTATGCACAAAAAAAACAACAACAATGAGGAATTTGTAATGCACCAAAAATGATTTCACATCGGCTGAAAATTCTAGTCTGCTGAATATTGTTTTGTTCATACCTGTTAATCTTACTGCCGAATGCCGCTTTGATGATTTGTCTTAGAAGGGTAGCAACCTGACGTCTCAGCCATTGATCCTTACTCTTCAAGTCGAATACTTCATCCATCAGTAACAGCATGATCCTTAGTGGAATGTTATCATCATCCTGTAGGGTTCAAAATAGGGAGGCGATAAAAATAATAATAGATCTTCTATAGCTTAAAGCTATTATACACTTTTGGTACAGAAAAAAAATTAAAAGTTCACAGATTTATAAATAATTTACAGTGTTTACAGAAGGTAGTGGTGAAAGACTTCTCTTGAAATATTATTCCATGAAATGCTTTACTTTTTGAGAAAACATTACAACAATATCAATTCTCGATAGCGAGAATTATGGATTTATTTTAAACACATGTCAAGACACGGCGAAACCTGGGGAAACAAGGGTGGGTTTTCCCGCTATTTTCTCCCGACTCAGATGACCGATTGAGTCTAAATTTTCACAGGTTTGTTATTTTATGGTACACGAAGTGTGGGCCTTGGACAACACTGTTTACCGAAAGTGTCCAATGGCTTTAACGGTGTCAAAGGCACTTCATACAAACAATAAAAGTAAGAAGTTAAAAATGCACATTGTATAAATAAAACTACGCAGAAGAAATTAACGTTGGCGCAGAGAGCATCTACTCCCTGAAAGTCAAATAAACTTACATCAGCTCGTATGTGCTCCGACACTCGACCCATATCTTCGGACTCCTCATCTTTGGACTGGAAAAGAAGACAAAACAAAAGAAAATTATTAGCCTTCCTTTCTTTTGTATTGTAACGTCTTGGCTGGGTTTGGGTCCTTTGGTTCCTTACGTACCTGCGGAGTAGTATAGTAAAGTAGTATTAATCGGGAGGGCTAGAAGTTGAAGTTTAAGTTCACGACAGATTAATGACAAGTTGAACTCAAGTAAATTGATGTCTCTTAACGTAACTATTTTATTAAGAGCTCTCTGCTCGAGCTCTGCTCTGTTCTAAAGTCTAACCCAAACTCCCATTATTATTAAATTCCTTTACTTTATTCCAATCAATGTTATTAATCATCTTCTAAATCACAATACTATCAATAAGAAACCAACCGCGCACACGCTCCCGCTTAGCAATTTGCGCGCGCTTTGTAATTAGCTCGCGTTTTGCGGTTGGTTCAGGATAGATCACTACAGTATGTTGATGACTAGGAAACAGCTGCTATACAAAGACAAATAGCAGAATAAAAAGTTGCCAGGCCTACAGCTGGGGGCTTCATAAATTGGGCCCCAAAAAAAGTGGTTACCCCTTTGAAGGCACTGTACAAACTACACGTTTGGTAATTGTCAAAGACCAGTGTTCTCACTTGGTGTATCCCAACATGGGCATAAAATAACAAGCCTGTGAAAATTTGGGCTCAATCGGTTGTCAAAGTTGCAAGAAAATGATGAGAGAAAAAACACCCTTGTTGGACGAATTTGTGTTTTTGTGAAATTTTCACAGGTTTGTTATTTTATGCATATGTTGGGATACACCAAGTGAGAACACTGGTCTCCTTCAGAGGGAGTCGTTTCCCACAATGTTTTATACTATCAACAGTTCTCCAAAGCTTGTTGGCCAAGTCAGTTTTTAAGTTAATGCTTATTTTGAGTAATTACCAAACGTGTACCTTCCCTTTAAACTAGCAGACGGTCCTACTTACTTTATTAGTGAATACTTTATTGATACTATCTGTCATCTTGTCGGACACCATGTTGACCCCGTCTACCAGGTTACCGGGTACCGAGCGAACTGTGTGAGCTACACTTCGAACGCCTGTTTTGAACGGATTGACAATGTGGTCCATCTGTAGAGAGAAAGTGACAACAATTTAACTGAATCAAGTTTTCTCCTCCAGACAAGAAGAGAATACGGTTCGAAACGACAAGACCACATTGACTCTTTTAGGGGCCAATATACTCCTCAAAAGGAGATTTTACACATGGTTGTACATTCAAGTTAACAATTTAAAGATATTTCAAGTTGTCAAGAAAACTTGTTGTGTAGATCTTCAGGATCTGATTTGATTCAACCGCACAATGGTTCATTGTTTTTTAGTAACTTCCCGATTTGTACCTTTCTTGCTAGTTGACCCTTGCCTCTGTTGTAAACACCCGGTTCTAAGAAGTTACAGACGATGCCTTGCATTCCTGGATTGTTACTCAACACATCAACGTTAAGTAAAGTCTGCAGAGACGGAGAAAAACAAAACAAAATTAATTTAACTGGAACTTCATAGACCCCTTGCATAGTGAGGTCACAAGTCCCCAAAAGAATAATTATAATAATAATAATCATAATCATAATAATAATTATAATGAAAACTTGTAAAGCACACAAATCCATCCAATAACATTCAAATTATGAACAATAACCAACATTTAAACGTAAGCCTAAGTTGAAAAGAAATATAAAACATGTGGTATAGAAATACAATACAAATGTAATATTTAAGAAAACAGGAGGTAATTTAAGAGTATTCCTGAAAAAAGGGACAAATTTCAAAAAGAACCTTCATATGATACATTTATAACTTATTGATTTATATTGCGCCCATTCCATAAAATGTACACAAGCACATAACAAAATATGAAGACAATGATTAAAAAATTAACAACTGGTAAAATCAAGGAAATACCACAAATCCAAATATATGAAAAAACACAAGACCCTTATAGGCCGTCTAAACAGTAAAAATGCATTAACTTAAAGCAGTAGCTACAACTGCAAAAATTCATTAACTTAAATAAAGACAGTAGATACAACAGTTAAAATGCATTGACATAAAGACAGTAGATACAACAGTAAAAATGCATTGACATAAAGACAGTAGATACAACAGTAAAAATGCATTGATATAAAGACAGAAGATACAACAGTAAAAATGCATTGACATAAAGACAGTAGATACAACAGTAAAAATGCATTGACATAAAGACAGTAAATACAACAGTTAAAATGCATTGACATAAAGACAGTAGATTCAACAGTAAAAATGCATTGACATCAAGACAGTAGATACAACAGTAAAAATGCATTGACATAAAGACAGTAGATACAACAGTAAAAATGCATTGATATAAAGACAGTAGATACAACAGTAAAAATGCATTGACATAAAGACAGTAGATACAACAGTAAAAAATGCAGTGACATAAAGACAGTAGATACAACAGTAAAAATGCATTGACATCAAGACAGTAGATACACAGTAAAAATGCATTGACATAAAGACAGTAAATACAACAGTTAAAATGCATTGACATAAAGATAGTAGATACTAAAGTAAAAATGCATTGACATAAAGACAGTAGATACAACAGTTAAAATGCATTGACATAAAGACAGTAGATACAACAGTTAAAATGCATTGACATAAAGACAGTAGATTCAACAGTAAAAATGCATTGACATAAAGACAGTAAATACAACAGTTAAAATGCATTGACATAAAGACAGTAGATTCAACAGTAAAAATGCATTGACATCAAGACAGTAGATACAACAGTAAAAATGCATTGACATAAAGACAGTAGATACAACAGTAAAAATGCATTGATATAAAGACAGTAGATACAACAGTAAAAATGCATTGACATAAAGACAGTAGATACAACAGTAAAAAATGCAGTGACATAAAGACAGTAGATACAACAGTAAAAATGCATTGACATCAAGACAGTAGATACACAGTAAAAATGCATTGACATAAAGACAGTAGATTCAACAGTAAAAATGCATTGACATAAAGATAGTAGATACTAAAGTAAAAATGCATTGACATAAAGACAGTAGATACAACAGTTAAAATGCATTGACATAAAGACAGTAGATACAACAGTTAAAATGCATTGACATAAAGACAGTAGATTCAACAGTAAAAATGCATTGACATAAAGATAGTAGATACTAAAGTAAAAATGCATTGACATCAAGACAGTAGATACAACAGTAAAAATGCATTGACATAAAGACAGTAGATACAACAGTAAAAATGCATTGATATAAAGACAGTAGATACTACAGTAAAAATGCATTGACATCAAGACAGTAGATACAACAGTAAAAATGCATTGACATAAAGACAGTAGATACAACAGTAAAAATGCATTGACATAAGGACAGATAAATTTACACAAAGGTTTACTTTTGCAACCAAGAGACATTAATAATTACAGCGCCCTCGCTTGTCCTCAACATACCTGTAGATATATCGTCAGAGCTTTACCCCTCTTGTCGAGGAAGCTCTTTGCTGTGTTTCTGATTGGACGCTTACTCGGTAACGCCATGGAGGACAGAGTATCGAAGCGTTCCGTCAGACACATGTGGAGATCGTGGAAATCGCTAAACCTCCGGTAGACGTCCCAGATTTCCGTTACGCCCTTCGGGTCGGTGCGCGTGACGTGGATCGCATAGACAGCGTATGTTGTTCCTTTCTCTTTAACGAGAGCTACACGAGAACAAAAGACAAAAAAAACACCATTCATCATCCAAAAACATCTTTGGATTTATCTAACAAGATTTGGGCAATTCAGAAATTCGAAGAAAAGTTTTCATTTTGGGTTGATAAAAACATTTCAGAAAAAAAAGAAAAAAAGTAAATCCAACTTTATAAAAAGTACAAAAATACAAGTTATAAAAAAAATAACAAAACATTCTAGCAATTTATACATACAAATATATATATAATAAAATGAATTACAAATAAAAACATGTACATGTACATCAAAGGTTACAAATTTAAATATAACATTTAAAAATATGTAAGAGTAAGACTAGTTTTTAAGAGAGGAAAAAGGGGGTAATGGGGAAAAAGAAAACTAAAGAACGTTGCAACTTACTTGAGTTTGTAACGCAGGCAGTGATTTGTGGAGAGCCGTCTGGTGATGAATTGTTTGTATGAATGTTGAGATGTTCCAGAGAACCTTGGCTCCCAATTGAAGACAGATCTTCAGACGACTGCAAACGAAAAAGAAAAAAAAAGACGTTAAGACAGAGAAACGATTTCCAATCAGGCATGATGGGGGGTGTCGTGGCCGAGTGGATAAGAGCACCGAACTCAAGCTCGAGCTGTGGGTTCGAATCCCGGCCGTGACATTTGTGTCCTTGAGCAAGACACTTAACTAAAATTGCTTCTCTCCACCCAGGAGTAAATGGGTACCTGTGAGGGCAGAGTTGGTTATTGTGATTGATAAGCTTAGCGCGCTACATAATTGGTGGCACAGGCTGTATACTTCCCAGGGAGCTGAGATGGTTTACGGAGTTAAAAGGCCCAGTGATCAGGGGTAATAATGTTGAAAGAGCTTTGAGACCTGGTGTAAATAAAGCGCTATATAAAAACTTATTATTATTATTATTATTATTATTAAAGGTTAAGTTGTGACCTACCCCAGCGGTGCTGTTTTCAGGGGAGGAGTCAACCTGAGTCATGTCATCATCACCAAGACGACCGCTGTTCTCATCCCCTTTCAGTAGGTCCAGCTCCTCAAGACATTTGACGTAGTAGGTGCTCTGCTTGAAGGCTGGGAAGAATCGCTCCTCTTGTAAAATATTGTGAACCTGTGAAGAGACAAGACAAAAATGGATGTGAGGACAACTGGTCTGGAAAATGGACTGGACTGCTTCTGGGAAAAATGATACTAATAATAATACAAACAATTTATATAGCGCATAATGCATGTGCCTCTATGCACAACAAAAACATAACATAAAACAATGACACAAATAAAGAAAGCAAAAGTTACAAAAATCCAATCCAAAGCTAAATCTGCAGTTTCAAAAAGGCCCTGTGACTACGGAAGAGAAGACTTTATAATAATAATATTTATTCTGGTAAGAATTCACAAGTACAAATATCATAATTTAAAACACATTTAAACAACAGTGGGATGCCCAAGGAGAGCATATCATTTAGAGATTTAAGACAGGCATAGACAAACAAAAACAATGATCATTAAAGGCAGAGGACACTATTGGTAATTACTCAAAATACTGATTGGCATAAAACCTTACTTGGTAACGAGTAATGGGGAGCTGTTGATAGTATCAAACATTGTAAGAACGGCTACCTCTGAAGTAGCGTAGTTTTCGAGAAAGAAATTGTCCACAAATTTGATTTTGAGACCTCAGAATAAGATTTTGAGGTTTCGAAATCAAGCATCTAAAGCACACAACTTTGTGTGACAAGGGTGTTTTTTCTTTCATTATTATCTCGCAACTTAGACGACCAATTGAGCCAAAATTTTCACAGGTTTGTTATTTTATGCATATGTTGAGATACACCAAGTGAGAAGGCTAGTCTTTGACACTCACCAATAGTGTCAAGTGTCTTTAAAAAAGAAATCAGAGAACCATAAAAAGGCCTAACATTAACAGAAAGAAGAACACAGTGAAACATTAAAAAAACATTGTAACATACAATGTAGGTGTTAAAGACGGGTCCTTCTTATGTGTACAAAGGTCAAATACCCCGAACATGAACTCACCCTTCTTTGTGCTTCGTCAAACACACTACCCGACAGACCGTCTGATCGTATTCTTTGGTAGGTCTTCTTTACTATACTGCCCTCGAGTTTCACTCTGTTTGTTGCCTGTAAAATGAAACAACCATGAAATAGCAGTGGGATAACAATTAGTTATAATACTTTCCAATGGATATAAACGAATCATGACTGTTTCATGCTACAAAGAATATATTCAAAACTGAAAGTTCCTTCCTTGTCTTCGCTCCATTGGGTTCTTGGTTAGTATAGTGATTAAGTTCGCTTTTCTGAGATTCTTGGCTTCACGACCAGAATAAATGAAAAAAGGTCATTGAAGGTCATGCTACAAAAAATATATTCAAAACTGAAACTTCCTTCCTTGTCTTCTCTCCATTGGGTTCTTGGCTAGAACAGTGATTAAGTTCACTTTTCTGAGATTCTTGGCTTCACAACCAGAATAAATATAACAAGGTCATTGAAGGTCATCTCCAAGGTCATTCACAACGACCCGGAACAAGCTCCCTGTACTCACATCCTCCGATAAGTACTCCTGGAATATATTGAGCGCAGCTTTCCGGATCATATCTAAGTTCATTGCGCTCGCTAACGACCTCTTGGCCTGGTTATTAATCTTCTGTAGTTGGATCTCGGAGAGTTGCTGCTCCGCCATCACTCTGAAACCCTCCACGGTGTGCCAGAAGAAGACGTAGGCTTGAGCTCCGGCATTCCTCATGAAATCTACGAGAGACAAATCCAGAGTTTTGGGAATCATAAGGGTTTGGTTAAGGGGGGAATGATCATGATTGGATAACCTACGCCCGATTTTAAATCTGCTAAGCATACAAAATAATGCTAAGCACAAACAGTTACCAACCTCACAATGTGACAAACATTATAAGTGATCGGCTCTGGATAGTCCCCCCTTAAGCAAATGAGTTTGTTTTAAAATAGCTCGAGCAAAAACTTTTTAATGGCTAGATGTTTCGTGAACAATCAAGCTCTGGTGTTTCTGAGTGTGGGTTCGAGTTCAGGTCTCGACACTTGGGTGCTGAAGCAAGACACTTTACCCAGTAACACTTATCGCTAAGACAAAAGGTTTGCTCCAGTGCTTTTGCCAGTGGCCAGTGAGTGTGCGCCCCCCCCCCCAGCACCTTGTAAATCCTTTTATTACCCTGGTACAAACCGCATCTCTTGCCACAGCATTCAAGAACCGACACCAACCCTTCGAAATTTGAGAAACTATTCTTGCACGAATCAATTCTCAGATTAAAATGTTTCTTTGGAGTGAAAGTTATCAAAACCGTTAAACTTTGAAGGGAATCTTTTCTCAAAATAGTTTACACCATCAACAGCCGCGCTGCTTCTCACCAAGTTAAGTTAAGGGTCATCAATTTGTGGAGTATTAACCAAGCTATGACCCTACATTTAAAGGCAGTGGACACTATTGGTAATTACTTAAAATATTTATCAGCATAAAACCTAACTTGGTAACGAGTAATGGGGAGAGGTTGGTAGTATAAAACATTGTGAGAAACGACTCCCTTGGAAGTGACATAGTTTTCGAGAAAGAAGTAATTTTCAAAGAATTTGATTTCGAGACCTCAAGTTTAGAATCTGAGGTCTCGAAATCAAGCATCTGAAAGCACACAACTTCGTGTGACAAGGGTGTTTTTTTCTTTCATAGTTATCTCGCAACTCCGATGACCGATCGAGCTCAAATTTTCACAGGTTGGTTATTTTATACATATGTGGAGATACACCAAGTGAGAAGACTGGAGTTTTATAATTACTAAGAGTGTCCAGTGTCTTTAACAGAACAAGCTTGGAGAGAACCATTTATACGTTTTACTTACCAATGAAGTATGCCACAGCTATACTATTTATGAGCACGATATCGAGAGGCAAGGAATAGAGGCTTTTACCTAGCTCTTCATCGTTATTCTGAAACGGACACAGACAAAAACCATAGAGGATATACAATCAGAAATATGCAGTGATGAGGCCAAGCTAGGCATTCTGTCCCTCTGCCCCATGTTTGGAATATGCCCAATTACAGAATTCAAGGGGTGACTTATTGGTTATTCAGAAATAAGGCTCTATTAAGTAGGATTTGAAACTTTGCATGGTGGAGATAAGATATAGAAGAGTTTGTGGTAACACCATGTAATGACAATCTCTAAATGAGTTGGGGTGGTTCTGAAAAGAACCGTTGGATTAACTCAACGTTTCGATCAGTATGCTCTGATCGTCTCGATCAGTATGCTCTGATCGTCAGTATGCTCTGATGCTCTTTCTCCAGAAGACGATCAGAGCATACTGATCGAAACGTCGAGTTAACCCAACGGTTCTTTTCAGAACCACCCCAACTCATTTAGAGATTGTCATTACATGGTGTTACCGCAAAATCTTCTATAGGCTCTATTATATAAGAAAACTAGCTCAGCACAACGGAATTACTTAAGTAGGATACGGTTACCAGCCAAAGTGCTGCGTCAAATGTACAATTTGTGACTGGCATCTTGCTCATTTGGCATAGAGCTGTTTAAGCCATCTAAACGGGCCACACACAAAAGACACGACACAGCAAGCCAAATGGCAAAAACCTTGCACATAATAGAATTTTAGCGAGTAAGACTTTGGGGTCTGTGTCCCTGGTTGTTATTGGTCAATGCATTAAGGGGGCGGAGTTTAACGAGGAAATATTGTCATGATCAGAACGCACATGCTCTGTCTGTCACATCACAAAGGAGTGAGTTCTTAATCCGTTAATTTGTCTCAACTTTTAGACTAGCCTGCTCTAGTCACTTTTAAAAGAAGAAGAAAAGAAAGAACAAAGTTTTAAATGGCTGTTTGTGCATAGCAGAAATCTTTGCTGCTTAAAGAACAGTGTGCTTGGAGAGTTCTGCCGTCGATTTCACCAAACTCTTCCTAACTTAGGGTAAAATTTTAGGACTTAGGACGAGTAAAGTTCCGTGTCCGCAAAGACGTTAGGGCGCATTGAACCCGTCCTTAGTTAGGACGAGTTACTTGAGTTACTCGTCCTAACTCAAGATAGGATTTATACTAGCGTTTCGTGAAATCGGCTGCTGTAGACTATTTGCCCACTGAAAGAATAAACAGTGTAGATGCATGAATGAAAATGACAATTAAAGATCCGACATCTTTTTCTTCAGAGCAGAGAAGTTCTAGCGGAGAACTGGTGAAAAAAGAAAACAGAGAATCAAAAGAGACAGGCTGCTTGAAAAACCTAACCTGCTCTGACCTCTGACCTTGAAATGCAGGAAGGTCGCGGACTTAGTTGCCCTGTGTTACAAAATTCAACTACATTACACTACAGAGTTATTGTTAAAAAGGATTAAAAGAGATTGCAAGTCGTTAAAGAAATCCATGTTATTTTTTTGCGTTAAAACAAAGAATAGGATTCAACCCTCCACCGTTGGCCAACCTGTTTCGTTTCGAAGCAAACATCCTTCGGGAGGGCACCCTCACTTTCAAAGTCTTTCTGTGGTTGCCATGGGAACAAAGGAGAAAGGACCAAGAATGAAACGACACCATGTGATTATGGAAAGAGGATAAAATAGTTTAACCACATGGTGTTCAGGATGGGTTAAGTTCAAAATCACCTTGTTAGTAAGAAGATGTTTTTTTTTTTTTTTTAGTGTACAAGTTGAACCTTTCCGAAAGATTTTGTTTGAGAAAAGTAGTTTCATAGAACATTCTGAAAAGCAAACGAACCTGAGCTTTAGACCAAATTTACAACAACAAAAATAATAAACATTAAAAATACACCAGATTTCAAAGTGTAGGGCTTTTGAAAACCCACAGGTTAACACCGAGTTAAAAACATTCAAGGACCTTGTTTCAATTCAGCATTCTTTGGCTAAACTTGCAAAACTTGGTTGAAGAATGACCCAGTTTTAAAAAACCCTGGGGAGAACCCTGGCCTTCATTCCCCCCGTTCATTGCCTTGGTGCCCATTAGTATAGCCCTGTACAAATTTGAATATCTTTCACTGAGGTGATGAATGACTAGGGAACACTATCTTTTTGTATAGGATTCAAACTGCCTCTATCTACCATTGATTTTTTTTCTCCACAGAGCTCGAAAAAGTACTGAGTATTCATTGCAAACACACATTGGTGTAAGGGTAAAACCAAAAATAAAAAACAATGTCTTGCCAAACTATAAAAACAAAGTATCAAGTCAGGACAAGATGGCGTTCCCATAGATAAGGGAGAATTTTTTCCCCGGTATTTTCTTAAAGACTTACAGCTTCTTCTGCCGATTCGATGTCCTCTCCCGTCATGATTCTATTGATGGTATCATTGCACATCTGCTTCAAGTACTGCAAGCTGTTCAACTGCTGCTTGGAGTCAGTCTCTGCAAACAGTAATAAATCAGCAATGTGATTCAGACAAAAATTACACAATCTTTTTTTTATTTTTTGTTATGCAAGTTCGTCCAAAACAAGACTAAAAGCCACTCTAGGTAAAGGGCTACAAGGAAGTAAACATAGAAATGCAGAAACTCAGTGGAGCTGAAAGTAGGAATTGATATTCCTCTAAAAAGATGGCAGATCGTAGGATGAAGGGAAACATGCACCAGGCAAGGAGTTCCAAAGAGATGCAGTACGAGGGAAAAAGCTACTGGAGTAGCTCTTTGTTCTACATCTCGGCACAGCCACAGTATAAGGATGAGAACAAGCAGAAAGCCTGGTCTCACAATTAAAAACTGCCCAGCACATAAACCCCGGTACGTGTTCAACAAAAGTGCAAACAAGTAGTTAACGACAAGTTAATCTCGCAACTTCGACGACCGATTGAGCTCAAATTTATTTTCACAGGTTTGTTCTTCATGCATATGTTGAGATACACCAATTGAGAAGACTAGTCTTTGACAAATACCAATAGTGTCCAGTGTATTTAATGTTTATGGAGATAATTTTTGAGTAGAAACTAACCATCTTTGTAAGGCTTGTTGGCATCCCTTGACCTCTGCTTGTAGATTTCATTGTCGAGGATTTCTATCACGGCGTCCAGTTCCTCGATGGTTGAACACACTTTCACAATTGTTAAAAGTGCTTCGGTCATCACTGGCACATCTCCACACTAGAGTCAGACAAAGAAAAAAAAAACGTCTATTAGAAAATATTTCAAAATTATTTTATCTAATTTGGTATTCCCTACCCATCAAAAACTTACTTAGCACATAAATGCTCACTCTAACATAATGCAATTCTTCACCCTAGCAAAATGCAACACCAACGGTAAATCAACATCCAAACTGATGGACTGGTTACGGTGGTAAACCGGATTATGTGTAAAGGATACTCAGTTTACTAGTGCAGTCCTTGGTCCAACACCATTCAGTAAATCAACACCCAAACTGTTGGACTGATTATGGGGGTACGCCTGATCCCATGTAAAGCAAAGTCAGTTAGCTAGTGCAGTCCTCAGTCCAACACAATTCAATAACTCAACACCCAAACTGTTGGACTGATTATGGGGGTACGCCTGATCCCATGTAAAGCAAAGTCAGTTAGCTAGTGCAGTCCTCAGTCCAACACAATTCAATAACTCAACACCCAAACTATTGTACTCTGATTATGGTAGTATGCCTGATCCAATGTTAAGCATGATCAGTGCATCAGTGATTAGTTTACCAGTGCAGTCCTCAGTCCAACACCATTCAGTAAATCAACACCCAAACTGTTGGACTCTGATTATGGTGGTATGCCTGATCCCATGTAAAGCAAAGTCAGTTAGCTAGTGCAGTCCTCAGTCCAACACAATTCAGTAAATGTTGGACTCTGATTTGGTTGTTTGCCTTGTAAAACAAAAGTCTGGCATGGCAAAGGTGGTGGGTTTGAATCCCACTTGGGTGATTTTTTTTCACAGAACTTTAGAAAGTACAAAGAATACCGTGCTTAATACACAATGGTGGCCGGCCAAAACCAAAATATTAAAATCTAAAAAAACATGTTGTTGGATTTAGTTGCTTGGGAAGACAGTATTTTAAAACAAAACTGGCAAATCAACAAATCTGAACTCCTTACCGCCCATATGATAGTTTGGTTGATGTAATCCGGATCAGTGATCATCTCAATGAGGGGACGTAGAGCGTTGCAGACGATTATCTCTCTGATTAGGAGTCGGAATGGCTTACTGCTGAAATCAGCATCGGGGATCAGTAGAAAAAGTAGAATTTCCGTGATGCCTTGGAGGTATTCTGAAGCAGACAAAGTTGAAATATCGTAAAAAGTAAAATAGTACAGGGGGCACCATTCTTAACAATGCGAATGCTATGGCAATCTGGCTTGTATCCTGTGTAAGCTTAGCAAGATCATTTACTGTGTTTTACCCATTTTTACCCATACAACGATGAAAAGAAGTTGTAGAGCATACAATATTAAAGCAAGATAA
This sequence comes from Asterias amurensis, assembly GCF_032118995.1. Lineage (NCBI taxonomy): Eukaryota > Metazoa > Echinodermata > Asteroidea > Forcipulatida > Asteriidae > Asterias > Asterias amurensis. The sequence goes on from NC_092663.1 coordinate 15,011,330, forward strand.
TACCGGGGCACCGTTCATATAGCAATGAAAATGCTATGGCAATTTGGCTGGTATCCTCTGTCAGCTGAGCAAAATCATTATTTGTGTTTTTCACGTACACTCCGTGGTGTTCAGTTAGTAACGATATTACAGCTCAAGTAGTAGTCCCATCTAGTGCGTTTACACATTCTATCATAATAAATTGATTCCAGTGATGGCAGGCTAGCACCGATAATCCTCTCTGCTGATCGAACAACAGAATTCAACCAAACAATGATGGATGAACAAAGGATGCTTTCAATTATAGCCTGGTAAAAATTTACTAAAGTACACTTACGAATACCAGATGAGTGTAATTTATAGTAAGGTCATTGGCAAGGTGAGTACCCAGTAATCTATAACTATCTATCTCCTGACGATGACTAGAGCAAGCTAGTCGAAACGTTCAGACCAATTCAAGAACTGACTCCGCGGTAATAATATGATCCTATAAGCTAAAATAGTAGTCCTGCCAATTTTCTATACCTTCCGCTCGGGTAATAGTTAAAAAGCAGGACAGTTCTTTTCAGAACTGAGAAGTCTCCCGAACATCTGATAAATCTACTCCGCAATAGTAGAGTAAAAATAGACAGTTCTCTAAGAACAAACTCTACCTGGCAAGTAGATACACACATGGTGTTACCGCAAACCAAATGTGACCCACTTTTTGAAAATGAGTCAGATGTCGCCCAATTTTTATATATTTTGTTTTATTTTTTAAGATCTATATTTGCATGGCAAACTTTCAGATCACTTATTTGTAGGCAATAAAGGTATTAATACATAAATTTTGTGATTATACTCTGGTCTAATATGTATCCTTTTGTGCGAAAATGGTAGTTTAAAACATCACTTTACTGGTAATTCATTTTTAACCACAAAAACTGGTAATTCATTTTTAACCAAAAATGATATATTGGCTAATTTCAAACGGGAGTCACTCAACAACGCGATACACCCCACAGCTTAGACGTACATGTACAGTGTATACCAAATAACTGCTGCTGATCATGCTGGTGTGTTCTTTCCAGCCATGCATATAACTAAATTCTTTAAGTTGTCAACATCTGACTCATTTTCACAGAGCAGGGGTGGACTTCACAAAGGTAGTCCTAACTTAGGACTAGTCCTAGGCAATGCTAAGAGATAGGACCAGTCCTAAGTTAGGATGAGTTACTGGTCCTAACTTAGGACCAGTCCTATCTCTTAGCATCTCTCTCTGAAATCCACCCCAGGTCACAAATATATATTATAACTATCTACTTGTTCTATAACATTCTCATCAACATGGCTGCCTCTCTCATAGTGTACCTTGTTCTTTAGATTCGTCCATGCTGACTAGTTCCCTACATATATCATTCTCCATTTCTACTTCCAGATCAAAGAAAACCGCCTCTAAAGTAGGTAGCATTTCTGTCGGATCTGAATGATGAAGGTCAAGAAAGAAATTTAGTCATAAAATTGCAACCACTTTTTTATTTTACATGTCATTTCCCATTTACATCCCATTTGCATTTCCAATTTGCATCTTTACGGGCAACTTGGTGTTTTTTTAGCCTCATTAAAGGCAGTGGACAGTACTATTGGTAATTGTCAAAGACTAGCCTTTTCACTGTGTATCTCAACATATGCATAAAATAACAAACCTGTGAAAATTTGAGCTCAATCGGTCATCAAAGTTGCGAGATAATAATGAAAGAAGAAAACACCCTTGTCACACAAGGTTTTGTGCGTTTAGATGGTTGATTTCAAGACCTCAAGTTCTTAACTTGAGGTCTCGAAATCAAATTCGTGGAAAATTACTTCTTTCTCAAAAACTACGTCACTTCAAAGGGAGCTGTTTCTCACAATGTTTTATACTATCAACCTCTCCCCATTACTCGTCACCAAGAAAGGTTTTGTCCTAATAATTATTTTGAGTAATTACCAATAGTGTCCACTGCCTTTAAGCTGCATCAAGCGGTCTTTTCAACTTTTCAACGTAGCCACAAGGTCCACCAACCAATTATGCAAGACATTTGATAAAACTCTCACATGTCACAAAAAGAAAGGTCACGCCCTGCTGTACATTCAGAAAATGCTTGACTTGCCTCTAAGGTTGGCCGACTTTACAATCTATGACACCAAGTTCAACTCTTGTTTCCTACTTACCTTTAGGCAGTGACATCTTTTTAAGTTTATCTTGCGCCTTGCGGAACATTCTAACGTGTGTAGCAAAATCGTCGACCATTTTTCTCGTAAAAAAGTGAACCCAATCTACCTCTTTCGATCTGTAAAATGAATGGTTATGAACAAAAAGTAAACAAAAGGATAGAAAGGATATCGCCTGACATCACCAGGCCGAAACGGCCACTTGAAGGTGAGGGCTTCACCTAACTGATTTGGGCTGTCGTCCCAAATCAACAGTCAACAGGGGCAAGTTGCCCCTGAATCCTTGGGGTGCTTTTTATGAAGCATATGCTCAAGGATACGAGAATCATGATCGGGATTCGAATCCACACTCTGCTGCTCATTACACCAGAGCTTGGGTCCAGCGAATTAGACCGCTCGAAAAACAGAAAGATATACAGAAAGATATGATAAAAATAACTTTTTTGTAAGTTTCTACTTTTCGAGAGATGGATATTTTGTCTTACTTTGTAGCAAAGTTGATGATGCAACTCTGCATGGTTTGTTTGATTTCATAAAGGAACTGTCCCTGAACGCTAAATCGTATTTGCACAATGCAAAGTTAGGTTCTACTTTTTGGGAGATGGATTAGGATTATTTGTCTTACATGTAATTTGTAGCAAAGTTGATGATGCAACTCTGCATGGTCTGCCTGATTTCAACTGTCCCTGATCGCTATATCGTTTTTCCACAATACAAAGTTTCAAATCCTACTAAGTTTCAACTTTTCGAAAGATGGATATTTTTTCTTACTTTGTAGCAAAGTTGATGATGCAACTCTGCATGGTCTGTCTGATTTCATAAAGGAACTGTTCCTGATCGCTGAGTTGATGGTACCATGGATGGATGTAATCTCTGAAGGCAAGTAATAACACCTACAAGAAGAACAAAACATTCACAGATTTTTCAAAGTGGCAAAAAAAACTTTAAGTCCAAGAGTCTCAAAATATTTTATTTTTTTCAAGGAGTACCCCATGAAAAAAACAAGCATAATATCCCAAAGGGATAGCCAAGTGCTTATTTCAACAGACCATCCCACGAATAAAAAAAAAATTCTACAATTTCACCAGAAAATTGTTTAGAAACCTCATTCATATCTCTCAGGTTTGATAATAACTTTTTAAGCCATTGCCCCTGGGGAAAAAAAAAAAAAAAGGGTTTTTGAGAAATGAAGATGAATAATTGGTTTGTAGTACTACCATGTCTATATCTACTTGCTTGGTAGATTATATTCTTTGGGAACTTGTCTTGCTTTATATTCTACTACTACAGAGAAGATTTTTTCAAGAATTCCCGAGAGTTCTCTCAGCTCTTAGTGGATCGAGGGGACTTCTCGTTATTAAATTCACTACCGCTGGGTGAGTTCTTATTTGGTCTCAACTAGCTTGCTCAAGACATTGTCAGGAGACTGAAGAGTGGGATAGATATTGTCCTATATTGTCCCGGGGGTTAAGAAGTTTCAGAGTAGAGGCTGATTGTGATGAAGAATTCCCTGACAGAAATATAAATATATTTTTACCTCTTGTAGCTGGCCGTCGATAAGTTTAGCTCCTGTAAGTCTCTTGTCGCTCTTAAAGGATTGAGGGCCTGCTTTTAATCGGTCAACAATCTAAAGAAAGTGAAAAGAATAGTTCCAGGGTGTTTTATATCATTATAAACAGGCAGGGAATTACGAGCATGGCCTCAATAGGACGGGTCTTGGCCATGTTGGTGCCCCTTCAAAAGTTTCCAATACACTGTAAGATAAAATTCTAGGCCTGGGCAAAGTGTTTGCCAGATATTTCTTGATGATAATCCATGATTTGTAGCTCTATGTTTTAGCATTTCAGTTAATCTTCACTTTAACTTTCTTGAGGCTTACATGTAGTAAGACACCATCAGAAATGTAACTCCTGCACTACTGAAGTTTTTTTTTTTTTTTTTTTTTAATGCAAGGCCTCTACAAGGTGTGTGCTACAATTTGTTTTTTTTCAGAAGCTGTTGCCACCTACTCCTAAGGCTGAAACAGGGTCACCCACGTCACAGTCCAAACAGATGTAGGCTTGGGTATCATAAATCCAAAGAGCAGAAAGCAATACCTCCCCAATTTTCCAGTTTGTTGGTTTGTTTTGGGGGAATTTTGAAAAATAAATCTCCTCAGACATGCGATTCTGAAAGGTTTGATTGATAAAAGTTTTTAAAACTCCTGAAGCAGTAGGACATCGGCTCTTAATTTTTTTTCTGAAGAATTAAGCAGTAAGATATTGTTTCTTTAAAGTAATCATCTGACTCACCACACCAAGTCCTATCAGCTCGTCCTCAAGTTTTAAGTTTGGCGTTATCCGATCTAGAGACGCAGCACTTTCCTCCTTGGAGTGAATCCTATACAGAATGATCAGCCCCCTGAAAGGAAGTAAACAAATAAATGCACTTTTCCAAAACACCCTAAAACTAATTCAGTTTTTATTTTAACAGAATATAGATCAACAAATGAAAAAGAAGAATGAAAAATACCCAGCTGGCCAAGGTTGTAATTCATTCCTGATTATTAACTACAAAGTTGTTTGTTTAAGCCAGAAAAAGCCATTGAAAACTACTTATGTTGGAGACCTTTGATCTAAATATCTGGTCCATTCGAGGCATTACTTTGTTCGTCAGTGTAAAGATTATACAATGAAGCCAATTTTGAAATTAAGGATGGGTTGGTCAAAACAATATAATAAAAAATAATAAAAAATAAAAATTTGGTAATAGTGACTATTTTCAATTGCCCCTAACTCAGGACTTTGATTGTGGTGTTGTAGTTTTGTTAGGGTGAAATTCTATTAAAGGCAAAATAATTATTAGCATAAAACAAAACTTGGTAACGAGTAATGGGGAGATGTTGATAGTATAAAACACTGTGAGAAACAGCTCCCAATGAAGTAATGTAGTTTTCGAGAAAAAAGTAATTTTCCATGAATTTGATTTCGAGACCTCCGATTTAGAGTTTGAGGTCTCGAAATCAAGAATCTGGAAGCACACAACTTCGTGTGACAAGGGCGTTTTTTCTTTCATTGTTACATGTATCTCGCAACTTCGACGGATTGAGCTCAAATTTTCACAGGTTTGTTATTATAACTTTGAAGACTAGTCTTTGACAATTACCAATAGTGTGCAGTGTCTTTAGAGGTTGGCGGAAGAAAAAAACAAAACAAAAACAATCTTACCCTCCAAAGAATGCCAGAATGTAAAAGACAAAGAGGAATGGAGACAATAGGCCAAATGTTGCCAGGAAGAGCACCGCACCGAGGCCCACCCACGACATGGTGGACAACTCCCCCTGTTGACAAAAAAAACCAGAAAACAATTTTTTTGTATTTCATATCTTTCTGGCTTATCACAGAACAGTGTTTGTCACAATAAAGTCCAGGTAGTACTTATTCTGTATTTATAGCACTCTATTTACTGCCCTGCAAATAAACATACTGTGCACCTTCAACAAACTACCATTTGTAACAGTACATGATTCTCTTTATCTTTGTTTGGCCATGGTTGTCGTTTCATATCACTAGTGACGAGAGTATAAAGAAAGACGCTAACTTATCATTCATACAGGTTTTCCTGTAGATAGGCATACATGTAGGCCACGGTTTTCCCAGTGCACAAGCTATCAAACCAATAGACGCAAATTACATGTCGATCATGCACATTTCTGCATATAGGATTTGAGGCATTGCATGGTGAGGTATCAATGTATATTTGGTTTGCGGTAAACACCATGTGTGTATCTACTTGCCTGGTAGAGTTGTTCTTAGAGAACTGTCTTGCTTTATTCTACTGCCGCGCAGTAGATAATCGGAGGTTCGGGAGACTTCTCAGTTCTGAAAAGAACTGTCCTGCTTTTTAACTATTACCAGGGCGGATGGTATAGAAAATAGACTGGACTACTACTTTAGCTTATAGGATCGTAATTAACTGTACTGCCGCGGAACCAGTTCTGAATTGGTCTCAACGTTTCGACTAGCTTGCTCTAGTCATCGTCAGGACACATTTCTGCAGATACACAAAACAACAATTTTAAAGACACTTTACAAGTAGAAAACACTCTAACGACTTTGTTTTAATTCAGCGTGCTTCGGCCAAACATCAACAAATTTGGGTCCAGGGCCCAATTTCATAGCGCTACTAAGCACAAAAATTTGCTTAGCATGAAATTTCTCCCTTAATAAAAACAGGAATGCCAACCAAGTTTCCACGCTATTTTCAGGACAAGCATACACCAGCTGAATATCAGTAAGAAGCAACATACAACAAATGGAAATTTGGTTGGCAATCCGGTTTTTATCGTGGAAGAAATGTCATGCTAAGCAAATTTGTGTGCTTAGCAGCTCTATGAAATTGGGCCCAGAATGCCTCCCAGTTTTGAAAAAAACCTGGGGAGAACACTGGCTACAGTGTTTGTGTGTTTATGCTGATGTGGGTTGCATGACTTCGACAACCAATGAGTTTGAAAGGTGAAATCAAATCGAACTAAAGATTTAGCAAGCCACAAAAATAATATGTGCTTACCACTAAAAGATTACCAGCCAAAATAATGCGTCATATGAACCATTTGCGACTGGTTCTACTAAAAGAAATTCTCAGTTGAAACTTGCTTTGCGTTTATGGCTTTCCCATAATTGTCAAACCTTGATTGGTAAATCCTCGGGCTGTGACGTTGCGATAACTAAGTCCATAGTGTTAGCAAGGCCAGAAACTGCTCATTCATAAATGACCATAGCCGGACCGTCAGGGGGGTATTTTCTGATCATGTGACATCGCGTGCCTAATCAGCCTTGACAGATATATGGACATCATATTCCAGGAACAATCTGACCAATAACCTTTTAGTAAATCCGTTAGCATTAACATACTTCTGAAGTAGTCTTAAATCTATCAGCATTAACGTATTTATTTCTGAAGCAGTGATCGGATCAGCCTACTCAATGCTCGCATCATCCAATAAAGCTCGGACATGGATACAATGGGCTGTAATTAATCTCTTGACGTATATTACAGGCGGGTTTTAAAGCAAAGGCCAGTTACGCAAACGAGTCAATTGAATTTCACATCTAGACTACAGTAATGTATGTACGTGACGTACACAGAACTGGTACAACTGAAAGGAATTAATAATACAGGTGTCAGGTTGGCTCCAAGTGGTTTCTTTCCAATATTCTCACCATGTCCCTAATTTTAGTTGTAGGAATCGAAATCAGCTGATTACTGGTTTATTAGGTTTTCAGATACAGTTTCCTTGAATATGACTCATTTCAGAGAGAAAAATTTCACAGACAAAAATATTGTTATATTAAATGAACTTCATAATCAGTAAGCGTTCAGACTAAGATTTAACAATGTTATTTAATCCTCACGCACATGTATCCTGAATAACCTTTAAGGGCTAGACTTTCATCGCAAAGCAGTCTCACCTTTCTTCCAATTGCGTCAGAATCTGAGAGAGTCTCCTAATAGTACGTACACACGAAGTTTCTATTATACGCGTTACTTTGTGCTTCGTCCTCATACATGTAGGCTACAATGCATTCAAACACTGTTTCATTTCTTCATTGCCAGGGAATTTTTGACGTCCCATAAACTACCATTCCCTTTTGGTTATAAATAAAGATTTTGAAAAGCAAAACTCCTGAAAAACTAACACGGATGAATAATCGCCAGACGCTTTGTTGAACAAATTATTTGCTCACTCTTTGTTCCAGTAAACCTTCGCGGCTTTGCATGGGTACATACAGGTGCCCCTAGGACACAGTACATTATATCTAGACATCCGAAGAATAACAAAAAACCAGACGCTTTTGGTTTCTGAATGAACACAGGAGCGACAAACCGTATTACACACTGAAATATTTAGCCCAAGTTCAGTGAACAGACTTATTGTATCGCTTGGCAACACTAAAGAGCCCTTTGTTGAAATTGCATTGGAAAAAAAACAAATCTGCTCACCCCCAATCGATTGTCAAAGTTCAGAACAGAACGGTTCAACACTATAAGTGTTTCAGGATTGAGGTAAATTTAAGCGGGAAAAAACAAAACCTGTAGGTCCTGCGTAGTGTACACACGCATTAACAGAAGACGTTAAAGGCACATTACACTATTGGTAATTACTTACTTAAAATAATAGTTAGCATAAAAACCTATTTGGAGAGCTGTTGAAAGTATAAACATTGTGAAGTAGCGTAGTTTTTGAGAAAGAGGTAACTTCTCACTCAAATAATGAAAGACTTCAGGCCTGAAGCCTTTTAATAGATTTCAACAAGGGTGTTTTTTTTTTCATTAAATCTTCTGCAACTTCGATGACCAACTGAGTCCAAATTTTCACAGATTTGTTATTTTATGCATGTTGGGATACACCAAGTGAGAATACTGGTCGTTGACAATTACCAAAGGTGTCCAGTGTCTTTAATCCTCATTTTCTTTTCTATAAAGAGCATGGAGTGATTTCTCACACGCAGGGAGGATGGGTGGCGACGTCGTCGCTGCAAGGTTTTTCTGCTTTGCATAGATATTACTGACCAATTTGTTATCCTGTTTTGATAGTGGATTCCGCACAACGATAATAAGCCAGACTTTTAACACTGTCTTTCACAGCCCGGCTTTTCATGATTGTTAAAGGCAGTGGACGCTATTGAAAATTACTCAAAATAATTATTAGCATAAAACCTTACTTGGTAATGGGGAGCTGTTGATAGTATAAAACATTGTGAGAAACGGCTCCTTCTGAAGTGACGTAGTCTTCGAGAAAGAAGTACTTTTCCACGAATTTGATTTCGAGACCTCAGATTTAGAATTTGAGGTCTCGAAATCAAGCATCTGAAAGCACACAACTTTGAGTGAAAAGGGTGTTTTTTTCTTTCAATACAATCTTGCAACTTCGACTACAGATTGAGATCAAATTTTCACAGGTTTGTTATTTTATGCATATATATTTGAGTAACACCAAGTGAGAAGGCTGGTCTTTGACAATTAACAATAGTGTCCAGTGTCTTTAATAGATGCTAAATATCACAGAACTCTGGAAAGTACTGAGGATACAGTGTTTACACACGTCTGTGAAAGGGTAAAACCAAATAATATTCATTATCCCGATGATTGAAATGTTGACAATTTAAATGGTTAATCTGTGCTCACTGGCTTGCTTACTATATAATTATCATAGAGTTATTATAAGAACTAGAGGGCGCACTGGTGATGCTCCTTGCACAAACGCGACACGACCGCAAGGAGACATGTGCGCGCCATTCTGTACGCGCATTGAATATGAAACACACGTTGGTGTTTGTGTTAATTGAACGCTACGCAACTTAGAAAATGGCCGCCTGTACGCATGTCGGGTCGCGTATATAGGCCAGTGCGCCCTCTAGTTTTTATAACTCTATGATAATTATGCACTTATTCCATAGAATACACGTTGTATGGGAAGTGATGTAACTTCTGTAAGCGAGAAATTCTGTGGTAAGCAGTCTCATAAAAGTGCAGTAGAATTATTATTTTAAAAAAATGGAAATAACCTACCCTTTAATTCTATATCTTGAAACTCATTAGAATATTCCGTTCCTGCATAAAAATGATGTAATGCCCGACAGCAGCCTATTCATTTACACACGTACTGGTATTGTACACAAAAAATGTATACAACATGTAGGCCTACACGCCAAACACAACACTATGCAAGAGGCCACAGGATAAAATTGATTTTAGCTTTGGGTCAAATTTAATTATTATCGTCAGCCTCCTCCGCTGTGTCTTACCAGGAACATGAGGGGGGGGGGGGGGGGGGTACCCAGTCCAACACTTCTATCAATAAGATCAGTGCATGAGCTGTATCTTGTACAGGAAACTAATAGTAATACTGATTGGCTCCGAGCAGAGGGGACACAAAATTAGGACGGCAGTTTCAATGACGGAATGAGCAGCCTCCCCAAATTAATCTAGTGTCGGAGGGTGGATAGTGTCAGAGTGCGTACTGGTCTTGCTTAGTGGCTGGATCCTTATTTCGTTATGGTGCCTGCACTATTATGTATGCAAATTCTTTTTTAGCCTTCGAGAAAGACTCTGCTAGGTTCGAAATGTCAGGCCATTAAGTATTTTGTGCAGTTGTTGTCCATCTAGGTCCTTTTGGTTGGTAAGCAGTTTGCCAGCAGCTAATTCTATTTTCTGAAATTCTATTAACTGAACCTACATGTACATTTCAGATGCCACTAGCGTGGGAGTGCTGTTGTGTACTAGGGTTTCCCCCGAGTTTGTTCAAAACTGTTCAGGCATTCTGGACCTAAAGAGTGCAAGTTTGGCCGAAGACGTTGAATTTGAAAAAGGCCCTCGGAATGCTGATATTTTGATGTTTACGTTTGGTTTAAAAATAAAGCTGTACTGTGCAATCTGGATCATTTTAAAAGGTTTTAATTAATGATTTTTAAGAATTTGATCTCAAGTTTTGAAAAAAAAAAAAAAAAATACTTTAATTGTTGGAGGGGTTTGTGGTGTGGGTATAGAGGACATAATATAATGCTTTTGTCACCCTTAAAATTAGATGTGCATTTCATATTCTAGGTTCTGCAAAAAAGCCACAGAAATATACAACAGCAGCACTAGCCCATCAATCGTTTCTGATCTCGTTATCAGGCTTTGTTTGTACAGAAATACACACTCCTGTCCCTACTTCGAAACGAAAAGAGCATCCACACAGCTTCTTTTTTTTTTTTAAACAAGGCTCCAGGATTTCTAAATTTAGCCATGAAGCCCCAAGGAAAAGAAAAGGACAGCAATAATAAAAACGCATCTATCATAACAAGCAGGCTATCATAATACACAACTGGAATATGCTGTTTAATAATAGCTTTTTATTATGCAATCACAATAGTAATAATACCCCAAACGATTTCACAACGGCCATAAAAGCAAAATGGTGCCTTTGTATAAAATCAATAAGCCAGTAACGTAAGACCAGGTGTAGACTTGATGGTCATTGCATTATAGACAAATCCATTTTGAGGTGGTTGAAGTTATGAAAAAAAAGAAATCACTGGAGAGATTTTTCATTCTTGCTATCCTAGATATATTTGTATGTGAGTGGAGAGAAACAATAACGATCGCCACATTTTTTTTTTTTTTTTTTTAATTTTTTAATTTTTTTTTTAAAGGAACACGTTGCCTTGGATCGGACGAGTTGGTCTATACAAAGCCGTTTGGAACCGTTTGTTATAAAATGCACATTGATTAGAAAGATATTTTAAAAGTAGAAATAATGATCCACACAAGTATCACTCGAAATTGCATGGTTTTCCTTTTACCTCGTCAACTAACAAGATCTGCCATTTATTTTGACTCCCATAAATGGCAGACCGTGTTAGTTGCAAAGTAAAAAGAAAACCACGCAATTTTGAGGCAAATTTATGTGGATCATTGTATTCTACTTTTAAATCATCTTTGCAACCATATGCATTTTATAGCAAAAAATACAAACGGCTTTATATAGACCAACTCGCCCGATCCAAGGCAACGTGTTCCTTTAAACATCATAGTATGTTAGTTCTGCATCAGGATATAGAATATTGTTTTTACCCTTCCTTACACCGATGTGTATTAAGCTATGTACTTTCCAAAGTTCTGTGAAAAAATAAACAATTTCTTAACTTCATATGATCACTTTTTCTGGACCAATACAGGCCTGATACTTCATGATGGGGCGATGGCCTCCACGCCCCTGTGTATTGTCTTGGTTGCCCTTTAAATATTTTCCAGTACAAGTTTTTCTTTCACATCTTAACAGAATCTTAACAAGTAAAGGTCAAAATAAAAATAATGAAAATTAATTTAAATCAAAACCACCGATGACATAAATTTGCTGTTTTAAACAGTCTATTTATAAACAAGTGATTATTGTGTCCTCCGCCAAACATTTGATCAACTGCAAGGTCCGGAATTTTATCTCTGAGAGGGCAAGGCCATGAGCATTTCGCAAAAGACACTTCCATTGTAAAATCTTAGAGTCTATGAGAAACTTCTAAAGGGGCACCAAGGCCAAGACAAGGGCAACAGAGTCGCTGCCTCTGTGACTTCCATTATATCACAGGCCTGTTACTGTGAACATGAGTGTCACTGCGTGAGGGACCTGAGCACCATATAAGAAGCCATTAATATTACGTAGTACAAAATGTAGGCCCCTATGTAAAACTGCAGCAAGGCAAAGTCTACATGTTTTACACAATATACAAAATACAAACCTAGCCATTGCTACACACGTGTACATTTATTATGTAAATACTGCACTATTGACATATTATTCAAAACAACACGTACATGCTACAGTCAGGGACCATGTTTCCTCGTTTGCAAATATAGGAAGCGGACACTATACAGGTTGTACAGTACTTGACTAGCCAATAATACATTTTTAAATACATGTTAAATATTAATAATAGGCCCCTACTAAGTAATAATAACCGTAATATTAGGTAAGCTTGGGCGATATCGATTTATTTTATTCACGATATATCGCGAACAATATATCGCGATATTCGATATAATCGCGATTAATTAAGTTTGACATCATCAGTTCTCAAACTCCCAGTGAAAGTTGTAGAAGAGACAGTCACAGCATAAGAGAGGTGTTCTAATGACCTATTCTTCTGGTTTTATTCCAAACCTATGGGGTGCAAAGATGTCTCACCTAGAAAATACATCCCGATATTGCGATATTTAATTGCGATATTGCGATATTTAATTGATTAAAAACAAATCGATCCAATATCGAAATCGTTTCCAAGTTTGTATCGCGACATTCGATAATATCGTGATATCGCCCAAGCTTAAAGGAACACGTTGCCTTGGATCGGTCGAGTTGGTCTTTTAAAAGAGTTTGTAACCGTTTGTTATAAAATGCATATGGTTAGAAAGATGTTTTAAAAGTAGAATACAATGATCCACACAAACATGCCTCGAAATTGCGTGGTTTTCCTTTTACCTCGTCGACTAACACAGTCGGCAATTTATGGGAGTCAAATTTTTGACTCCCATAAATGGCCGACCGTGTTAGTTCGCACAGTAAAAGGAAAACCATGCAATTTCGAGGCAAATTTGTGTGGATCATTGTATTCTACTTTTAAAACATCTTTCCAACCATATGCATTTTATAAAAAACGGTTACAAACGCTTTTTATAGACCAACTCGTCCGATCCAAGGCAACGTGTTCCTTTAATATTAGGCACTTATATCACTTTATTAACACCCAAGGGGCGCATCAAAGCGCACCGCATGTTTTCCTCGACAAGTGAGCTACATCTTGAAAGTAATGAGACCTATTGCTTCATAGCACCATGTAATGATTAACAAGGTGCTATGGCATAATTTGCTGCCGATCAGACCAGGAACATCAGGGTGACCCCCTTCTCTTTTCGATAAGACTGGGTTCTTTTACGTCAATTACACAACACACACCTACAGCTTTACGTCCCATCTGAAAGACACACCAATAATAGTGTCTTCCTTTAGGACATAAGTGTCACGACTGGGGCCCAAACCCACACGCTGCTGATCCGAAACGCCAGAGCTTGAGTTCGGTGTACTTATCCACCTGGCAACGACACGCACCACTCAACAATAAATACGATTTGATTTGTAAACTTTTTTCCCTGGCATACCCTGCAAATCAATTTTTACATAAATCTTTAGCATCTTTGCCATAACATTTCATATCACACTCATAAAAAACTGCCCAGACAAAAACTGACACATGTCCACACTTAACACCAGAACACTGTCAGATCAATTAATTCTACTATAAGTAGGATTTGAAACTTTGCATGGTGGAGATAAGATATAGAAGAGTTTGCGGTAACACCATGTAATAACAACCCTAAATGAGTTGGGGTGGTTCTGAAAAGAACCGTTGGATTAACTTGACGTTTTGATCAGTATGCTCTGATCGTCTTCTGGAGAATGCTGGACTCTTAGCATGCAGCATCAGAGTCCAGCATTCTCCAGAAGACGATCAGAGCATACTGATCGAAACGTCGAGTTAATCCAACGGTTCTTTTCAGAACCACCCCATCTCATTTAGAGATTGTTATTACATGGTGTTACCGCAAAATCTTCTATATAATTCTACTATAGCAAGAGGAGGGGGGGGGGGGCACAATCTGAGGTCGCTGGAGCACACTGCTCGCTCTGCTGCCTCCAGAACAACTCCTCACTCTACTAGTCACCTAGTCAACTCATGTACCACCACTTAACACACTATCTTCCCTAGGGTACCAAGGGTACCTAAGGTACAAGGTTTTAGGTAAAAGGGCGCAGGCCACAGCAACCACAGTAGTTGCCGTGGTGCCCTGTGCTTTTGCTGTGCTGCCCTTTGCAAAGTTCCAGTACAATTTTTTTTTTAAACTCAAGTGCCCTTTACAAGAGGAAAATTGCTGTGGACTTTGTTGCGCTGTAGCTAAATTTTCCGCTTTAAGCAGCTCTACGGCCATGTAGTCTAGCGGACATTTTCTTGAAATTTAAGAGATCGGTTGACAGTAAGTTGAGTTCACACCACATCCACGTGGTACATGAACATGGCAGTAAGCATTGATCAAATATTTGTAGAAGCACAACGAAAACACTCTCAACTGATATTGTCAGCTAATGGTTTCAGTTTTTGTTTAACCTTCGTTGGATACTTTGGACGTTGTTCGGCTAGCACAAACATGAGGGTAAACATCACCAAAGGAATAATGAGTCATCAAAAATTCAGACATTTTTAAACAATACACTGTACGGTCCCTTGCCACTTTGTGCTGCTCAATAATGGCCGACAGCAGAACTCAGTTTCATAGAGCTGCTAAGCACAAAAATTTGCTTAGCATGATATTTCTTTCTTGATACAAACAAGATTACCGACCAAAGTTCCGTTTGTTGCATATTGCTTGTTTCTGGTATTCAGCTGTTGTTTGCTTATCCCGAAAGTCAGGTGGAAATTTAGTTGGTAATCCTGTTTTCTGTCAAGGAAGAAATGTACTGCTAAGCAAACTTTTGTGCTTAGCAGCTCCATGAAATTGGGCCCGGGGCTTGAAGCTCACAATTTCTACTGGACCAGATTGTCCTGACAGAGCATTACTTAATTTGCATTTAATTGTTTTTATTTAAAAACAAGCTTAAAGATTTAAGATAAGATATCTCACTTGTTTTTATGGCCATGTCACTTAAAGTTTCACTAGAATTGAAAGGGGTTTACAAGACTCAAAGTCAATCTTTGATTAGGCCTACTACATGTATTTTGGTTTTCCCCTTACATCAATGTGATACAAGGATGTATATTAAATCTGTACTTTCCCTGAGTTCTGTGAAAAACATTTAGTTGTTTCTGTTTTAAACACAAGGATATTACACAGTGCGGTAGGCCTATTGTTATTCAATTGAAAAACACAAGACTTGTCCAGTCATACTGTGTCTAATGGCCCATTACTAAAATCGCTGGCCTCGGACCCTAACAGAATATGAAGTTCAAAGGTCAACAAAACAAGTATGTGGTGTTTTATCTTGACTCTCTAAGCTGAACCTGTGCTCAGTATTTTTATGCACAATTGATTATCAAGTGGGCAAAGTGGGCCAGACTAACTCTCAGACGAGTCCTGATGACTACACAAGATTAGACCAAAATTTAATTATTCATTTATTTGGTAATAATTACAGCTCCCTGGTGCAATTAATTACATCATGGACTCCAGGGTAAGCCGACCACTAATCAGCCAAGTGTGTTCGTAAACAGCTTGCATAATTAATTATAAAGTGGGCGTGACTAACTTCTGAGATCCGACCTGATAAGTATTAGACCAATTTAATGAACTCATTTATTTGGTAATAATTACAGCTCTCTGGTGCAAATAATTACATCATAGACTCAGGAGTGAGCCGTTGTTACCAGCCAAGTGTGAAGTAAACAGCTTGCATTTAATTATAAAGTGGGCGGGACTAACCTCTCAAAACCAACCTGATGGACGAAAATTTAATTATTCATTTATTCAGTAATAATTACAGCTCCCTGGTGCAACTAATTACACCATGGACTCGCTCGGAGTAAGCAGTTGTTACAAGCCAAGTGTGAAGTAAACAGCTCAAGGTACTAAGCATTGAAACAATAACAAGCCTTGAGAATCATACAGAGGCCACAGATGCCAGCAAAACAATTTCATAAAATATTTTTAGATTGAAGAATTCTTGAAGGTCGTGTAAAAAAATACCTGGTGGGGTAAAGATTCTGTGCTAGAGACCTGTCATCTGGTGGAGATTTTCTTTAAAATATAATCTATAATTGCCGTTGTGGAGACCTTTGTGTGCCTGTAACAGACTCTTGAAGGTGATTAAAAAGTGCCCTATTCAAAACTGAAAATGGCCCTGCCCTTACAAAGTCAGGGCTGTATGCTTTGTTTTTGAAAGGGCAAGGGCACCAAGGCATTTTCGCCTTGGTAAAGGGCACCCTATGATGAAATTGCAAATTTGTACTAGAGCATCTCAAGGGCACCAAGGCAATGACCAGGGGACACAGAGGCAATTGCCTCCATTGCCTTCATGAAGTATCAGGCCTGAAAGATAAAATTCAAGGCCTGTTTCTGTGCAGGAATTTACTTGTAATCCTCATCCAGAACAAATAATAGGCCTATGCTACACGATCCGACCACAATTAGTTCACTTGTTATGATTTATAACAAAACGTTAATCTTATATAGGCCTAAAAGAAAGGAATTGTAATTGAAAGAAAGGAGTTGGCATCAGTTTAGAAGGCAGTTATAAACTTTCTTTTTTTAAATTGATGTTTGGCTTCATTTTCCCCTTTTTAATATCCCTCTGGAGGAATTGGTAGCCAAAAATGCTAATAATATACTGACAGAAAAATATAAATTTGAGCAGATTTTTCATCGCAAGGCCAAAACTCTAGCGCACACATGCCCTACCCGTAGTCCAGAGTATTTGGCACTATCCTGTAATTCTGACTACCCAAGTGTAAACCCTTTAGCCGCACTTCCATGTCATAATAGCGTGCGTATACCCATTCATGAAGGTCCTACGACTTGCTGTCAACTCGCCGTCAACTCGCTTAGTGCCGTCAACTCACCATCAACACAAACAATATTTAAAATCCACAAAAGCGACATAAAACATAAGTATTAGTTAAGAAAAGAGAATGTTCACAAGTTTGAGCTTGCATCAGTTAAATTTTAGTTTTTTTCTTGCGAAAAAATTATCTCTTTGAGCAGCATGCAGTAAAGCCGTTGGCCGCCATCTTGCCTTTTCACAGAGCTTGTTCAAC
The DNA here is from genome assembly GCF_032118995.1 of Asterias amurensis. NCBI lineage: Eukaryota > Metazoa > Echinodermata > Asteroidea > Forcipulatida > Asteriidae > Asterias > Asterias amurensis. Next base: position 15,028,819 of record NC_092663.1, read on the forward strand.
ATGGAAAACAGAGGGTGCTTTCCTGCAGCTGGCTGGTTACTAATCAAGACTAATCTGTACCCTCCATCTGCGTATATTGGAGGTGTTGACGGCAAGTTGACGGTAGGAAGCAAGTTGAGCAGCATGCAGTAAAGCCATTGGCCGCCATCTTGCCTTTTCACAGAGCTTGTTCAACATGGAAAACAGAGGGTGCTTTCCTGCAGCTGGCTGGTTACGAAATAGTCTTGACCCAGGACGACAGTGATCTGTACAGCATAGTGTATTATGTACTGCGCTTCTTGTAAATCGATTGCCGACGTCTTGGGTCAAGACTAATCTGTACCCTCCATCTGCGTATATTGGATGTGTTGACGGCAAGTTGACAGTAAAAAGCAAGTTGACGACAAGTAGTAGGACCACTTCTCCGTACATGACTTAGAATTAGTAGTACTATCTATACTAAGTACTAGTAGTACAGTAGCGGCTGTCAGTGTCACATGAAAACAGTCGGCGAATTTTGTATACCTATGTCTTTATGCACGCAGTTCATAAATGTATCTAGCGGATTTGCACAAACTGCAGGCTGTGCCAGTTTTATTTGCCACTTAAATATTAATTGAGGGAAACTTTCTGTATCATGTGTATGGCGCCACCACTTTTTCATTCGATATGAAATAATAGTAATATTTACCTACATGATGATACATGAGATATCCCTTTTTGTAAAAAATAGTGAAAAAGTGGTGGCGCAGTACGGAAAGTTATCCTTAATTTATTAAAATTTAAAATGAGATTGAGATATATGTATTCCTTTTCGTGTTTGGTAAAAACATGGATGGAGTAAAAATGAGTAAACAAGTGGTGGCAGTATGACAGAAATCTTTCCCACAAATCTTGTTATATACCTCACTCAAAGTCAAATAATAATGTCTGTTAAATACAGTACATATGATTTAATGGACACTGTGTACACATACTGACATAAATTACTACGTGCCCATAAATGTTTACATAACTGTGTTGTACTTCGTTCCCTTGCGATAATCAACATGATCAACTTAATCAGATCAGATTCAGCATGTTCAGTGGGTTGTTTTTGTCGAGAGATTTTTTTTAATTACAGGCAGTAAACTTCAATTCAACATCAAATATCCGGAAAATCACTCCAGATTTGTACTTACCATATTGTCTTTCAAATCAATATGTACTCATCACAAACTGTCGCTCGGTGGAAACGGGTAGAAATAAGCAAAATCTAGTACGAAATTGTGCCGCAGTCTACGGTAAACATTCCCACCCATCCAACTCAAATCCCTGTTTAATACTTTTTTTCCCCAAATTGACCTTTGAGGTCCAGTTGACCTACATTTGCCCTTAAAAACGCTGGTGCTCTGTTTATCCTGTCACCAAAACTCGTGTTTTCTACTGAAAACCAGCGATACACTGCGGCTCTTTTATCGCCAACTTGGGCTTGGAAATAGCCAATCACCGATACATGCTTAACCTAAAAGTGGGCTACTTTTGGTCTGACACTGTACGTTCAAAAGATTTGTTTCCCGCATATGTTTAGCACGTTGTACGGGAGTATCAACAATGCTTATGCTGGTGTCACGCTGTAGTGATAAGAAAGCGCGCGCGCGCGCCAGGTTTGCATTATACATTTGAGTGCATGTGCATAATGCTCAGTGTGTGTGTGTCCCAGTGTACACTTTTCATTTTGACAAATTAACACATCTGTCAAAAAATTTGCAGTTAGATGAAAATGCTCCCACCAACGATGGGTGCCGGTCATGTCATGGCAGCCGCTATGGTCAGTAGTTGATGGTCAGCTTAGAGGTGGTTAACAACAGGGGGAAAGCTGACATCGTAAAAATAAAAAAATCGCATCTTCTGAATTTCTACTACTACTAGAGCCTAGAGGACCCCGGTGGAGGTGTGACACACCATGGTGGCGGAGTGGATCGCCTGCCTGGATAAACGGTAAGTGTACGGCAGGGTTGAGCCAGGCGGTACGGTGCGCGTGTTTTGCACACCGTGGCACACACGCATGCCGGTTTGTATGGGTGTACTCGAGCAGTAGCCATGTGTTGTGTGGCTAGGATCAGATAAATGATAATTAGTACAGATTAAATTTGTTGACTTAATGATCATCACTGTGCAAAAAAAATTTTTTTCCTTGGTGTGGGAATATTAATATTAATTTATTGATTTCTAAATAAGCATTGTTTTACATTTATATTCTTTATCAATAAACCTATAAATTAATATTCCTATTGAGAGATAAGAATAACTTTGATCGTTGATGGGCAGAGATTTCTGTATTGCACCATGTGGATGTGCACTGACCTTGACAATGGCACAATACACCAATACGACATTAAAATACAATGGATTTGACTGATTGATTGATTGATTGATTTAATTCAAGAAACTCATTGACTCAAATATGGTCAGGCCATTTGAACTAATTTGACCCATTTTAATTAGCAGTCAATTAAGCTCAGATTTTTCTTCTTCTTCATAATAGGCCTACAGGGAAATCAAACAAAATAACACAAAACAATGTACATTTCCTATCTACGATAATCAAAGCTCTTGCTTTGGTCATATTATCCTTTCTTTCGACCTGCAGGTAAAAACATACAATGACGACCAAGTTTTCAAATTTAGCAAATAAAGCCATTCAGTTTTTGACAGGTATTTTTACCATTTGAAATGTACCCAGTTTAACAACATCATTAATTATATCACACTTGTAAGTCTTTCGTTGATAGTTAATTGGCAATTAAATGTAACGAAACAGAGAGAGAGAAGGACATATCCAGATTTCTGAGTATATTCAAACATTGTTATATAACAGCAAAATTGAGCGTGGTGCCTGCGTACTCTACAGTATGCTCCCTCGTTCAAGTGCTGCAGGAGATGTGGTACAAGACCAACTCCTGGATCGTCTTTTTGAGCACTGCCAAATTTATTTAATTTATTTTATTTTCATTCTTCGAACAATACAATATTTATAACAAGTCTGGAAAAGCTCTCTAAAATGCCATATAATATTTTAAACATATGATCTTGTCAAGATTCTATAAAGGTTAAAAGGGATATGTTTTTATTAATATTTTTTTTTTTTTAATACAATTTAAAAAAATTAATGTGTTTGTAGTTGCTGGGCACCTCTGAAAAACAGTGTTTCACTGAGAGGTTTCCCCATAGTAAGAAACAAATGAAGTATGACCAAGGAGCTACACTTTATCGCAGCTACATTTTCCTTGCTATATTTTTTGGGGGATCAAAATTTGGCTAGCATTATTTTCTGCTGAACAACTTCACAAAATGTGCCCTAAACTTCAATATCAAATTAGATTTCAAAAGTGAAGTCATCATACTTATTGAGATGCTCATTTGCTTCAGTTCAGTTGATTAGAGTCCAGTGTAAGATGCATACGTTTAGCTGCTGAGCATTGTCAGATTCTGTGTCACAGCCTGGAATAGCTCTCTAAAATGCCATATATAATATTTTGTAATTTCATGCTACATGAGGCCACTTGAGTGAATGAGGACTGTTCACATCTGCTATGGTAAACTGCCTCCTTTTGCTGTGCATTTGGAATCTGTGTGCATTTAGGCCTCTGGACCTGTAGTAGTGTGTATAATTTGTGTGAGACATCATTACTCATTACTCTATGTGATAGAATGGAATGGGTGGAACGTTAATGTTTGAAGAATGTAGCTCAGAATGTCTACTGGACCAACATTCGTTTTACAAGAACAGAGATTATTATGAGAAAAAGACAAAATATTTGCACAGGTAAATTGTTCCAATCTGAACAAACAGAGAAGACTTTTATATCTCATTTATATTATGGGTTAGAATTCTTCACTGCTCGCCAAAAAATAAAATGTATTTCTGACTGAAAGTCAACATTTGAACAAAAATACAACACTTCCAGACGACCCGATGCTAAAATCAGTGGCCTCGGGCCTGCAGTCCAGTATTAAACTCAAGACCTGGGAAGTGAATATTACAGGCCTGATACTTCACAGAGGCAATTGCCTCCATGCCAGGTCCAGTACCTCTGTTAAACAGCAGAGCCTATAGACTTCACCTGCTCAACACATTACAGTGTTGTCTTGCACGAGTGGGACATCGATTCCCAAGTTTAATTACAACGTCAATTTGGAAAGTGCAATATTAATAGCCTATTATTCCGATAATAATCGTAAAGAGATAGCCTGGTGATGCGATCGTAATTCAGTAAATTAATCCTTCCTGCTGCCATGGGACCTCTAGAGTGTAACTCTGAGCGTATGTTATTACATATTATGATAATGATATAATAACAATGTATGTGTGGCTGTGACACCCATCTAGGGAACTCAATAGCTAAACTGTCATCATTATTGCCAACAAAGTCTTTATTATCATTCAACATGTTTTCTTCTCCACAGAACTCGGGGGGGGGGGGGAAGTACTGAGTATACAAACTGAGCTCAACAAATTGTCTTGTTACATTTATTTTATGATTTTTGTTTGTTGATCTTAATGTACTTATGTTTTTTAAATTTAAAATGTTCAAATGTAACTCGGTCATTGATGACATTGTTTGTGATTGTTTTTTCCACAAACCCCAATCTTATAAGGCATGCACTTGCATATCATTTTGGGATGTTTTGTTTTGTTTTAAATCTTTTTCTGTACCTTACATTTATTTAAATTTCAAATTTCAAATGCAATTCTGTCATGGTCGACAAATTTGTTAATGTTTTTTTTTCTACAAACCACAAACCAATAAATTTATTAATAATGAGTAACATAAATTACCCTAGTCCATTGCCTCATAAAACAGGTCGCTATTATTGTTGCTTAATTTGCCGTATTTTACCTGTCAATGTGTCCGACTTACGTCAATTTAATGCAGTCGGTTCTGTAGTCATCCATAAAACACTATCTAGACTCATCTTCTCTCAATATCACAATTCCCTCGGGAAGAGCGAGGGGAAAAGGTTTCTCAGATCTTATCTTCTGGTGCATTAATTTTATCCTTTCTGGCTGGACTGGATGGTCACTTAGATGCCCCTGGACCGTTTTATTATCACTTTAGTGAGAACCGAATCAGGTCAGTTCGAGAAAAGAAGACAAAACGTAAATGTTTCCATACAAGGTTTTAGCCAGGATTTGTTTAAAAGGATGTCAATATTTGCTTGAAATTTAACAACTGGGTGTCAAAATTGTTCATTTACAATACATTTGTACGTTTTTGACAGATAAAACAGGGCGTCCAAATTTAAAACAGGGTGTCAAAAAGACACACAGACACCCCTTTTGATGACACTATGCTTCCACAAATCCAATATAAGATGGAAACATAATTTAAAGATGGGCTAAGGTAGCATCTTCAAATAGAGCAGTCTTTTTCTCATTTTAGACACTGCAAATATTCATCCACTTCTCAAGAACACTTTGATGCCTACATGTATTTGAGTTCAAAATTAAGATATTTTTGAAGTGGATTTGCAATCTTCCAAATCTACAAAGATGTCTTACTGGACACTATTGGTAATTACTCAAAATAATTATTAACATAAAAACTTACTTGGTACAAGCAATGGAGAGCTGTTGATAGTATAAAACATTGTGAGAAACAGCTTCCTCTGAAGTAACATAGTTTTTGAGAAAGAACTATATTCTCTTTAAAATTCTTTAATTGAACTCTAGACCTCAGCTGAGGTCTCTAAGTCAAAGCATCTGAAAGCAAACAACTTGTGTGACAAGGCACAAGGGTGTTTTTTCTTTCATTATCATCTCGCAACTTCGACGACCAGTTGAGCTCAAATTTTCACAAGTTTGTTGTTTTGTGCATGTTGAGATACACCAAGTTAGAAGACTGGTCTTTGACAATTACCAAAGGTGTCTAGTGCCTTTAAATGAAATCACCCAGTTATATGCCTTTCTATAGCCCTAAAGATTACCTAATTTGTACAGTGATATTGCAACTAATTAGCATCTTTAAGATATTTAAATTACAAGCGAGGAATTTTTGTTTGTCGCCTGCACACGCACGGCACAGAAGATCTTCTCGCATGGATGAAACATGTACACAAATCTTCTCTCTCAATTACAATATAGTTTAATATGAAGGTCAGATTGTCCCATTGCGGTGCCTAATAAAAAGGCAGAATTTGATCGCACTGGGAAATCTTAGATTTAATAAACAGGTTTTAATAAGGCATTTAGAAATACACATGTTGTGTTTTTGTCAATGTGTGTACATTATTTTGCACCCATTTAAAAAATATTGCATAATTACTAAGGCAGAATCTGATTGCGCTAAGAGTTCCGAGATTTAGTAGAAACAAACTTTTTTTTTGAATTTTTTGTTTCATTTTCTTTGTTTTCAGTAAATGTGTTTACAGAAAATTTTACATCCATTAAAAAAAAATACTGCCAAGAACTTTCATGCATGTCTCTGATGACATATAAATGACCTGTCTTGGCAAGGTTTCCATAAAGTTATCGCTTTCAATCAAACCAAACTAAAAAAAAAAAAAAGGAAATGTCAAGATTTACACCCCCTGAGTTTCTGTCTAGATTTAAACACTGCCTTTCCCTTTTGCTATTTTTGATGGTCAGGCTTGCTATTTTTTATTGTAAGTTTCTCCTTAGGGCATGTCTTATGAGAGAAGTTAATTTCTTTCGCAGAAGCACAGGGGGGCAATTGACGGTATTTTATACAGGGTACTTTCAGCAGCAAGTTTTCATGTATCACAATTTCTTTCGCAGAAGAATACGGGGCAATTGACGGTATTTTATACAGGGTACTTTCAGCAGCAAGTTTTCATGTAGCACAAATTACACTTGTATCTTAAGTTTGTCTTTATTGCCTGTATGTTCTTGTCTTCTATCATTGTCCAGATAAATATAAATAAATAAATAATAAAAGTGAGTTTTTTTTCTTTCCAATCAAATAATTTTGGTCCTTAAAAACACGCCCTCACATGTTAAAAAACCTGTGAATTGCCTTAGTGAAGTATGAGTTAATAGTTGTTGTACAACTCACGTAAATTTGGTCCTCACAAAACACGCCCTCACACATTAAAAAACCTGCGAATTGCCTCCGTGAAGTATCATTTCTGATTGGTTGTTGTACAACTCACGGAAATTTGGTCCACATAAAACATGCTTGTACACCTTAAAAAAAACTGCGAATTGCCTGCATGAAGTATCAGTTCTGAATAGTTGTTGTAAAACTCAAGTAAATTTGGTCCACACAAAACACCCCCTTACACGGGAGTTAAAAAAAATGCGAATTGCCTCCATGAAGTATCAGTGTTCTGATTGGTTGCTGTACAACTCAGCATCTCGGCTTTTCCTGAGAACGAAAGTTATAACCTTTGGGGAAAAGGGCTATATATACTTTTAATTTCTGAATGTCCAATTAGTTCTTGTAAAATTAAATTTACAGCCTGATACTGTGGCAAGTGGATGTTGGTTTCGGATGCCCGGAGGGAAATTACTAGGAATATGATTTCAGATTTCATGGAGAGACACTTCTGTTTTTTGTTTTGTTTTACCCTGGGGCTCTTGTCCTTGTGTTAGGAATGTTCTGATTAATCAAATTATACGGCTTAAAGGTAGGGTTGTTTTTTGTCACTGTCATATGCCGACTTGTCGACAAAATTTTCAACAATTTGGTTATGTGAAAGATTCAGCTCAATACTTAGTGTCTATCCTTGCTGAGAAATCAACAAAAAAAACTGTCAGGGGATGGAGTTTATAGATTTTTAAAACTTTTGTGTTTTTCATCAACTTTTCAGAACAGCTTGATTTCAACAAAGATCTGTAAAGGGGAGGGGAAAATCTTTAACAATTTGAGGCATTTCAAACTGAGTGGCAACTTTAGTTTTGCTTATCGTAATAAGTTGCATGTTCAGTAAGCAGATTTTCAGTTGTACAATCTTATCAAAATACACGAAAAGGGAATTCGAAATATTTTTTATTTTTAAAACTATTTTTTTTTCTGCAAAGAAATTAATTCTGGTAAGAAACATCTTATTGTAATCATTGGGCTATTGTAGAATGCCATGTCTGAAGAAAGACACTCCTCCTAGCGCACAGAAAAACGAACTCTGCTAAAGACGGTACTTAAAGACAAGACTGAACGATTGAGAATTCAAGTTAGTTTTCAAGCTGGAGAGAGTGTTACTTGTCTCAGGTTCAGAGAAATTTTTCCAGTTGTCTTTCCTCTGTTTCCTCATACAACATTTGTTTTCTTCTGTTTAACTGAACAAGTGTGTATTCAAGTTAGTTTAGAATGTGAGGAGAGTCTGTCTACTAGTCTGAGGTTCTGTGGAATTAGAGTTACAGCATGCCTTGAGCTTCGCTCTGAAGGGGCACAGCAATTTTCCTCTGGTTAGGGGAAAAAATAAGTTGTCCCTTGCCGAGAGCACCACAGAAAAAGCACAGGGCACCACGGCAATTGCTGTGGTGGGTGCCATCACTGCCGTGGGTTATCTCTAAGGCTTGTGACATTTTCCAGCTGTCTTTCCTCCGATTCCTTACACACTATTTTTGTCTTTTCTCCTCTTCCTCTCCCCTCCGCCCCCCCCCCCCTCTGCAGGCCATCAGAGCGTACTGGCGAAGACCTGGACATCATCTACTCCCGTCTCAAAGATGTCAAAGCCTTTGAGAAGCTGCATCCTCTCCTCCTGCAGCAGATCTGTTGCTATAGTTACTACGAAGATCTAGAGAAAGCGATCACGCGTGAGTAAAGACCTGGCCTCTAGTCTACATGTAATTGTCCGATGCTCTAATATCATTTCTCCATTGTGGAATTTTTTTCTTGCCATTTGTCGTCTTCCTATTGTTCTTTGTTTATCCAACCCGACACAAATACAGGCATTTTTATAGCGCCCACGCAGAGATCGAAGCGCTTTACAAAGCTTAGACTACAAAAAGAAAAGATGCATACAAACAATGCATTGATACAGATATAAAATTACACAACAAATCATTCGGCATGATAACAGAAATATATGGGTTTTGAGTCCTTTTTTTTGAAAAGCTGGAGTGTGTTGGTTTTCTGGATGCTATGGGGAAGGGTATTCCAAAGCTATGAGAGGCAGAGACTTGAAAGGAACAACCTCCCTGTTAGGGTATAAGCAGCCCCCCCCCCCCTCCATTTGAAGTCTTGGCTTTTAAACTAACAATTTCCTTAGTTTTAATGTGATAATTATGATAATTATTCCATTTATACCAATGTCAGGTTTCGCACAAAAATTTACAACGTACATTAAAAAAGACGCTGAAAAGGAATTTTGTAAAGGAAAATGGCAATGGGTTTCGTTAAAAGAAACTTGGCCAGAAGTGCTCCCCTTGAAAAAAAAATGTGTAGGCCTACCCCCTTATTAGGCCCCTAAAATGTTACCATAGTTACAGCGCCGTAAACAAGGAAATGTAAAATGGCCGCAGTGTGTTCATACATAGTGGTCTCACAAAAGAGTCAAGTGGATAAAGACATCCTTCATTGCTCTCAGCATTTCATTTCTAACCCGAGAGAAACATAAAGAAATGTATTGACCTAGAATTGTAAATAATATATTCCATATCTACCCTCGGCAATACCGTAAGTGATGAATTTAATTCATTAGAGTTCCATCTTGCTTCTTAATGCACTGTTTTACTACCATAAAAATGTCATTGCACTTATTTATAAGCCAAGGCTAAAGTAGAAAATCGATATTGACGGGGAAATGTTTCTGCATTAACAATAGAATATTAAAGGCACTGGACACGTCATGGAAGTTCATTTGAACTTTTTTATATCCTTTTTATATCCTCTATTGGTAATGACATAAAATAGTTGTGAGCACAGAAACTTACTTGGTAACAAGCAATGGAGAGATGTTGATAGCATAAAACATTGTGAGAAACGGCTCCCTCTGAAGTAACGTACTTTTGGAGAAAGAAGTAATTTTCCACGAATTTGATTTCAAGACCTCAGAATTAGATTTTGAGGTCACAAAATCAAGCATCTGAAAGCACACAACCTCGTGTGACAAGGGTGTTTTTCTTCCATTATTATCTTGCAACTTTGACTACCAATTGAGTTCAAATTTACACAGGTTTGTTATTTTTTGCATATGTTGAGATACACCAAGTGAGAAGACTGGTCTTTGACAATTACCAATAGTGTCCAGTGTCTGTAAGACAATTTGCAAAATTATTGTTTCTCTAGTGTTTCTGAACTAGATGACGACTTAAAATGGACAACATTTGTAATTGTCTAAGACAAGTATTACTACTGCCACTTTCTGTGACCCATTAAATAAAAAACCTTTTAAAAATTAGGGTCAACGGTAATTTTTTGACACCACCCCCTGCCCCCCCCCTCCTTATTCCCATATTCTTTATTGGCGAAGGAGACAAACTTGTGCACTTTAAAAGTTCCCAATGTGCGACAATGCATGAGACTTGCACAGTCTATTGACTGTATTTCTGACTCAAAGACTTTAATATGGTTGAATTCGTTGAGGTGTGATTTGATGATCGTTGACCGTTATGAGTGAACACTTTGACAAACCTAGCTTCTTGAACTGAAAGCGGATTTTGACAACTGACCCGTGTAGTAGTAAATCTCCATGCATGCAACACCTTCATGGTTAAAGGCACAGGACACTATTGGTAATTACTCAAATAATTTTTAGCATAAAAACTTACTTGGTAAAGAGCAATGGAGAGCTGTCGATAGTATAAAATATTGTGAGAAATGGCTCCCTCTGAAGTACTGGAGTTTTTGGGAAGGAGGTAATTTCTCACTCAAATAATAAAAGACTTCAGCTAGAGCCTTTTATTATGCATCTGAAAGCACACTCAAAGTCGTGTAACAAGGGTGTTTTTTCTTTCATTATTCTCTTGCAACTTCGATGAGCAGTTGAGTCAGAATTTCCACAGGTTTGTTATTTTGTGCAAATCAGGCATGCAACTCTTCTGCGTTTCCGCGGAATTCCGTGTTTTTGTTTTTTGTTTTACGAAAAAAAAAAACACGTGAAAAAAAAAAAAAAACTACTACAATCATGTAAAATAAGCCTAGTACATGCTAAAGATGCACCTAAGAGCATAATAAACCTCAACATTTTCTAGGGTACCGTTGTGGGTATCATGTCCCGTGGCGTTTCGGCTGCCTCGCTCCGCACTTGGGTTGTGCCTTTGAAAATGTTCCTATTTTTTTTCAACGGGCAGTTGCATGCCTGGCATATGTTGGGATACACCAAATGAGAATACTGGTCTTTGACATTTACCAAACGTTTCCAGTGCCTTCAATTAAAATTATAATGTACTTTTTTCAAAGCCACAGAGGCTCGCGGACGTGAATACTTGGCAACATTTCACAAAGCTGTTTAGCAGATAAAAAAATAAACGCTTTAGAAACTAAACTGCTAAGCATAAACTGGCAGGAAGGAAATCAGTCACCCAAGGCCCAATTTTATAGAGCTGCCCAAGCAGAAAACATTGCTAAACAAATTTCTGCTTAGCAACAATATGTAGGATACCATTCACACATGCAACCTGTAAAATGTTATTTCAGCTGGTAACCTTTTCTGGTAAGCATAATTTTGTTGTGCTTAGCTATTTTTTGTGCTGATGCAGCCCTATGAAATTAGGCCCAGAAAAGTACCATGCATGATATTTGAGCTGGGAACCCATTTTTGTTCAGAAGCTTGTTAAAGGAACACGTTGCCTTGGATCGGACGAGTTGGTCAAAACAAAAGCGTTTGTAACCGTTTTGTATATAATGCATATGGTTGGAAAGATGTTTTAAAAGTAGAATACAATGATCCACACAAGTTTGCCTCGAAATTGCGTGGTTTTCCTTCTACTGTGAGAACTAACACGGTCTGCCATTTATGGGAGTCAAAATTTTGACCCCCATAAATGGCCGACGTGTTAGTCGACGAGGTAAAAGGAAATCACGCAATTTCGAGGCATGTTTGTGTGGATCATTGTATTCTACTTTTACAACATCTTTCTACCCATATGCATTTTATAAAAAACGAATACAAACGCTTTTCAAAGACCAACTCGACCGATTCAAGGCAACGTGTTCCTTTAAGATTCTGATTTCAAGATGGTTTCCGTAGATTATATTTCCTTTCTAATTAGAGTCGATGTAGAAATGAGCCGACAAGGTCCACTAAGCTCCTTGCACTTTGATGGCGACAAGAAATTCATTCATCAATTTTTAGCCACGCCTTTAAAGGTGCAGTCATAGATTGGTAAATGCGTCAAAAATGAATGTGCATTAAAACTTACTTGATGAGAAGCACTGCGGCTGTTGATAGTGTAAAGTATTCTGAGATAAGATTCCCTTCAAAGTAGTATGGTTTGGATAATTTAATTAATATGGTTTGAAAACGATTCTCAGAGGGTTGATGTACGTTCGCAAATGCTATGGCCAGAGATGCGGTTGATAACCACTGCCACCTCACTAAACTGGTTGGTTTGACATTCTTGTGAAAATTCAGGGACAGCTTTTTGCTGTTTTCTCAGCAAGTAGACACAGTCACACTCTATCCTGCTAAAACTTTCACATTTACGTGCGACTTTGTAATTTAGACAATCCGTGGGAGCATCCAGCTTCTAAGAAGCCTTTACTCACCGGATGATGATGATTATGTTGACCAAAAACAATCTATGACCCTACCTTTAAAGGCAAAGTATACTTTTTGGAACCGTTCAATTGTTTTAATCCTTTATAAATGTCGATGTTTAAAAAAATACTAACATGTGAAAATTTCATTTCTAAAGGTGTTCGCATTTTGCTGAAAATCCAGAGCAAGGATACACAAAATGGGAAGTCCTTGCAATAATCCTTCTCAGATCGATGCAAATTTTGGGGCATACAAACTGATATCATTTGACATGACCACTTCCCCAGGTCGAAATTCCAGTTGAACCTAGTTAAACTAACTGGAACTAGTTGAAACCAGTTGATAAACTAGTTAAACACAGTTAAAACCAGTTGGTTTAATATGGAAAATGGACAGTAAACTAGTTAAACACAGTTAAAACCAGTTGGTTTAATATGGAAAATGGACAGAGACCAACTGGTTTATAATTTCAACCTAGTTGAACACAGTTAAACATAGTCCAAACCAGTTGGTTAATATGGAAAATGGACGAGTTTGATCACTATCCAGTTGAACCAGTTGACCCCAGTTAACTAGGTTCAACTGGAATTTTGACCTGGGTCAAAGTGAAATGTTTCTCAAAATGCTTTACTATGAAAAGCTGCTGTAGGCTTCTGGCCAAAGGTTTTATTATCATTAATTTTAAGAGTGATTAAAAAATTGTGTACCTTCCCTTTAAGTCCCCGATTGCTCATTAGCGAATCGGGTTGCTCGCTAGAGGCCCCAATATTTTCATTTCATTTCATTTTATTTGCCAGCAAACATGAAAAAAACACACATATGTATTAAAAAAATGCACATCAAAGATTTACAAGAAAAAGCAATACAATAGTTATAAAAAGAGGGGAAAAAAAATAGATATATATAATATGTAAAAACACTAGCAAATAACTGAGAAACCTGGCCTGGCCGCGGGCAGATATAAGGATTGAGTAGGAAACAATCTGGCCTCAGCCTAGCGACATTGATTTAACTGGGAGAAAATATATGAGGGAACCAGTGACTAGGTCTTTGCCACTGGAATGAAGTGAAGTGGATATGGTTGGCTGCTTACCAGTCGACATTACAAGAAATAATTAACGACCTTATCATTGACAACAAACTTGCCTGATGCACCTGGGAACCAAGCCACCCAATTCGCTAATGAGCAATTTGTGATCTAAGGGAAGGTATACGTTTGGTAAACTCTCTTAAATTTTATGGCAAAAGAAAGCAAGTTTACACTTCATATCCCAATGTTCAAGCTAGCAGATCGAACCGATACACACAAATTGCAGACTGAGATTTCAGATTGATTGTGATAAGTTTTGTTAATTCGAGAAATACCAATTTTGTAAATTGTCTTGTAAAATACACTGTATGGAGGGGCCTTCTCACAGGCAAACAAAAAAATAAATAAAAACAGAAACTTTAAGGTAAGATGATAGACGAGTAGCTTTAGCAGAGTTGACAATTCATCATGGGATGGATTTCCCCGGGGAGTGGAATTCAGATTTTTAGGAATGATTAATATCGACATGATGTCCAGAGGTTATAGTATTAAATCTGATCGAAAAACACCGGACGCTTATCACGAAGAGTTTATGCTCAATCACGTTTCAAAATTTGTGTGAAGATTTCCAACGGATCCCAACAGATTCTGCTAATTGGTTTTGATCTTGGAAAAGTTATCCATGCCGTTTTGAGCATTTATTAAGAAAATTGATGGAATACATCGGGGGAAGATGTCAAATGTGATCCTAGGAATTAATAACACATCAATTGTTACAGTGTGATATTTTATCGTGAGATAATGTTTGGTGAATGTTTAATGTTAAAGCCATTGGACACTTTCATTGGACACCAAAAATTAAAAGTTCACAGATTTACAAATAATTTGCAGGGTTTACAGAAGGTAATGGTGAAAGACTTTCCTTGAAATATTATTCCATGAAATGCTTTACTTTTTGAGAAAACATTCAAACAATTATCAGTTCTCGATATCGAGAATTGCGGATTTAAAGTAAACACAAATCATGACACGGCGAAACGTGCGCAAACAAGGATGTGTTTTCCCGTTATTTTCTCCCGACTCCGATAACCGATTGAGCCTAAATTTTCACAGGTTTGTTATTTTGTATATAAGGTGTGATACACAAAGTGTGGGCCTTTTGACAATACTGTAATACTGATGTTGTGCGATTGCTTTAAGACTATTGAGAGTAATGTCCTGTAGTAATGTGCATCTCCACCAGATTTCTTTTCCTGGTAAAGGACGGGTCATACTTTGCTACACTTGGGCCCAATTTCATAAAGCCTGAAGTGCAAAAATGTGCTAAGCGCAAAAAGTCTTGCTTAGCAAAAATACTAGCCAGAACACCATACGGTTATAAAGTACCATTTCTGCGACCCCCACTTGTTTCTTGCTTAGCAAAGACAATTTGCTCAGCAGTATTTTCTGCTGAAATTGGGCCGAGGTCTCTACATCAGTAAAGCCATAACTAAAAATAATAAAAAATTCTGATGCTGTTGAACCCTAAAAAAGGCACCTCAAACCATGACAGTACCAGATGCACCACATCAAACCCGCACAGTATTAACCAGCATATTAATTAAGTGCATTAAGTTTGAGATCCTTAGATGTCGTGATCAGTTCCAGCAGACCGGAAAGTATCCGACCAACAGACCGTGACATGATATGTTAAGCTCCACGCTTGTCTGGATGGGGTCTGTTCAGTTGAATGCACGGCGTGAACGAACAGCAGTTAGAATCAAAAGGCTTAGCGCGACTGATCGGTGCAGTGTCATAAGAATAGACCTTGTAAAAATCTTGCAGCTTTGGTTCATGTGTTGCACCTTGTAGAAAATATCTTTGTATGAGGGCGGGAAAATGTTGTCCAAAGGGAAGTTAACTGGAAAACAGAACTAATATTAGAACAGCAGGTTTTCATGTGTGGCGAATGTCCCCCCTTTAAATAAATGCTCATTTTGGTAACAAATTGTGTTTCCTTATAAACGTTTTCTCCCTACCTTTGTGGTTAGCAAAATTGCTTTGTGCTTAGCTACTGTTTGTGATTGAGAAGGGCCCTGTTCGGTCGGGGACTGTGAGTCTCGTACAGCCTGATTGCGCTTTCTTATGTAACAAAATCATACAAAACCAAAAAGAGGCTTTGAGCTAAAATGGTTTCTTTCTCCTGGAGCAGCCATCTTGTCTTTGTTTCAACTATAACAACTCCAAAAAAAAATTCTTTTTTATTTTTGTTTTAATTTTATTTTATTACCTTCATTGCACAAATACATTAAAGAAATGACATTGGTGCAAAAGGGAAACCCCGAACATGCACACAGGCCCACTAAATGGGGACCCTTGTTTACACATCAAAAACCAAAAGACAAGGGACAAGCACAACTACAGGCAAACAACCGAAGAAAACAAAGAAATAATATAAAAAGTAAACAAAATCACAAAGAAGATGGAAAAACTACAATTTAAAAATGGCTAAAAATTATTGCACAAGCATGATAAAAATATATCATATTTATATTCTTGGGCTGTTCTTATGGCAACTCTCCGGTCGAAATGAAAATGAATATCTGTACGCACATTCTAATCTGTAAGAGGGAAGATATTTTTTTCCTTTAATGAGCACTTTTCAGTTTGCTGCAAGCCAACTGAAACCAAGAACTCTGATGACCCGAATTTAATCCCAGCTTATGCCTTGACCTGACGACAGACCGGTGTATAGTCGGTTGCTTGATGATAAGCTTTGAACACTGATAATCGCCAGTGTCTTCAAGAACCGACTAGACACTGATCAATACTTCAGCCGTACATAAGAATAAAGCTGCTAATGTTTGGATTTTGCAGTCAGGGAGATTTTTGTACAACAATAACGGCAATATTCAGAATTACATTTAACATAATACGCAAAACATTTCCATAATCAGGGACATTTTGTACAACAGTTACGGATATATTTAGAGTTACATTCAATGGGAAAAGGTTTCCATAGTCTGGGGGTTTTGGTCAACAATCTATTTTAAAACAGAAAAAGCCATAGCAACGAGAAATGGATCACTCGATCACCACAACAAAAAATGGGTTAATATGTTGTAATTAGGATTTTCTGCCCGGTTTATATTTGTTTATCTGGTGTGTAGATGTCTAGGGTAGTTGGTACTGTCTAGTCCTTAATCTTTTTGTTGTCCATTCGCGTTTGTCTTCTGTGCGCGGTTTTCTTGTTTACTGCCCTTTGGGCATTTGTGTTTAATCCTGTTGTTTGCTTTTGCTGTGATTTTTTGTATTTGTATGTTTTTTTGTCACATATTGGAATAAATAAAAATAAAATTAAAAAATTAAAAAACAATCATGGAGATATCACATTCAACATCAGAAAAAATCCTTTTCCAGGGACATTGTCAAAATTTGTCATCAGAACATTGACAGATTGGTTTATTTTCAGGGAGCTTTCTACAGAGTCAGGGAGAGTAAGCAGATCTTTGTTTTGTTTTTAGTTTTTTAGTTTTTTGTTTTTTTGCCGTCATGTTTCAGTCGCAGGATCATCAAGCGACCGACTTTTAGCCAACCTTTTAGTCATAGTCTTTACCCTGTCTGTATTTGTCCTTCTATGTAACCCTGGACTTTTTATCACCCTCTTTTCTGCACATCATGCATCTCTATAAGGAGCTCCAAGGTCAGATTAAGATTCAAGTATTTTCCAATAGATAGAGTCCTTTTGAAAATGGGGACAAGTTACAAGTCTTCAACCTCACGCTAAAATGGTGTAATGTCATTTTATCATTTATTCTTCCATAGTGAAATAATAAACGTGACAACATCGAATATGAAAACGAGGCTTGTACATATACACAAAGGGGACATTTTGCACCAGTCAAAATGTCAAATTCAATGCCATTTTTTATTGAATATCACCATCAAAATTCAGGAACTGAAAATTACCTGGGGTCGATTTCACAAAGAGTTAGGACTAGTCCTAACTTAGGACTAGTCCTAGGAGATGTACAAATTGCATTGATAGTCCTAAGTTCAAGTAACTGGTCCTAACTCGAGATAAGACTAGTCCTAACTCTTTGTGAAATCCACCCCAGAACAAACATGTATAGGCCATATAAATATATAGTGTATGGTCATTTTAAATGACAAAAATTGCTTGTGAAAGTATCAAAAACAGTGGCATTTTACACTATTTTAATCAGAGGTTAGAGACTCGTAACTTTGTTCACTTTTCACAAGGACTTTATCTGTTTGAAAAAGAACGGATCACAAAACTGAGTTTAACTTTGAAATCCCTCTTTAAAATTTACAGGCTACTTTCGAGAGAGATAAAAATATAAAAAATAGTATATTCTTGTTCAGAGAATTTTCATTTCATTCCTGAACTTTTTCATATATACATTTAAAGGCTACAGTAATAGTTCCTTTTTGATGGATTTCTCGGTTTCTTCCCCAGAAATATATAATTGAAAAAATCATAACAGCTGGAAATCACTTTCAATTTCCCCTTCCTCTCTGCACATTTTCCCCTCAGGCCTTCACACTTGTATCCAGCGCTTAAGTAAATTTGGTTTAAACCTGTACATAACCAATCCAATCACCGATTGCCTCCGCTAGGTATACAAGCGACAACCCTCGGATTTTTCAGTTGAGTAGTCGTGATCACCTTTTGGGATCGCAGTATTGGATTAGGTATGTTGGATTTTTCCCGCTAGGAATCGGGAAGTATAAATACGCAGTGAAGGGCGGTTACTTTAAAGGAAGGATTGTTATAAACTCTAAAGAGCGATTAAAAGAAAAGGTTTATGGTTGGTTAATACTCTTAAAAATGAATGGCATCAGAAACTTTTGGTTTAGAAGCCTATTGCAGCTTTCAACAGTATAAAGCATTTTGAGAGCATGCTACATGTGCATGCAGATGTTGCAGATTTGTCTTTGTTCAACCCAAAATTGAAGTCTCCTCTCAAAACTTATCTTATGTCACAGGTTTTCAATGATTAATTTTGTTGTGTGATCTGTTTTTCTTTGTGTTGTGTTTTGGTTTTTTGTTTTGGTTTTGGTTTTGGTCTTATTATTATTATTATTATTATTATTATTATTATTATTATTATTATTATTATTATTATTATTATTATTATTATTATTATTATTATTATTATTATTATTATTATTATTATTATTATTATTATTATTATTATTATTATTATTATTATTATTATTATTATTATTATTATTATTATTATTATTATTATTATTATTATTATTATTATTATTATTATTATTATTATTATTATTATTATTATTATTATTATTATTATTATTATTATTATTATTATTATTATTATTATTATTATTATTATTATTATTATTATTATTATTATTATTATTATTATTATTATTATTATTATTTATTATATCTGTTAGTTTTTGCTCAGCAGAAGTTTGTTCAACAAAATGTTCTGCTTAAGCAAATCTGTGAAAAAATGTGCCAGTACTAGCCCCTCCCCTGTCTCCTACATTAAAAGGATACAAATATGGAAAAGAGATGAGCCTAGCCTAGCTTACTAACAAGGTCAGCTTAGCTAAGTGGTAGTTTGCCTTGCCTTCCACCTCCAGGACCCTGGTTAAAATCCCACCTGGGCACCATGTGGATTGCGTTTTCCATCCCTGTCGGACTGCATCGGCTTTTCTTGGAATATTTCTCTGGGGTTTTCCCTCCTACATGTACATCTAAAACTATACCTTCCTTTAATGTTTTTGTCTGTGGGCTCTTAGCTAGTACAGGCATGTGAGACTTACTCTTTTCAGCTGGTTTCCTCTTTTGGGGTTTTGATTTTCCTCTTTTTTCCTTAACTTTCTGTGTTCAAAAGTATAGGAATATTATCTTTTCCTTTTTTTTGCTTTCCCGGTTTTCTCTTTTCCTCTTCTCTCATGGATAGTTACTCACATGCCTGCAAGTAGGCCTTTAGTGAATAAGGCAGACTTTTCTGAGAGTCCTTGGCTTCGCAACCAAAATTGAAACTTTGAAAACAACAGGCCTCCCGTTGTCTATGTTCAAACTTTCTCAAATCTAGTCTTCATTTGGTATTCAGCACCAACAACAATACAAGTTAGACTAGTTATTACTTCTAAATGTCTTCATCTGTCTCCGTTTCAAAAACTTTCCTGGAAACTCCATCCAAACTGAAGAGCGGCTGTTACCCGAAACGAATCTCTAACATAAGAGGTGTCTAGGGTTTCTAAGTAAGAGTTTGTCTCTCTCGGAAGAGGAGAAAATCTGCATTGTAGAGGATGGGACTCTCAGAAGACATCCTGTATGAAAATTCACTTCAGCAAGGGATTAACGTTGCTAAAAGAGAATAGCATTTCAGTGTGGAGAGGGTCTTTCAAGTGTTCTTCGAGGAGCGTGCCGTATCAAGTTGGAATGACAGGTCGACTGCGGAGACGTAGAGAAGATTTGATACTCGTCTTAGACTGTTCCGTTCGGTGACACTGTGTGCATTTGTAATGTTCGGGATGATTGATGGCGATGTTGGATTAGGATTGTTTGTAGTATTGACTCTGGCGAGAATTGTTTTCTTTTGTTTTTTTTCTTCTGTTATCTATATCCTTGACAACTGTAGACTTCTTAGGTTGTTGGCCGGTTGCGTGACTTGTTGAGGTACAGTGCGCTGTCGCGTGTAGTTCCGTCATGGAGCTGGGATGAGTCAATGACCAGACTAAAGTCAGTGACCAGCCTGCTTTACCAGCCAGGCTCCTAGTGGATGATAACCATGCCTACATCCTTACAGACTTTGAAGGGGTGACCCTGTTTTAGCCCCCAAAAGTAGGGGACAACGTACCCCTGGTGACAGTTTATTTTGGTTGACAGACCATATCAGTTAAGTGTAGCCCTCACCTTGAAGTGAGGTAATCTCTCTCGAAAAAAATAATTTAAATTTAAAATGATAGGGTCTAGCCATAATCACAAAAAGAGCCTTTAAAGGCAGTGGACACTATTGGTAATTGTCAAATACTAGCCTTCACAGTTGGTGTATCTTAATATATGCATAAAATAACAAACCTGTGAAAATTTGAGCTCAATTGGTCATCGAACTTGCGAGATAATAATGAAAGAAAAAAACACCCTTGTCACACGAAGTTGTGTGCGTTTCGATGGTTGATTTCGAGACCTCAAATTCTAAACTTGAGGTCTTGAAATCAATTTTTTTTTAAATTACTTCTTTCTCGAAAACTAAGTCACTTCAGAGGGAGCCATTTCTCACAGTGTTTTATACCATCAAAAGCTCCCCATTACTCGTTACCAAGTGAGGTTTTATGCTGATAATTATTTTGAATAATTACCAATAGTGTCCACTGCCTTTAAGAGGATTGGAATTAATTAACCACCCAAAACCAACACAAGCACTTTCACTTTTGTTTTTGAATACGCTCAATTGTTTTAATCCGATATAAATGTTGATAGTTGATTAAAACTGACTGTAAATTTTTTATTTTAGAACCGTTTTCGAGCTGTTGCCAAAAAAGGAAGAATAATCTGAGAATTGTTTCTCAGATTGTAATGTCTTTGACTTCCTCTCTCTACAAATCTCAAACATTATACATTATAAACAGCTGCAGTGCTTCTTACCAAGTATGTTTTATTTCACCGCTCAAACAAATTATAAGTATTGCATGATACACTATCCGTTCCGCTAAGTAGTTAATTTATTATAACAACATCAGCTAAACATACATATCAAAGTTCATTTCCTGCAATTTGTGAAACTAAAGGAGAGGGAGATCAGTTGAACTTTGTTCCCTCGAAATTACAAACTTTATTTTTTTCTTCTGATGTATGCTGAATTTTGTTAAAATGCGATTCACTAAGCGGAAGTAGTAGTCCTTGTCGATTTCCTACATGAACCTTCTGCACAGGTATCAGTTAATAAGCAGGACTGTTCTGTTCAGAACTGAGAAGTCTCCCGAATTCCGCAAAATTTTATTTTTTTCTTCTGATGTATGCTGAATTTTGTTAACATACGATCCACTAAGCGGAAGTAGTAGTCCCTGGCGATTTCCTACATGTACCTTCTGCACAGGTATCAGTTAATAAGCAGGACTGTTCTTTTCAGAACTGAGAAGTCTCCCGAATTCCGCAAATAATAATATTGGAATATTCGGTTTTTATATAGCGCTTTATACACCATGTCTCAAAGCGCTTCCAACATTATAACCCTGATCACTGGGCCATTTCATTCCTTAAACCATCTCAGCTCCCTGGGGAGAATACAACTTGTGCCGCCAAATATGTAGCGCACTATGCTAAACAAGCCACAAGAACCATCTCTGCCCTCACAGGTACCCATTAACCCCTGGGTGGAGAGAAGCAATTATAGTTAAGTGTCTGCTCAGGGACACAAGTGTCAAGACCTGGATTCGAACCCACACTCTGCTGAACAGGAACACCAGAGCTTGAGTTCGGTGCTCTTATCCGCTCGGCCACCACACCCCATAATCTACTCTGTGGCAGTAGAGAAGTCTCCTTAATTCTAAACAAAATCTACTCCGCTGCAATAGAATATAGCATGACAAGTTCTAAAAAGAACATAATCTACCCAGCAAATTTATACACACATGGCGTTACCGCAAACCAAATATACATTGAATTTGAAAATGCAGACATAATTTATAATCAGCTCACTAACTTCATACATGTACATTTGTTGAATTCATGATTTAACACAGGGTCGTGCCTCGCCTCAGTCCCTTTCAAATTAAATTCAAGCATCGATTCTTTTATTAAAAATGCTTTTACAATTCGACGGATACTTGCCAGAAGGACATTTTGCTCTCTGACCTTCCATCAGGCACGTAAAGTACCAAATTTTATGCCAGGTGGAAGGTTGTAGACAATAAATAAAATGGCTGATACGAACAAATATTTGTATATTAACTGTTAAATGTTCATGGCTATAATGAAATGTTTTTGCATTGGCATGTTGAATTTAGATTGTCTTAGTTGACTTATGAGAGGCACAAAAAAAGCGAAGAACCTCTTTGTGTATTTCTTACATATTTTTTGCATAAGTATAGCTTAGAATTGGGGTCACACTTTCAATATCCCTTCTGCCCTGAGCACAATAAATTGTATAATTCTACTAATTTGTAAAATTTTGATGCAAAATAATTTATATAGTTGTTGGAGAGACCCTAATATTAAGGCATAGATGATAGCTCAGTTGGTAAATTGCGGGCATGTTAATCCGGAGGTTGCAGGTTCAAATCCCACTCCAATCAATTATTTTTTGTTCCAGCCAAAATTAGAAAATAGATTTTTGCAAACTTCTCATCAACCAAAAGGACCCATGGTATAAATGCAATATAGGTAATGGCCTGAGGTTTCAACCCCACCAGAGTCTTTCTCGAAGGCTAAAATACACAAAAACAAATATTCTTCTAGAAAGACTCTGCTAGGGTCGGAACAATTTTTGCATTATTCGTTTTGCAGTTTTCCAGTCAAAGTTATTCACAATTTACCCAGTCAGTTTTCTTAGTGGTTTATTACTTGGTATTAAAACACAATTTCAGATGAAGTAAAAGCCCCTGCTCTTTATAAAGGCTTTTATAAAAAGAAAAAACAAATTAAGGGTAACATTTTAATGGGAAATTTCTGCAGATACTCATTTTACTACTTTATTGTTTAACTCTACTTAACTCTAAGGTTTTTTATACAAAACAACAATTGAGGGTCAGATTTAAATGGGAAATTTCCGCATATGCCCATTTTATTGCTTTTAACGTTTTTAAACTCGCTCCTTTATCTTATAATTCCAGAACCTGAAAGAATCACAACATTTGCGACTTCCTTTCTAGCGGAGAAAATCCATTATCATCCATTAAAGTTTTGCCAGCGTGATTCGCACACAATAAAATATCAGGGGCAGTCTTTAAGCAATGAGCGTTTTACAATAAATGGTATTGATTGGAAATGTGTACATTTGTAGACAATGGGTTGTTTGTCGGACTAATATACAGAGCAGTCGTTTAGTATGAATGGAAATTATGTTTGACGAGGGGAGAATGAACGAGGCAAAACATCGGAGATTACAATATTGATGAGAGTTTAGGGATAGGTTGCATCACAGAGCAAGCAACAGAATCTGTTCCTTGCTCTATGGGTTGTATTAAATCTTTTAGTGCAAGCTTTTTTGTGTTTTGAACCTAAATTGCGCAGCTTTGTAAGAATGTAATTGGTTTGTACCTTATACCGAGGTGTATAAAGGCAGTAGACACTATCGGTAATTACTCAAAATAATTATTAGCACAAAACCTTACTTGGTAACAAGCAATGGGGAGAGGTTGATAGTATAAAACATTAGAAGTAACATTGTTTTTGAGAAAGAAGTAAGTTTCTCACATTTGATTTTGAGACCTCAGATTTAGAATTTGAGGTCTTTAAATCAAGCACCTGAAAGCACACAACTTCGTGTGACAAGGGTGGTTGTTTCTTTCATTATTATCTGGCATTATTATTATTACTACGACGACCAATTGAGCTCAAACTTTCACAGGTTTGTTATTTTATGCATATATTGAAATACACCAAGTGAGAAGACTGGTATTTGACAATTACCAATAGTGTCCAGTGTCTTTAAGCACTGTAAACCATACTCAATATTTATTTCTGAGGTCTGTGAAAAAAAAATCCATGGACAACTTAGTTGGTTTTTTCAAAATTTTGCAAAACTGAAACAAAATGTGTCTTGCTGATTTGTGTTTCGTTGGTACATCTCAAAGTCAATAATATTTCTCTTTCAAGTGTTTATTATGTAAGAGATGTTAAATTTGCATCGGGATAAAGAATATTAATTTTGGTGTTTACTCATACACCGATGTGTGTTAGCACTGTATACTCAGTACTTTCCCGAGTCCTGTGAAAAAAATATCACAGGCATGTTACTCGGGTGGGATTCGAACCCACGACCCTTG
Organism: Asterias amurensis; assembly: GCF_032118995.1. Lineage (NCBI taxonomy): Eukaryota > Metazoa > Echinodermata > Asteroidea > Forcipulatida > Asteriidae > Asterias > Asterias amurensis. The sequence continues at coordinate 15,053,450 of NC_092663.1, forward strand.
CAATTCTAGAGCAGTTTCTTACCAACTAGACTACCGAGGTTGCCCGGTAGCTAGAGGCAGTTCGAATCCTATGTTTTGGCAGCGGGTACCGCAACAATATAAGAGATGTTAAATTTGCATCGGGGATAAAGATAGTTTTTATGGGTCCTACATGTACGAATGATGACTCTTTTTGAGTTCATGAAATAGATCATACATAATAATGCTTTTGGTTTAGCGCCATAATATTTATCGTACATGTGCCACCTTTGCTTTGAAAGGAGTAATATTTTGTTCCGAAATACTGAGTACTGAAAATTTCTGAATAATATATGAGTCTCCGATTATTAAATTTTGCTAAATTGGTAAATAAATGCATGCCCATGCACAAAAAAGTGCTGACATCGTTGTCACGCTCAAAATCAGGGCCAATGTTTAATCAAAACTTCGCAGTTTGCTTTATTTTGGCTTTAAGGCGAGCTTGTTGCGGGGAGGGGGGGGGGGGTGGTGGGGGGGGGTATTAAATTCTGATTCCATTTTGATTGTTGTACATGTTTGTTTTTAGCACCATGAGCGTTTTTGTGGAATTGTGCGCTTCAGAAGTTTTCATGATTATTATTCCCATATTCTCTACCCCAAAATAATTATGTACCACTGAAACCTTTCAACAAGTCATCTTTCCTAGAAACATAATCCTTTTACGTACAAGATGGCCACATTTCTCAGTTCATCCCGCAATGTCGACATGACAAGTTGATTTTCATTACGGGGATCAACCTTTTGACAAGCCAGTATCCAGATGATTTGGTTTCGCAATAAAACAAACGCATCATTTCCGCAATCGTCTCGGATTATGACTGACAGAGAACTCTGACGACAGTGTAGTTCTGCTGAAAATTTCTGAATATGTGAAAAACAATTGATTCGTCCTAATATAATGTCAATGCTCTGTGACGATTAGCATTTCAAAGTTGTAGACTGGCAATTTTTGATTAAAGGTGCGACTTCAGTTAGATTTTGGCCAGCCGTGTTAGTTCGCAAAGTAAAAGGAAAACCCTGCAATTTTGAGGCATATTTGTATGGATTATTATATTCTACTTTTAAAACATCTTTCCAACAAATGCATTTCATAACAAACGGTTTCAAACGCATTTCATTGACCAACTCGCCTGATCCAAGGCAACGTGTTTCTTTAATAATATGAAGGCTTTTAGATGAAAAGTACACAATTTTTATCTCTAGGTCATTTCCCAAAGTATGGCTCTACCTTTAATGGGGGAGGGGATGGGAGTAATATCATTTTTATTCAAATAAAATCCAGACAGATTAATCCAAAAGTTCAATGTTATTAAATCATTTAAAATTTACCCAGTCAGTTTCCCTTGTGGTTTAATATTTGATATCTAAATATAAAAATGACAACGGAAGATATTTTTCAAATTGCTAACAACCTGGGCCAAGTTTCATGGCACTGCTTACCGCCGAATTCTGCGCTTACAATCGCGATTTCCAGCTTACGATTCCCCGCTTACGTGCAAGCACCGAATTTCTGCGCCAGCCTTGTAAACGTAGAATGCCTAATAACGGGGAGTACGCACGCGCAGAAGCCAAAATTTTTTGAAATACACTTGCCGTAAGCTTAGAATTCCCTGCTTCCATAAGCGCCGATTCTGTGCTTACGGTAAGCAGAGCCATGAAATTTTTCTGCTTAGCAAAGCTAACATGGAAACAGTCCCAAATGGTACATAGTTTATTTTGTGCTTGTAAGCAGGGCCCAATTTCATGGTTCTGCTTATACATCGCCGAATTATGCTTAGGATAACCATTCTCCACTTACAGTGTAAGCATCAAATTTCTGCACCACGCAAAATTCCCTGCTAACCCGTGACACACGCTTAGCCTGCGTCTGTAAGCACCGACTTTGCTTTCAGAATTCATAGAATTGCTTTCTTAAAATGTTCTGCTTAGCAGAAATGAGCAGGATACAGCCACAAATTGTACTTGTGACATAGTGGTTTGGCTGGTAATCATATATTGGTAAGCGTAATTTTGTTTTTGCTCAGCTACATTTTTTGCTTAAACAGCTCTATGAAAATGTGCCCTATTTTGTTGTCATGAACAAACCAAACAGGCACTTTTGGCGTACTGTCTATACAATGACATTCTTGGGGTCTCTATAACATGTAAGCATCGCATGACAACCAGTGATGTTGCCACTTACTCACAAGGAAAGCCAGGGAAAATTCAATGGTGCCCATGGCGTAAGTCGCAGTGTAAGACAACGCCATGAAATTGGTCCCAGACATTTACATGCAAATTGTACATGTGTGCCCTGGCTGGGTTGTCTATGCCTCCCCTGCTTAAGCGCCATCAATTAGTTTATAGAGGTATTCGTGCCGTCGTCTAGGAAGTGTTGTACATACTGATGAAGTTGCCTGAGCGACTGTTTATCCACTTTGATCTTGTCTTGCATAATGAATCTTGATTTCCATATACTTTTATGTGGTGTTTAAGTATGAAGCTCATGCACGAACATTTGCTGCAATTCAAATCAAATGGATTTAATATGAGTTGGGGGATTAAAATTGTCTGATCATAAAGTCGCCTTAGCACAAAATTTGAAAAGATTTCTGCAAAGCGAAAATGAGCAGGATCCATGATGATACATCTGATGCTGTCTACTGGCCAGTAATGGTGTTCAGGGTTGGAGATTTACATTTTATCTCATTGCCTGAGGCCAACTATTTTAGCATTGGGTCGGCTAACTCATGACTGGACAATTTACCTTGTGTTTTTTAATAATAAAATACCTCACTGTGTGATTAAAAATTGGTCTCTACAAATGTTGCTTAAAAGTCCTCAAAATATCCCCCAGCCCTCTAAGAATTTAAACTAACAAATCAAAAAATAGATAATTCTTTTCTGTGTTGGTGCACATTATATTTTTTCTCACTTTTTTTCTTGGCTTATAGCGAGAAAAAACCCTGCACTCTTGTGGATTTCCTAAACAAAATTGAGCCCCTACTCCTCAGTGCTGCCATAATTATTGTCTCCCCCATTCAGTTCAGTGCAGCCAAACTGAGGTAGGTAGGAAGAAGTTAGTCTGGTCCCTCTTTGGAATATTTCAAATCCATGTTCAGTTTTACAATTGCACAGCATGAACTAGACAAATATGGTTGCCTTCTGATGTAGTTTTGTGCCACCCCTTTAAAAACTCTATTTTGATTTTATTGATTGCAGTTTTCCGACAGGGAGACATCGGAACAAATTGGTACGCAGTTCTCTCAGGAACATTGGACGTCAACGTGTGCGACAGGGAAATTGGAAACACCAAGGTAATCTCCCCTGTCAACAAGTTTGATTGGTCACCCCCTCCCCCTCCCACCAAATGAAACCTTTGTCTAATCACTCCTCCCTCCCCCCCCCCCCCTCCTCTCCATCTAACTAGAACATGACCCAGTTTTAGAGAGCCATTGGGGCAAAACAAATTGCTGAGAGTGAGGAAATAAACATGCTTATAAAAACAGTTTACCAACAAGAATAGTGTGATGTCGGTTGTTTATGACTGAGTCACCACTAATTTGATTTTCCGAGTGTACAAAATAATCCAGCAAAATATTCTGCTCAACAAGCTGTATAAAAAAAAAGGCAGTGAATACTAAAAAGCATTGAAGACAAAAAACAGGTGATCAGAATTATCCACCCACAAAATTGTATTTACAATAGAATACAAACCAGGATGCAGTTTACAATAAAACTATTTTCGAAGAAAAAGCTTTTGTTGGTTTCTATTTTTAATCTTGAATAAATGCTTTTTTCTTTTTAACGTCACTTTTTGTTTTATTATCTTTTTTTAACAGTTTTTTATTTATTTTTTTAACAGCAAGGATGATTTTGTAGTACTTTTGATTGCGTGTGTGGACCAAATTCACGAGATGCAAATTGAGTTTAAAAATAATTTTTTGACCTATTGATATTTATATGGCCATTGATGCAAGAAAACAACACACAGTCTGTCAAAATAAGACAAAACTGTCATTGTGATGCAAAAATATTGGCTGTTAAAAGCGTAATACGGTCAACTGAACAATTTATAAACTATAAGGCTGTAACCGAATTGGCGGCTACAGCTACAGCTCTGGCTGTTGCTAAGGGTTTTGCTAAGGACATGCTATACTTCAACATATGATGATGGGGAAATATAGCCATAGCCGTAGCTGTACCCGCCTATTCGAACAAGGCCGAAGCCTACTTTAACCTAGCCACGGAGCATTTAGCTAATTATGGAAGTCGACAAATTGTAACCCACATCTGGAAAATGTGTGACCGCGCATCTACTTTGATTTTATACCCCCATTCTCTCCTGGATTCTTTTTTTCTGATCTAGTTAATTCATGTGAAAATTGATTGATCCGTTGTTTTAAATTGAATTATGGATTAACTTGATCTCTTTCTAGGAGGCTGTGACGATATGCACGCTTGGAGTTGGCACGGCATTCGGCGAGTCCGTCCTGAACGATTCCCCGCGTCATGCGACCGTCGTCACCAGCGAGTTCTGTGAGCTTCTGCGTATCGAGCAGAAAGACTTCAAGACAATTTGGGAGGTAGGAATAACTTAAGTAGAATTTGAAACTTTGCATGGTGGAAGTATAATTAGGTGAGGATTGAAATGGCACTATTTGTAAACCTCTTTTGATTGGGGTTGGTTTTAAAAAAGAACCGATTGTTGATAACTCACGGTTCCGATCGGTGTGGTGTGATCATCTTCAGGAGAAAAGTTGAGTCGTCATCTTTTCAGAACCAACATTACTCAAAAGAGAATTAAAAGTGGTATCACCTAAGACTACTTGAAGGTCGCACAATTGTAGAAATGGCTTGAAGGAAGTGTCTTTTGAATAGTTCAATGTTCCGCTCTGTTCGTCTGGTTTAGTTGCTGAAACCAGAGAGTTCCTAATTCAGAACAAAACATCTGAATGCCAAAAAAACATCAACAACAGCAAACAGTAGCGGTACTCGCTGCTAAAACAAAGGATTTGATAAACCTCTAACAATAGAGGGGTCCTTTTTCCCTGCTCTAGCCATCATGCTAGCTAGGTGGTCTGGTGGTAAGAGTCTAGCAATGCAGTCTTGGGTTCAAATCCCACCCAAGTGATTTGCCTGTGGATGTTTTCCCAGGTCAAAATTCCAGTTGAACCTAGTTAACTGGGGTCATTTGGTTCAACTGGATAGTGACCAAACTTGTCCATTTTCCATATTAACCAACTGGTTTGGACTAGGTTTAACTGTGTTCAACTAGGTTGAAATTATAAACCAGTTGGTCTCTGTCCATTTTCCATATTAAACCAACTGGTTTTAACTGTGTTTAACTAGTTTATCAACTGGTTTCAACTAGTTCCAGTTAAACCCAGTTTAATTAGGTTCAACTGGAGTTTCGACCTGGGTTGTTTTTCTCTGAACTTGGGAAAAGACTTAGTAAACAGTGTTTCGGTAAATCGGTTTACGAGTAAAAAGCATACGCAATTGTTTAGGTCGGGCAGAGAGGGTTGGACCACCGTCAAAATACTGGTCTTTAAAAAAAAAGGTTTATAACCTATCAGAGGCCTCACAACTAAATGTAGCATTCTACTTTATGCTTCAGTGGAGTGTATACTGTAAAGCTCTGCTGGGTTTAACTTGAACAAATTCCCCATAAAATTTATGAAGCGTGACTGACACATTCTTTTTATATCACGATCCAAAAGTTGGAGCGCACCAAATGCAAATAAATTTACCTCATGGGCTATTTTTTTTTATCGTGCACCCAATCTATTGTGTAAATACCCCTATACACAGAGTATTGTGTCACAAATGTTGATGTACACAATGATCGGCCGTTTACAACCATTACGTGTTTTGTCACAAGTTGATTTTGGCATTGGTACTTCCTTATTGGAATACACCTGTTGTGTTTGCATCATTATTTGTGTGTCCGTAGACGCGTTCGAAACCAAAACGGAGAAGTGGGAAGCAATTATTAAACTGCTGGTTTCTATTTGATCCGACGATACCCCAAAACTGTTTCTCAATAGTGGAAATGTGGAGTCGGTGGTTGTCGAATTCCGAAAACTGTTTTCCCCAAGTGGGTTCTGCCGTCACATTATGAACTCTGGCTCGACAAGCCTTCGTGGGAGAACAAGTTTCAAAAAGGCTGCTTTTGAACGGTTTTCCACCGTGCGTCGCGGTCTTGTCAATGGATTACAAGTACGAAAGAACAGTTCGTATGACTTCTCTAAGTGTCAATTTGATGAAACTTATGCCTCGTTACCAGGAACATTTAGGGATCTGCAAGAAGTGGAAGAAAAAAAGGAGGTAAGCCAAAATGCCACGTTGCATAGAAAATTATTTGATAGTGAAGTCTTGGGAAGTTGCCAGTGGTCTACTTTAAACCATTGAAATTGCATCAACAATAGTAATCAAAAGAGCATTGAATGTGTATAGTTTACATTCAGCAAAATGCTTAGGCCTATTGGGTTTTGGCGTAATGCCCAAGCTTAAGGATCGACGACGACATATTTATATTGCATTCGAGAAAGACTCTCTGCTAAGGTCGAAATGTCAAGCCATTAACTATCTTTTGCATTTATTATACAATAGGTCCTTTTGGGTGGGAACCAGTCTGCAACAGCTAATTCTATTTTCTCATATCGCATTTTTAGCCGGGGAAAAAAACTTTATTGTACGTAGATCTGTAAGGGCTTAGTTATGCCTGACAAGCTGACAAAGGAGTGATTCCATTGACATTGTGTTTTTCACACGTAACCAAACATTGTAGTAAAATCATTGGTTCCCAAGTACATTACTTTAAAGAGGGGCTCCAAGGTCAATTCAGTTTTGTGATCCACCCATTTTCCCCCTAAAAATTCCTTTTAAATATGGGGGAAAAGTAACAAGTCTCTAAATGCAGGTTAAAACGGTCTCAATTTTTTTTTTATATATCGTTTTATTCAAATTCACTAATTGGTATTTGTTGTAAAAAAGGGGGAAAAGTAAGAAAAAAGCAAGCAAAAGAAAGAATATCCTAAGAGCTTTAATCTTTGAGGTAAAATCTTTCTGAGTTAGTTTCGCTGCACAAACAAACAAAGATATACATGTATATGTCATATGGATTTGGTTGATGTAACCTTGCAATCTGAGCTTAAAGGGACACGTTGCCTAGGATTGAGCGAGTTACCTATGAAAAGTGTTTCAAACGTTCGTTATAAAATGCATGGTTAGAAAGATGTTTTAAGAGTAGAATATAATAATCACAAATATGTCTCAAAATTGTGTGGTTTTTCTTTTACATCATGAACTGACATGGCACTGCATTTGTGATGTATAATTTTTGACTTGACAAAATGGAACGTGTTAGTTTGCAAAGTAAAACAAAAACCACATAATTTAGAGGCAAACATTCCGCCTAATGAGTAAAAAATGTCAGGCACAAAATGTCGTTCCATGTCAGTGATGTAAAAGAAAAACGACATTATTTTGAGCGGATTTTGTGCGGATCATTATATTCTTCTTTTAAAACATCTTTCTAACCATGCTTTTCAAAACAAAATGGTTGCAACCACTTTTCATAGAGCAACTCGCCCAATCCACTGCACTGTGGCCCTTTAAGACTGTTGACTATCACTTAGGAACTGTTATTGTTTCACGATCAAAGTCCACTTAAAAGGGTTGTCATTAACGGAGACTGGTGATTTCTAAGCGAAAACTATAAGCAGCTTCATTAATGTTTGGGGAAGAGGGGGGCTGATCTTAATGCCCTCAACCTATGCCTTGTCAAAACAAACTTCACTTTTAATAATTCAAGTCCTGTATAGGAAGACACATATGCCCTTTCATGGTTGTTTGATGGCTAAATGAAACGGGAAAGGGAGACAGTAAACGAAAATGTTATTAGAGGAGATGCACTCTTTTAAAGGTAGGATTGTAAATTGGTTATTGTCAACTTAATAAGGGAACGGCCACAACCTTGCAAGGTTTTAAACGGCAGTTTAAGGACGAGTCACTACTCTTTTTTTCCCATTCATAAATGCCTTTTTTGTTAAAATGTGCAAAAAAAAGTATGAAACTCTGTAAAACTTATCCGTTATCCGACGTCCTTTAGCTCTGTACGTGTGTTGCTTTTTTATGACTGAGACAGTTTTCGGATAGGCATTCGTGCGCGTAGTAGTGTGCATCTCAACATATTTGAAAACAACAGGCTATAAACAGCTCCAGCTGGTCATTATCAACCATTTAAACACCCCTACGTGACACGCTCTCCACCAATAGGAATAGCGAAACTGTCTGAGGTATTTTTGAATGCTGATTTATAGACACGATTATCAATGAAGATACAATAAAAGTCACCTGTTAAAGTTTCAGCTGAGTTTAGTGTCTACTTGTTGAAAAAAACTACAAATGTCACAGTAATATTTTCATTAAGAATGTTGAATCCATCCACGATTAGTGAGGTGACAGCGGGTTCACAACTGCATCTCTGGCCACAGCATCACAATTGGACTCCATGGTGAATGTCAAGAGTCGCCTTCAGGGGTGGTATTTTGTCTGGTATGGATAGCTTTTGAGCATGCTTTTTTTGCTGTAAGAATGGGGAAAGGTCAGAATTTGGAGCGAAACAATTTCACCAAAAGGTACCATATTTGCTTTATATACCTAATGTGTGAAGGTGGCTTTTCTGAAGCATATGTTTTATCTGATGGGTAGTCTTTTGACCAAGGAGTTGTCTGGCGGGGCAGTTGTCTGAAAGGCCAGAAGTCAGAGCAAAACACTTTCACCAAAATGTACTATATTTGCTTTATACCCAACTATACCCAACTTTTACCTTTTTATGGCCAAATAGACATCGTAGATACCGGTTTATAACCATTTTACTATCAAAATTTTGCATTTAATAACAAATAACTCAAGTCAAAATTGCACCTGGCCGCGCGGCTTTTTCAGCCGAGAGTCAAAAATGGCTTATCTATTATAATGACCCCTTGACACCAGTGACGATTTCCCCTAATTGGGTTTGAACACAGTTCTCCAGCTTTGGCAAGCTGAGGGTGCTATTTTCCACATCAAATAACCGCCACTAACGTCACGATTCCTTTGTCGCGCGTGTTTGTCTGACCCCGTGTTTTTCAGAAATTTGGCTTGGAGCGTTATGGAGAAAAACATATTTTTACCCTGTTTTAACGTGAGGTAAGAGACTCGTAATATATTTTTTTATGTTTCCTATGGACTGCAGCTATTAGAAAACTGTAATATCTATTTTGAGATCATCCTTTATTGGCTGTTTAAGTATGTTTTATCTGACAGGGCAAGCCTTTTTTATGTCAGAAGTGTCAACGTAGGGGGGTGCAAACATTTCTCTATTTTTGTTGAAGAAGAGGACACCATGAATGCCTCATCTGATGAGTTCTTCTGATGAGGAATTGTGAGTGCTCAATCATTTAGATAATATGTCTGCACAAGCTCCAAGATTTCTACTGTGTCTGTGAAAGCCACCTGCTTCGTTTTCCCCCCATGGATGTCTGGTTCAATTTGTCGTTATTGATTTTAGGGCCTTGGACCACCTGTCCCTTCCGATCGGGAGTCAAATTAAGCCAATATTTGCTGGGAGTCATCTTCTTTCGTTTTCCGGTTTTACATTTCTCATTGCAGTGTTTCCTGCCGACTCTGATTTTCGACAGTTTTTAGACGCTTGGACACTTTGTTGTGTATTTTGGATTTCTCGGGGATGCATCTTTAGTCTTTTGTGCTGCCTTTGTAAGTTGTTGTAAAGGATACTTGATGAAGGGCTAAATATAAATGGGATGACTTTGTGGGTAGTTGGAGGATTTATTGATGACATTTCTAGTTTTAGGAAATATAAAATGACAAATCAGACTGCACTTTCCCTTTTTTCCAGCCAATGGAGAACTGATGCAGACAATCTTAATTTATTTACCGTTCAATCTTTTTTATTTTGTAAAGAGCATCCGCCTGAAAAATGATTTCCCACATTTATAAGCCTCCTCCCTGAGAAACATGATTCTCCCGCCGAATAAAACAAATAATTGTCGGCAGTGAATATTTACAGGCCCAGACTGACAGAGCAGCTCTCTTCGCTCGTCTTTATTACTTGCCAAAATTGTTACAAATGAGGTCGCTCACAATGTACGTTTATTTTGGCTCCCCTGTTATTAGCTTTCCCACCCTCCCCTTACATATCCCGGGGCACAGCTCTCTGGCTCTGCAGCACTGATCGACAAACACATTGGGGACGATAAACCATGTGATTAATCTCCATTTTTTACTTTGTTGACCGTCCAGACTCCATCGTTTAATTGATCGACGGTCGGAGCAGCGTGCGAGATGCATTAAATCTGAGCGGCCTCAAATATTTGAGGTGTTCGGCAGTTGTAGGTGTATGTGTGTGTGCTTGTTAGCCCCTCATCATTCTGGTGATCTTTCAAGAATCATTGATCGTTTTTGAAATTGTGTTCTTAGCTGGGGTCAATGTGCAGAGATTACATGTTTTTTGAGTGGCATAATAATAATAATAATAACATGCATTTATATAACGCTTAATACAAGGTTTCCAAGCGCTGAACAGGAAGTGTATGATAACAAAAGAAAGACAATTAAAAGGGGGGTGAAATAGCAGAAACTGGACAGACTAGATGGATTTAAATAAGTGTGTTTGTAGAGCAGTTTTAAATACACAAATTCATTGGTCATTTATTTGTGATGCTGTTTTGATTTTGATTGCGTTGAAGAAAATATTTCGCTTTTAAATCTTCTTTGATCTTCCTTGATCGAAGGATTTGTTTTTATCTTATAAAAACAAGGAAACTTGATCGACCATGACACGCCATATATATTCAACAGTGTTGTTACAGTCTCTTTAAGCTGCCATCATCATCAGTTTTGCAAATTACCCGATGAGTAGACTAATGAATTGATCGTAGTTGCTAATGAATGGACAATGCATACCACTTAAGGAAATAGTCAAACCCTAAAAGCTGTTCTGGGTCATATTAAACCTAACCATCTACCACTAATACAGCCTGTTCGGAAATGAGTTTGCACTGTTGCTATGGTAATCTGTATTTTAACATCTTATTTTACATAGCATTGAAGCGTGAGTAATCAGGCCCCAGTGTTATGGCTCTGCATGCTGCGCAATTCTGCGCTGTGTATGGCCCGTAGATTCACTTGCTTTTACGGGGTGTCTTAAGCTCGGAAATTCTAGGTAAGCAACACCATGAAGTTGGACCCCGCAGCTAACAGGCAAATTTTAATAAGCTTTTTAGGGGGGGGGGGGGGGGGAATAATGGGGAAAAAGTGAAAAATCTTGCCAAGCAGAAACAGGTCATCAGCCAATATACGATCTGAGTAAAGTTTGTGACTGGTTTTCTGCTTATTTTTTTTGCACAAAATACTTAATGGCCTGGGCCCAATTTCATGGCGCTTACGATCACGATTCACCGCTTACGTGCAAGTGCCAAATTTCTGCGCTAGCCTTGTAAGCATAGAATGCATAGGAACGCGGAGTACGCACGAGCAGAAGCCAAAATTCGCCACTAACCCGTGAAATATGCTTGCCGTAAGCATATAATTCCCTGCTTCCGTAAGCGCCAATTCTCTGCTTACGGTAAGCAGAGCCATGAAATTGGGCCCTGACGTTTTAAACCTAGCAGAGTCTTTCTCGAGCTTAAGATTAATCTAAGTGAGTGAAAGCAATGACATGATGGTGAAGGTTTGTGAAACCATAAATAAAAAACGTTTCTCAGCCATGACCAGGGCCCAATTTCACAGAGCTACTCTCACAAATAATGCCCAAACAATTTTCTGCTAAGCAGAAAAGAGCGAGATGTCACAGATTGTACGGGTGACATGGTAGTTTGGTTGGTAACCTTATTCTGGTAGCAAAATTTTGTTGCGCTTTTGATGCTAATTTTTGTGCTTAAGCAGCTTTATGAAATTGGGCCCTGCTGGCCAAAGCCAGATAAAACAGGAACCTGAGAAAAACAAGTAACAGTTATTTCATAGTGCTCTAACACATCATCTTAAAATGAATCTTGGTGCTTTGGGAAATCCACCCCCCTGCTCCCACTGTCCACATCTTTGCAAATGTTAAGGTTAAAGACCTCACGATATTGATTGCACCATAAACCACTCAGTGCATTTGGGCATATGTATCCAATGTCCAAACTTGAGGTACTTGACCAATGATTGACCCCGAATGACCTCAAAGACAGATACTGGGTGGCCTTTAATACATAATGTCTATATAACCCATGGATTATCCCTATCAATAAAGGGTGATAAGTGGGTCACTGTAGGGGGTGCAAAAGATGTCCTCATCAGGACAACCACCACCATGCACCAACCAAGGTGGTCAAATTTAGAAAGCTGTTGAATGCAAAATATCATACAGGTTTTGACTCCTAGTTTTAGGGCTTTAAAGACACTGGACACTATTGGTAACTACTCAATATAATTATTAGCATAAAACCTTACTTGGAAACGAGTAATGGGGAGCTGTTGATAGTATAAAATATTGTGAGAAGCGTCTCCCGCCTCTGAAGTAACGTAGTTGTCGAGAAAGAAGTAACTTTCCACGAATTTGATTTTGAGACCCCAGAACTAGATTTTGAGGTCTCGAAATCAAGCATCTAAAAGCACACAACTTGTGTGACAAGGGTGTTTTTTCTTCCATTATTTTGTAAGTTTTACGACCTCCAAAATGCACCCCTGGGGTGTATATCTACTTTGCTGTATAGAAGGTGTTTGAGAACTTGTCTTGCTTTATTCATTCCACTGCCGAGGAGGAGAATTTGAAATTCAAGAGACTACTTATAGTTTTGAAAAGTCCTCTGCTTACTACCTGTGAGGTTGGAAATCAGTTAAAGGCATTGGACACTATTGGTAATTACTCAAAATAATTATTAGCATAAAAACTTACTTGGTAACAAGCAATGGAGAGCTGTTGATAGTAAAAAACATTGTGAGAAACGGTTCCCTCTAAAGTAGCGTAGTTTTTGAGAAAAGAAGTAATTTTCCATGAATTTGATTTTGAGACCTCAGATTTGTAGATTTTGAGGTCTCGAAATCAAGCATCAGAAAGCACAACAACTATGTGTGACCATGGAGGTAGCTTACACAAGGGTGTTTTTTTTGTGACCGATTGAGCTCAAATTTTCACCGGTTTGTTATTTTATGCATATGTTGAGATACAACCTAGTGAGAAGACTGGTCTTTGACAATTACCAATAGTGTCCACTGCCGTCAAGGACAAATATTGGAAAATATTGCTTTACATTTTTATACGCAAATATTATCAGGGAACCTTTCACAAGTAATGTAAATTACTCAGTAATTTAGTTGGTAACTGATTTCCACCCAGGCAATGAGGACATCTGTACTTGGCAAATTTGTTGTGCTTAAACATGGGCCCTATGGTGTCAGTACAAGAAAGCTGCTCAGCATTATCGTTTTGCTTAGCTCTTAAATAGAACTTCTGAGGCTGTCAAAAAATGTCAACAAGCTGTGTTGGTCATACATCTGTAAGAGAGTATGTAGCTAATGTTAAGTCTTTGTGACATTTTGGGGGAAATTTCTTTGCCAACAGTTGTGTAGCACCCTACTGTAATTAACGTAATTAGATCTTTGTAAACATGGCCTGTGTAATTAACATTGGTTAACTAATCAGTTGTCATCAACTAATTAGCCAACATTTCATTAGACTCCATAATTACTTCTCGTTGTTGGATGAAGAAAATTAGTCGAAATGTTGTTCATCTATTGTTATTAATTATCTCTCTGCCAAATTCACTGAAGTGCATCGTAAGTGCATCATTCATCATAGTTGCGTTATTTTGTGTCCTTTGTAATTGCTATACAAATCCTTGGTACATTTCTTCAAGACATGTTTGATGAACCAAGTCCATTTTCAATCAGATATGTGGGCAATATTTTTGACTTCAGAATAGAGCTGCCAGCAAATAGTTGCAGACAGTAGGATTCAAACTGCCTCTAGCTACCGGGCAATCTCGGCAGTCTGGTTGGTAAGACACTGCTCTAGAATTGCAAAGATGTGGGTTTGAATCTCACCTGAGTAATATGCCTGTGATATTTTTTTTCACAGGACTCGGGAAAGTACTGAGTATACAGTACTAACACACATCGGTGTATGGGTAAAAACCAAAAATTTAAAATCTTTATCCCCAATGCAAATTTAACATCTATTATATAGTTGCAGAGAGTGTTCATGTTTTGTGTGACTCACCTTCTCACATGAAATAACAAACCTGTGAAAATTTTTTGCTTGATCCGTTGTGTGAGTCAGACGTATAAGTAGTGAAAAACCATGCACAATTTATCAGCATGGTTTCCTAATTTTAGTTGTTACATATGAAATAATGCATGTTTTTTAGGTTTTTCAAAATCCAAAATCCTTCTCTACCAAAAAATGATGCTGCAGTTTCTTTATAAAGAGCACAAAAAGGGTAAAATCTCTTGTGGTGATTTGGCTATATTGCGGAACTTTTGTGACAAACACGATCTTAGGAATCTGATTTGGCTTTATCGGCCGATTGTCTGATTTGCCTATTTTTACCGATTGGGGCTTACTGGGACAAACAAGTTCAATATGAGAATTGAGAGAGAAATAGTCTGATAAGAAGATTGGACTTAAATGGAAAAGGTTGTAACAAACATGTCTCAAGGTGTTGAAATGAAACTGTCTGATAACCTGAGTTGACTAAAAGTGAATGGTTTTAACCTATATCTGCCAACCTACTATTCTTGGTCCAAGACATCAATGATTGATAGTGGATAGTGAATTGCTCTCGGTCATTTCCAGCTTTCCCCGGGACCCCAAACCATGACATGCTACATGGCGATAGTGCCTTTTCAGTCATAGCTCCAACACTTTGGAACAAGCTACCCACCCACATTCAAGCAGCTCCTTCATTGGACACTTTTAAAACATTACTTAAAACCCATCTGTTTTGTCAATCTTTTTATAGCACTTAGAAACTTTCGTATTTAGTGCTCTATAAATGTTGTAATTATCAAATTATTATTATTATTATTATTATTGTAGCGATTTGCGTGCCAAGACATGCAATCTTTGGCCAATACACAAAAAACATTTTAATGATAATAGTTTCACAAAAACATGCAGAGAAAACCATATAGAATGTTTCAGATTGCACTGTAGCGCACTTAAAGGAACATGTTGCCTTGGATCGGACGAGTTGGTCTATAAAAAGCATTTGAAACCGTTTGTTATGACATGCATATGGTTAGAAAGATGTTTTAAAAGTAGAATATAATGATCCACACAAGTATCACTCCAAACTGTACGGTTTACTTTTTACGTCGCGAACTATCACGGCCGGCCAGATATGGGAGTCAAAATTTTGACTCCCATAAATGGCCGACACCGTGTTATTGGACGAGGTAAAAAGAAAACCACGCAATTTCAAGGCATATTTGTGTAGATCATTGTATTCTACTTTTACATCATCTTTCGAACCATTTGCATTTTATAACAATTGGTCACTAAATGCTTTTCAAAGACCAACTCGACCGATCCAAGGCAACGTGTTCCTTTAAGACTGCAAGATAAACGCCAAGTAGAAAACATTTCAAAGACCTTGTTTAAAAAAAAAATATATTAACCTGGGGAGAACCTTGCTGGAAACCTTTAACAAAATGAGTACTTCGACATCCCCATTCAGGAATCTATTTTTGTCTTCAGCAGCAGCGTTTCTAAGTACCGCATCTCGTATTCCTCTAGAGAAATAGAGGCAATCTTGTGATACCCTTCGCTGATAACGGTTTTAAGTCATCCACTAATCTTCCTTGAGGGATGGATTTAAACTTGTCAAGTTTGGGGATGAAGCGGGTTTTTTTCCGGTGGTTTTTTTTTACCGTGGTTGTGTTTTATCAAATGAGACGTGGAAAGTCCTTTTTTTCTTTCAGGAATTCAAGAGAAATCTTGAAGTTCTGTGGATATTTTTTCATTTTGTTGTTTTATTTTTACCATAAACTTAGATATAGAAAGTCCTTTTCTTCTCAGGAATTGCAGTAGCCTAAGTGAAGAAAAATCTTGAAATTCTGTTGATTTCTTTCAGTGGCAATGAAAGCAAATTCATTGCAAATCAAAGTAAACTTGTGTTAAAAAAAAAAAAAAAGTAATAATAATAACAAAAGCAAATTGACTTTTTATGAAAGCAAGTTCATTGTCAATAAAAAGAAGGGAAAAAACAAGACAAGCAAAATCAATCAAAGCAAAAATGGCCCAATTTGAGAAATCAACATTTGGACTAACTATTTTTCAGTAAAAGATATTTGTCCATGCCACCAACATGCCTTGAATTTCACTCTTGAAGCGGAGCAGCCATTTTGCTCTGGTAAAGGGCACTTTTATGAGGAAATTGGAAATTTGTATTGGAAATTTGCAAAGGGCACCACAGCAAAAGCACAGGGCACCATGTCAATTTCTGTGGGCGTTGTGGGTTATTTCGAAGCCCAGATGGACTCTACCCTTTAGTACAGTCTATTTGAGGACGCTTAGACCTCGCTGCGAGGTTCAGCGCAAATGTTTGGTGGGTGAGACGCCATCTCACGGGAAATCAAGAGAGGGTTGGCTTCCCACAAGCATCCGATCATCAAAACAACTCTACACCCATGTCGTTGCTAGGCGGCCATTTTAGATTGTGTGGGTAGTAGTCCTCAGCATTTACAAAGGAAAGGAAATGAGAAAAAGGTCTTAAATTGCAAACTTGAAACAAAGAAACACACTGAGGAAGATAGAGTAGACTGATATGGGTGCAACTTTTGTAACAGACCACAAAATTAAAGGCAGTGGACACAATTTGTAATTGTCAAAGACTAGCCTTCACAGTTGGTGTTTGTCAACATATGCATAAAAAAACAAACCTGTGAAAATTTGAGTTCAGTCGGTCATCGAACTTGCGAGATAATAATGAAAGACCTCAAGAACTCAAGACCTCAAGTTCTAAATCTGAGGTCTCGAAATCAAATTCATGGAAAATTACTTCTTTCTCGAAAACTATGGCACTTCAGAGGGAACCGTTACAATGTTTTATACCACCAACCTCTCCCCATTACTCGTCACCGAGAAAGGTTTTATGCTAAAAATTATTTTGAGTAATTGCAACTGCTCTGGCTTGAAACGAGTGTTTGTCTAAAGGGAGGGGGAGTAGCCTTACAAAGTAGTACTCTACGTACAAATTTTGGATGACCCCCCCCTCTCCTGTTTGGAAAGGACTTGACCAAAACAAGAAGGTAGTATTTGCAGCTTTGCAGCCTGTTTAGGCTTATAAGCTTCAAGCGGGAATTGTTGATCTGATCTTCTTGCTACGTCTCTTCCCACGCTGACATTAGCTATATCAACCGTGACTGATCTTCCTACAAAGGAGTAGAACTGAACAAAACCAGCACCAGTATGGTGCCCTATTTCCCCGATGCAATCTTTTTCTTCTGTAGTATGGATTTGCCATCCGCAAAAAATTGATTTTTTTTTTAAGGATTCCCTATTTTTGAATTGATTTGAAGAGAAAAGAAATGTCCCATTGAAAAGCGCTACGATGGTGGCAAGTTTGTGTACAGAAAAAAAAAATTCCTGACACAGTTTATACGTCATGTGATTCTGTATTACAGAATTTCCATCTCAAAAAAATGTCCTGATTTATTATTTTGTTATTCCCTTCTTTGAATCGGTTAAGAAGAAAAAAATACCCCCATTGAAAAGCAATACGACACTGGCAATGTTGGTGTACACAAACAAAGTTCTTCCTGGGATGGGCACAGTTTATAGGTCATGTGCTCAGTTGAGAGAGTTTTTAGAGCAAGTTCGAGTGCTCACATTTAGTCCACCAGTGGTCGACCACAGACTAGCAACGCACATGCGCAGTGATGCACTCACTCGAACGAGTTATTTGGAAGTCTACTCAACCTTCCGTCTTTTCGCGTTGTCACTGGTTCCCCTCTGCGCTTTACACATGTTAGAATGGAACATGCTGTTGGGACCAGTGAAGAAACCATGGGCTCGAGGCTGGTTCCAAATGGTCGACCACAGTAGTCAACCAATGGTCGACCAGCCTGGGTTCGCGTGCAAATGGTTAACCTTTAGTTAACCAATGTGCACACTCAAACTTGCTCACAGTGGCATGGTTGTTTTTAGGTCAGGATACTTGAACAAGGAAAACAGTTGACAGAAATACTCCCAAGAATTCGTTAGAGGGATCTGAGGAGGTTTGTCCTTGTAGAAATTGCCAGTAGAGTGCTTTTACTTCTGAGGGATCGTATATGAGCACAGTTTTTCTTTTAGACGCTTTTGAAGAAGAAATCTACTAAAATTAATCTAGATTAGTTTTGAAATTTCAGTGCCCGCAAAACATTGTTTCTCCTTTGATAGCATTTACATTTACAAGCAAGTTTGAATGTCAAGTGTCTGCTTAAAAAACATAACCCGGATGTACAGCTTTTAGATTGACTTTTATTTTGCTCTCTTTTTTCAAATTTTGTTTTTATCATTGGCGATCGTATGACTTATCCTTAATAAGCACCGCTGCAAAAAAAAAAAAATTGTTTATACAGAGAAAAATATTTTCAACAACATTTTCCGAGGATGTGATCTATGAATACACAGCATGGCTTCTTGAGCTTAGCTGCCTGTATTTGATTTCCTTACAAGTTTGTAATCTCAGTGGATGGTTGACATTTTCTGTCTGGACGAAAACACCCTGTGGCCGACGGTTTATATTCAGCGTCTTCCAAGGCCTTTCCTGTTCCTTTTTGTTCTGAGGGATTCCTGTATCCCCTGGATTTAATATCAGATTTGGGTACGGCTTAAGTTTCCATGTGAGGTAAAGTTAAGAGTCCTCATATTCTTAGGTTCGGCGTGGGAGAGCATTTATTTCCGTGCAGCTTTTGTGAGGAGGATTTTTCTTCCGTGATGGTCAAACAATCGGCCTTTGCAAACATCCGATTTGTATGCGTTGCGGCGGTCGGGAAGTGAAAATACCCGCGACGTGTTCTTATTGACGAGGGTCAGTAAACAAAATCGTGAAGTGAGAAGATTCAATATGATCTTGCATGGAGTGTTGAGAGGATGTTGGAGGGGTGGGAAAGGGGTCGTTTTACAAGACTGGAATTACACTTAGGTTTGGATGATAGCCTCAATAGTAAAACAGCCTAACTGGACAGTTTGGAAAAAGCAATTACAAAGATTTGCCATAAAAACAGGATGAGGTTTGAACAGGGGCTAAAAAAGGACATGTTATATTCACATTCATATATGTACATAGCATGCCTTTGAAACTTTGATATTAAAAAAAAAAAAAAACATTAATTCAAACCTGGCAAACCTGGACTGTGTAATTTGTAAATCTGTGAACTAGGTATTTGTTTCTGCACCTATAGCAGGTGTGTGGCTGTACGTGGAATTATGAACTCTGACCCAGTTCCTGCATGCTCCCAAGCTTGCTGCTGCAGCATCACAAATGAATAAATGATGCGCACTTTGTGATGTGACAGCCAGCGTAGGTGCTTGGCAGTAACTGGGTTAGAGTTCATTATTCCGTGCAGAGCAACATGCCTGCTCTTATCATGACGACAGACCTCTGAGATTATCTATATTACAGCTCAGTAAAATCTTGCTTTGCATGATGAGTAGTTTACAACAACAAAATTGATAAATAAAATAGCTGCAAAATATGGTAATGGCCTAATTAGATACCTCAGCAGAGAGTCTTTCTGAAAGCCAAAGCAGTTTACAACAGCTCTTTCTAGTTGCATTTTAGCGTTCAAGAAAGACTCTGCTAAGGTGGAAGCGTCCGGCCAGTAAACTATAAGCTCTGCATTTATGTTGATGCAATTTGCAACATCTAATTAAATTGTTGTAGTTTTGAGAGTTAAACCTCATTTTATCATGTTGGTAACTCCAGAAATATGATACACTACAAAATATTGCACATCACAGATTGCCGAATATATGAAGTGATGATAAAATGTAGTGTAGTCACGTTCTCGTATTATTAGAGTTCTTACAAAAACGGAGATGGAGAACTTGGGGGGTATTTCTCTTCGTTTTTTTTAAATATTTATTTTTGTACTGTTGGTTGAGAATGGTCTTATCACTCAGTGCGGGATCTCCGCCCAAGGCATTGTGAGCGATGCATAATTAATTGCAAATAAAGAAGAAAAAAAACAGTGAGGGAAGATTAAGAAGGTGTGATGGAAGCCCGGACCATCACACTTTCATAAAGACACTGGACACTATTGGTAATTTTTATTAGAAATCTTACAAAAACGGAGATGGAATTTATTATCTTTTCACAGTCGGTTGAGAATGTTCTTATTTTTACTCATGGCGGGATCTCCGCCCAAGGCATTGTGAGCGTTGCATAATTAATTGCAGACTTATAGAAACACCCCAGTGAGGGAAATTTAAGAAGGTGTGATGGAAGCCTGGACCATCACACTTTCTTAAGTGAATGTGAGCATGTTTTGAGGCGGTGCACCTGGAAGATTGTGTCAGGCACTCAAGGATGGTTACCAGTTTGTTATGGTAGCTGGGATCCCAGGGCAGCGTCTGTTGCTAGAACAATTCCTGCACGTGGGAGAGACATCTGCGGATGACTTCTTGGCAGATGAGAGTCGGTTGACACTTTTTTTTGTAGATATTCAGAAGTGTGTGCGTGATGGTAGAATTGGACACTTGAATATCAGCATTGAGTTTTTTGTACTTGCTCTTTCAAATCTTGTTTTCTGTTGTATTGGAAGTCATTGAGCTGTACACACTACTTTACCTCTTACTAGAAGTTGTAAGAATCTTTTGTTCCAGGGCTGTGTCTTGCCAGAACGATTCCTGCTGAAGTCTTTTCTGGATGTAGGTACTTAGAAGTTTGTGCGTAATGATAGAATTGGACACTTGATTTTCAGCTTTGAGGTTTTTTTTACTCACTCTTACGAAGACGGTTTTCAGTTGTACTGGAAGTTGTGGTTTGAGCAACGAGCAAGAACTTAAGAGCTGTACTCACTGTACTTTACCTCCTTCTAAAATCTGAGCTCAGTTGAGTTTTTTTTTTTTTTTTTTTTTCTCATTCTCAAGTTGTAATAATCTATTGTTCTAGAAGACCTACCTGTTTTGCAGATGATGCTTCAGTTCTGTCTGGTCACTGAAAGATAGTGAGAGTTCACTTATGTTCTCATCTTCAACAGGGTTCTCCCTAGAATTTTCCAAAACTGTTGGGGCATTGTGGACCCTGAGAGACAACTTTGGCTGGAGCACGCTAATAGGAGACTTTCTGGGAAGATAGGTGGCAGCATACTTACCGGGTAAATCGGTTGCTCTCAGAATTATGTGCATGATCAGAACTACGTAAACAATGGAAATTTACCCCGTAAGTCTGCTGCCACCTAGCGTCCCAAAATCTCCCATTGAATTGAGGTTCTTGGATATCTTTTTTAAAGGATGTTAATGTTTTGTTTAGAGAGTATTGCGACTTGTTGTGTACATTGGCCTTCAATTTGCGCGTACCGGCTGGAAACGCTAGTTTGTGCGGAGACCCCAGCCTGAGCACTTTTGATGTCTGTTGCACAAGAAGTCACTTTTCGGAGCAAGTACAACTAAGCTGCACTGACTCATTTTCTTTCCACAGTATTTTTTTAGCCTCTTACTCAAATTTGTTTTTTTCTAAATTTTGTCTTTGCAGAGAAACCGACAGCTGATGGAAGGGATGCTAGCCCCAAATCCACTCTCAGTGCCTTCCATAGTAAGCACCGTTACTACAGGTGAGTTTTAAAAGCACATGCGCCCCCCCCCCCCCCTCCCAAATCCCTACCTCCTTAACTACAGGGCCCAACTTCATAGAGCTGTTAACAAGAAAATTCTGCTTAGCAAATTTCTTGGCTAAGCAAGAAATGACCAGGGTACCAATCGCAGCAATGATAACTGTATGGTATTCTGGCTGGTAACCTAGTTTTGCTAAGCAAATTTTTTCTTTTCGCTTAGCAATTTTTTGTGCTTGCAGGCCTTATGAAATTAGGCAAAGATGAGTTTGAAAAAAACTAGCACCCCCCCCCCCCCTCCCCGTAGCCCAGAACGTTGCCCAGTTACCCTATTCCCATTAGGCTTGGGGATAGATCAAGGGTTTATAAACTCGCTCCCTCACATCCCCTCCCCTCCCCTCAGCCTAATCCCACCAGGCTTAGAATACACCTACATGTATAATCATACATAAACCTCTCAACCCCCCCCTCCCCCCCTCCCCTCGCTCCCTCTCTCTTATTTCTAGATCCTAAGCACATCATGTAAAAGTGACGCTAAGTTTTTTATTAATGCACCTAATTTCTACCTCGGCCTCTTTTCTTGAGCTTGATGGATGAACATCCTTAGCTTGGGGAGTTCACCTTGTCTCCCATATTATCATCCAAAGTACATGCACTTTTGATTGTGGCATTCAACTTCTTAACTTGTCATGTGCCTTAAAGAAGGGTGTGAGGCTCTACGATCTTGTCTTTCAGGCACACAATTTCCAGTGACAGAAGACCATAAGCAATCAAACGGCTTCTGACATTTGTAATAGATAAGTTTGCATCGGGGATATAAGGAGTATTAATTTTGGTTTTTACCCATGCACCGATGTGTATAAGTGTTACATTTGTATTGTAAGAAATATCCTCAAAGGCATGTTTTCCCAAATGAAATGCAGAATAACGTTCCTCATGGTTCGAGTTTGGGGTAAAAATCCACTGCACTGGACCAAAATTTATTTAACAAGACCAGAATCTAAATGAGTTGAACAAGCTCTCGAAGAAGATCTGTTTAATTTATGTTTAAAATAGTTAATGGCCTGACGTTTCGACCCTAGCAGAGTCTTTCTCTAAGGCCATCGAGAAAGACTCTGCTAGGGTCGAAACGTCAGGCCATTAACTATTTTTTGCATTTATACTCTCGGTCCATTTGGTTGGTAAGTTGTTTGCAACAGCTAATTCTATTTTCTAATTCATGTTTACTTAGATACTCTTGAAAGAGAATTGAAAGATAATTATCACATTCACAGTCAACACAATAAGGCATTTTATTCAAATGAAAAACACAAAACCACCGGGCTTGTCCCATTGTGTGTTTGCCCAGCACTAAACGCACAGGCCTCGAGCCTATGGTCCAGTGTTGATTTTGAGCTCTGTTCCTATGATGACTGCCGTCGATTTCACAAAACTCTTTCTGACTTAAGATTAATCTTAGGACTTAGGACGAGTCCCAACCCTGCACTGTAACATGCAGACCTTAAGATTAATCCTAAGTCAAGACGAGTTACTCGTCCTAACTCGAGATAAGACGAGTCCTAACTCTTTGTGAAATCGACGGCTGATCATGTAGGCAATATCAAAGTTGCTCTTTCGTCTTATAAGTAGAGCCCCAACAACTTCATGGGTGGATTGCACCAAGCGGTCAAACCAGTCTATGCGCTATAGCCGGCTAACTTGATTGCAATAGCGCAGTCTTTAATTATAGCCAGTCTTAAATCTTAAGCCTGCTCAGAGCTGGCTTTAATCGGTCTTTGTTTTGGTTTGTTAAGATGGCGCTGCATTTGTTAGTTGTAGATGATTTGATGCAAAGAGCTCTACACGACGAAATTGTGTTTTAGAAATAGACTACAGTTACACCCATGAGAGGCATTATGATGATGATACAGTGTATCGTAAATATATGTTCCCAAGAGTAAAAAAATGATACAACTCATAGATTTAATATCCAATGATTTAAACCAAAGCAATAAGAAGAATGCCGTACCGCCAGTGACTGCAGAAGTGCCAAGTATAATGGGACATTTGTTCGTATTGCATTACTTTTCACGGACTTATCTAAGACCGGCTTATTGCAACAGGCTTAATGACTGACTAAGCTAAGACCGTCTAAGACAGATAGCCGGCTATAACTGACTGGTCTTAAACCGCTGACTAAGACCGTTTTATTGCAATCCGCCCCTTGTTTCATATCGGTTTTCTAAATTGACTTTCTTTTTGTTTCAGACAGTATAACCAACCAGGGAATGAACAGCTTTACACCGATGCCAGCAAGGATAAGGTCACACTCAGGAGGACAGGTGAGGTCAAAAAACCATTCAAGAAAATAGGGTCCAACTTCGTGTAGCTGTTAAAGGCAGTGGACACTATTGGTAATTGTCAAAGACTAGCCATCACAGTTGGTGTATCTCAACATATATGCATAAAATAAGAAACCTGTGAAAATTTGAGCTCAATCGGTCATCGAAGTTGCGAGATAATAATGAAAGAAAAATAACCCTTGTCACACGAAGTTGTGTGCGTTTAGATGGTTGATTTCGAGACCTCAAGTTCTAAATCTGAGGTCTCAAAATCAAATTCATGGAAATTTACTTCTTTCTCAAAAACTATGGCACTTCAGAGGGAGCCATTTCTTACAATGTTTTTTACCATCAACCTCTCCCCATTACTCGTCACCAAGAAAGGTTTTATGCCAATAATTATTTTGAGTAATTACCAATAGTGTCCACTGCCTTTAAGCAGACAATTCTGCTTAGCAAGTTTTTTGGCTAAGCAATAAATGACCGTGGGTGACCTGGGCCATAAAGCTGGGCAATAAAATACTGCTTAACCAATTTCTTTGTTAGCCTTTGAACAAAATTTGACCAGACAATATTATTATGAGTCCCTCTGACAATGTTTTGTACTTCTATTTCTCCACTTCTTGTGTATTTGGCTCTTGTGTGAGTCCGACCCCTTGATATGGTAAGTTTTTTTTTCCTTGTGACGCTTCTGTGATTTGTTCCGATGTTGTTTGTCAGCGAGGAGAGAAAAATCTGACCTTAAGGGAAGATAGCTGTATCGTTAATATTGAATTGTCAAGACGATTATTCAGAACCCTTGAATCTTGCAAGAGTCTCAAAAGTAGACCGAGAGGACAGAAACACAGAACCTGGGAATCATCACCGCCTTCGGCTCATGTTTTTGAGATGTGTGCGGAAAATTCTCCACCGCGCCCCGCTGCAATTCCTGTATCTTTTTTTAGTTCACTTTTTTTTTCAAGACGCTGTGTTCGGTAACAGGAACTGCCGGGGGGCACGCACGTCGTCGTTGAAGTTCCAGATTTTTCTTGGCTGTTGTGGTGCAGGTTGTGCCCACATTGTGATTTCCCACAAGGCCCCAGCCGGAGCTTTTTAGGTGATTGGTTTTAGCGCGGCGTCTTGTAACCCAAGCTTTGCATGTTTTGACTTTCCCCTCTCTCGGAGCTGCTTTTGTGTTTTATTTTGTGCGTGTGCGTTGCTTGGTGCTGAGCCTTGCAAGCTTAGGTAAACATATCAGGTTGACGGATTGAACATGTCTTGGGCTTTTTTCTTTTCTTAACATTTAAGGGCCGATTATAGCATATAGGTCAGACGGAGATTGCCCAAGACAAAATATGTTTTGAAAGTGCAAAGCGTCTGGCTTTAAAAAACAAAATTACAATGAACTTTATCAAACTACAAGTCATGTAATTGAGCCCCCCCGAAATGTAATTTGCTCCCTGATGTGGAAGTTAAATTTTTGATCCTCAAATTGTCTGGAAGATGATGGATATTTTCCTCTTTGTGTTCAGTCCGCAAATTGAAATGAAGCTGCTCTAAGCCAGTCACTACTACCAAGCCTCATGCATTTTGCAGAAGATAATCAATTTACGTCTCCACGGCGGCCGAGTAACAAGAATAACAGTGTAACCCACGGCAGCCATGAAAATGCTTATTAGTCCGTGCCGTCGGATCCAACAGTATTATTAGAGTTGCCATTCATTTTTTTTTTTTTCTTTTTTTGAGGTACGGAAAATTCATAACAATCAAAAAAATATTATTTATATAAGCATCTAGATTACTGTTTATTTAGAAGTATAATTTTCTTTTATTGCATATAAGCCAAGGATGATGCCATGTAATGTCTCAATTGCTACATTTGATTAGTATTATTACATCTGCTAATTACTACATTTTACTTGAAATTTAACATCTGACGATTGTGCAATATTGGTTTGGTGACGAATAATTCCATTTATAATGAAATTGATGTGGGGTTTTTTTGTGGTTTTTTAAGAAATTTTAATATAGGTTTGTGGTGTTTCTGAATTTTGTCGTGGTTCTTAAAATAACCGATACTCAAAGTTTTGAACAGTAATATTATTATTACTTGAATTGAATTAAAGGCAGTGGACACTATTGGTATAAAACTCAAAATAATTATTAGCATAAAACCTTATTTGGTAATGAGTACTGGAGAGAGGTTGATAGTAAAACATTGTGAGAAACGGCTCCCTCTGAAGTAACGTAGTTTTCGAGAAAGAAGTAATTTTCCAAGAATTTGATTTCGAGACCTCAGAATTAGAATTTGAGGTCCCAAAATCAAGCATGTGAAAGCACACAACTTCGTTGACAAGGGTATTGTTTCTATCATTATTATCTCGCAACTTAGACCACCAATTGAGCTCAAATTTTCACAGGTTTGTTATTTTATGCACATGTTGAGATACACCAAGTGAGAAGACTGGTCTTTGACAATTACCAATAGTGTCCAGTGTCTTTAAATTGAATTATTTGTATTATTATTGGTTTATTTCATATATGTAAAAAGTAAAAGAATTTACAGTATGGCTTGAACTGCACTGTACAGGGAAACTTTGAAAAGAGTTATAAAAACGGAGAGACATAAAATACCTAATTACACAAGTTGACAACAAATATAAAAAAAATTATTAGAAAAGAAAACCCATCATGGTCATATTCAGCATAGTTTATCCTCAAAAAGATTAAATAATTTCAGGGTGACTATTCAACCCCCCAAAAACTCAACTATTAGCTGACAATTGACTTTCATTCAAACAACAATATTCCCTCGTAAGGAATCCATAGCAAATACTTCTTTAATAACTAACACTGTTTAAATATGTTTGGATAAGGTTTACTGCTGACACAAATCACTTCAGATGTCAGATACACTCTCGCTGTTTATTATCCACTCCTTGGGTAATTGGCTGAAACTCCTAAGGAAGTACGAAGAAGGGGTTGTGACAGGCTCTGTCTTCATATTTTAAAGACGCAGAGTTGGATCAACCTTGTTCCCAGGGGTGATTGAATCTCCGCGCCATTTTTTCCCTTGCTCGCTCATACCGCTGGAATTGGTTAATGTTAATCAATCAATCAATCAGAGGGAATTTATATAGCGCCAAAATCAACCAAAGTTGTTCAAAGGCGCTCAAGACAGTTCGATGAAATTAATGTTGATATACTTATTGGAATAGAAAACATTTGAGGAGTTTCTTGAAGATGTGAATAGTGTTAGCATCCTTGATGTGGTTAGGGAGAGTGTTCCTTTCTATGTGTCCAAAACCGAAGAGTGAGCGATCTGCAAATGATACAGCATGGGTTCTGGGCATAATAAACTGATTAGAAGATGTGGATGATCTAAGCTGTCTGCATTGTGGTTGCAGCTGTAGTAAGTATTGATGGCGACTGTTTATGGAGAGCTTTGTACACAAGAACAAGAACTTTGAATTTTATACGCTGTCGTATGGGGAATGTGCAAATATACGGCATGTTTTAATTGGGCCTTTGGCTGCCACTCTATGATCTCTGAAGTGGCATCATGCCACAACCAAGTCATATTGAGCAACAGCCGATGATTTCACCAAACTCTTTCTAACTTAGGATTAATCTTAGGACTTAAGGCGAGTTAATTTCCTTATCCGAAGACGAATGCCGCATTGAGCCCATCCTTAAGTTAGGACAGATACTTGTCCTAACTTGTGATACTATTAATCCTAGCATTTTATGAAATCGGCTGCTGGACCCCTATTGTTCTTCTCTACGCGCCCACTCAGGCACGGCAATCCGCAAAAGAGGCATCAAGTCAAATATTCACTGGTCCCCTATTTGGAGACAAAAGCACCCTAATACTGGGGTCAAAAAGCACCATCACTGGGGTCAAAGGAGGCAAATGATTGGACGATAGCTGTTCTATGTGCGTAAAAATGTGCGCGTAAGCTCAGCGTCCCTGTACATGTAGCGTGTCGCAAGGGGTCTGTTGTTCTCTTTGTTTAATACTTTCATTCGGTGAAAACACTTTACTGTCTCTACCAAAGTGCTTTATTTCTACTATGTCCAGCCATGAGGTATAAATTCTTGCCTCTAATAAATCTGTTGTACTTTTTTTTCCAGGGCTCTTCCAAGAAGACTCTTGAAGGATTGGAACCAATACATCCAGCCCTTCCTATCGTCAAGGTAAGCTTCTCAAGATATCATATTTTCAAAATAAAAGTAGTATCTTCCAGGCCTTGGGTTTTTCCCAAGGCACCCACCGAAGCAATGGACCCTTCCCATGAAATATGCTGATCACATTCACACATGCGTACAGACCCTGTTGGTTGGCAAACGCCATAGAGTTGTGCACTAAGCAGATGCGCAATCGCGTCTATGTCACACACCCATTAGCCGTGTACAAAACAGCGCGATGTTCCCTCATTTTGCCAACCAAATGTTAGTGCGCACGCGCTATGTGCAATTTACATATTTCATGGGAAGGGTCTACTGCCGTTGTTCCTGTGCCATTTCTGTGGTGCCCTCTGCAAAGTTCCAGTAAATATTTGAAAAAATTACTCATGGAAGTGCCACTTGCCAGAGGGGATTTGCCTGTTTTTTTTGTGTCTTTCTGTAAACCATGGCCCAACTTCATAAAGCCTGTAAGCACAAATTCCTGCTAATCACAGACAAATGTTGCTTATTAGAGCACTGGGTGAACAACCAACATTTTAAAGGTTTTTACTCGTTTCTTGCTTAGCAAAGAAATTTCTTGAGCAGCATGTTCTGCTAAACAGCTTCATGAAATTGGGCCCAGAAGTGTCCCTTTAAAAGTTTTTTCTGCAAGAATTCAATGATCTTAGTCTGAAATCTCCGTCTCCGTTTCCCTAATCAATACAACACTGTATCCTTGCCCCGCGATGGAGGACGGGATTTGGAAATCAAAGAGGCTGCTTCTAGAGCGAGAGAGCTCTTAGAACCGCCCGGGAACTACACATGGGCCATGTGTTTCTTTTGCATCGATTGCCGAACGTGGCTCTTGCAAATTGGAAAAAAAATGAAGATTGATTCAGTGAGGGTTTGTGTTTGCACCACTTAAACATTACAACAAGGTCATGTTGTTGTAATTTACTTGTCTGAGTTCTCCTCGCGCTGTTTGGAAATGGGTCAGACAATGAAAGGGGGAGTGTCCGTGCTTTGAGCATGAGGATGTGTTGATCTACATTGAAAGTTCAAAGGGTTATATGGGCATGATGAGCAACCATGATTCTTGTATAAACTTGAAGGGAACATTTGGTAATCATTCTTAAAATTAAGCGGCAGTGAAAACCTTCAATACTTGTCTTATTTATTTTCAGCTTAAACTGTTCTGCCATCTTGTCACTTTTATTACGAACTCATTGTGTCATGTGTTATGTTCATTTGTCCTTTTGTCTGTTTGTCTGTCTGTCTGTCTGGTTGTCTTGTTTTCTTGTCTGTCTGGCTGTTTTTAACAAGCTCATGCTCACCAAAACTTAAAGATATTTTTCGCTTTACTCCATAATACATGTAAATGTCGTTATTCTTTAATGAGAGTATGGAAATAAATATATTCTTGAATTGAGTTGAATTGAAAATTGATTTTGGTGAGAAGCCTACAGAGCATGCAGCTTTCGAATGTATAAAGCATTTTGAGAAACATTTCAATGATAAGTAACGTGGTTATGTAAAAAGATGTTAGTTTTTTATGCTCAAAATTTGGAATCTGAGAAGCACTACCCCCTGTCAGTAACGTTTCTCAGATTGTGTGTTCCTGTTCCTAGTTTTTTTTTATTTTATGATGATTTGTACTCACTTGTTGTAAGTTAAAGCCAGACAGTACAGGAATTTTTCTTTTTTTTTCCCACTTTTTTTTTTTTTTTTTTTTTTACACCAAATTGTGTCCTTTATTTGCAAGTATTTTGAGAGATTTGATACCCTTTTCGTTCTGTTAACAGCCACTTTGCACGACTGTTGCCTACATTTTGTCTAAAACACCTGACATCTGAAAATATTGAAGCCAAAACTAGACACACTGGATTTGTATTCCCAGAGGGCTCATTATTTTTGCAGCAAGTTCTGGAGTGCCTCAATTCTCTAGCTTTAAGAAGCCACATCGCTATCAGTCCATTATTTATTCCCGCCCCTTTCTGGACAAAGATAAAAACAAAAACATTACTGGCCAATAACAGGCTTTGTGGATTGCTTGCCTTAGTTATTTCAGCTTGAGCAATTCAACCATGTCAAACAAAATTCCATAAACTCAGGCAAATTTCAAACGATTTTGTCTCTAAATTTCCTGCACCCCTCTGCTGACTATCTAAGCCGCTTGACCTATTTTCGCCACTTCGTTAAACCCTCACGAGACATGTGAAGCATTCTTGAAATAACACTAACCCTCGGTTATTTCCCAATTCACTCCAAGAAAAACAAATACTTGAAACTGACAGATTTGATGCATCCATTTTAAATTTGATCCTAAACGAATTCAACAAGATTTTTGGGAATTATGTATCTCAATTTTTGTTTGGGGTGGTATTGTCATGAATTTATCTTAAAATATACAAAATCTCCTTTTACACCAACGCTCTGTTAGTTCATGGTTTACTCTAAGAAAAACAAATACTTGAAACAAAATGGTCTGCACATCCATCCTAAATTTGATCTTAAATGAAATCAACATGAACTTGTGTATGTCCAATTTATGTTTTGTGGTTTTCTTTGTTGTGAAGTTCCTCGTAAAATAAAAACAAGCGCCTTGAACAAAAACGTTCTGTTCTTTCCCATTTCACTTCAAGAAAAACTAATACGAAATTAACAGGTTTAACAAAATTGTCAACACATCCGTCCTGATTTTGATCCTAAATAAAATAAAAAATTCTTTAAACTATAAAAAAGTCTCCTTTGAAATTATCGTTGGAAAAACATATGCAAAAAAAAACACCAAGAGTTTCAGACAAAATTTAATTTGTAAAAATATTGCTGAGTAATGTGCAAGAAGAACTTATATCAATTTAATCAGGCCTATATTCCCTTGACTACAGTTTCAGTAAATATACATCATATTTTCACCATATTTCATTCTGTGGATAAAATATTAAAACTCATGACTAAATCTTCATATCCGAAATAAGATTACCGTTACAAATTTCACAGGAGGGAGTTGGGGATGATATTTGCAATCAATCAAAACTAAGTTCATTAAATTAATTAATTTTCCGTTCCCTTAATTGCATTTTATTAAGTCAACCTTGTCCCCAGGGACCTCTCTAACCCTTTTGGACCGAGCTTTAATAAATCTCTGGGCAGGCGATTGTAATTTCTGTATTGTAAGAAAAATAAGCGGCCACATTATTCTATAGTCTTGTTTCTTGTTTTTGTTATTTTGCAAAATGGCTTTCGATGTTGAAAGATACTGATTTGAAAACCGTTTACCTTCTTTCAGTGCCAAGGTCGTACATGTGTGATCTATTTTATGTAATCCGACATTGTCATTATTGTACATGTAGGCCTACAATATTTTTTATATTCTTAGCAGAAAAACACAATGTCCACAGATTTACATCAAACTCACACAGTTTGAAGATAAAGATGGTAGAAACACTTCCCTTAAAATATAACTTGCTAAGGTACTGTAGTTTTTGAGAAATGAGTAAAACAAGTCACGGAAATAATTTTCGTCTCAAGAGACTAAAACAATTTTAGCATGTAAAACATAATTTCGTGAAATTGTTTTACTAATTTCTGAAAAGCTACATCACCTCAGCAAGTAATATTTTAAGGTAAGCTTTCCACTATCATTATTTGCAAATGGTGTAAGTTTTATGTTAATCTGTGGTAATTGTATTTTGTGTTTAAAACAAAAACTAACCAAATCTTTTTTAAAATCAAAAAGTAATTTCTGTAATTCTCCGCATCCAGATTTTGTTATTGAGTACATTATTGAGTATGTCCATCAGAGATGAAATCTGAGTTAAACATTTCTCAGACACCCACTCTATTTCATTTCCCGCGTTTAAATGTTTGTTTTTTCAACACCTATATCGACACTGCTATTTTTTCCCTGACCTCAAAATCAGGCGTTAAATGTCACTCAATTTTTCCAAGTAAAGCCGAGGGAAATCACTGGACGTTATTGAACGATTACTGAGGTTTTTTTTTTCCATCAATATTAAAAATTAATGTATTTGTTCAGATGCCTGTGAGGAAGAAAATTGTTAACTGCCAAACAATTTCCTACACCTAACCACGACTCTCCAGAGCACAACACTTGTTGGGTGTTTTGACAAAATTGGGGTTTGGATAAACGAGTGGGAAGGTTATCCTAGCCGGCTTTATGTATTTATTTTTACATTTGGAGACGATAAACAACAATATTTACAGTCTCTTTCTGTTTCTATCGCTCTCCTACACACCAGACCCCGTCAGAGCGCTTAAGTCGAGCGGGTTTCGTCCTACGCACCATCCTCCTGATGCGTTCCCCGCAGATGATCCGAGATCGAAAGTACCACCTCCGCACGTACCGTCGCTGTCTCGTGGGCTCGGAGATGGTGGACTGGTTGATACAACAAAGCCCGATGACGTTGGTTCATTCTCGGCAACAGGCTGTAGGGATGTGGCAAGCTCTACTTGAAGAAGGTGTCATCACACACGGTTAGTCGCTAAGAATTCATTTGAGGACTTTGTGAGCGTTAAGAGGGGTTTGTCGACATCCCGCTGTCGTGAATAAGAGATGATCTCGGTGTGTCTGTCGAAGATCTTAGCGGACTTTGCAACTACTTCTACTCTTATGGCGGGCAACGTCGCTGTTAAGAAAGGTCCGATATTAATTTTGCTGATCTTCAGTGACTGTTTGAAATTTGTTGAGGAATTAACAAAAATACTTGCTTTCCCTCGAAGAATCTCTTTGAGAGACAATGTTTTTTAACAAGAAATACTTTTGATTTGGGTTTGTTTGTTTTATATCTTTCAAGGAATTCTGTGTGTAAAGTTTGGTCATTCACTGAATTTTCAGAAAGCAGAAATGAAATAATTTTTTTTGAAATATTTTCTTTATTTAAGATGACATCATTTTGGAAAAAAGTGTTTCTAGTATGATAGGTACTGGTGAAATTTCTGTAGACATGGTATAAGCCATCATTTGGAAAAATGTCAAAAGTCAATTTTCTCTGTAACCATCCTTATTGTATCCTCTTCCTTTGACAGTGTGTCGAGAGCATCCCTTCAAGGATAAGTACCTCTTCTACCGTTTCCGTGACGATGACATGGGCATCGGGAGCCAGCCGGGGAACGCTGAGAAGAAAGAAGCCGAGGACGAGTTTCAAGACACTCTGGTCATCCTCGCCCAGATCGGCCCGGATGCTATGATGAGAATGATTCTACGAAAACCGTAAGTCCTTCAATTGGATTTCAATTCAGTGTGGGATGATTTTGACAATGCATCTTAAAAATGGAACTCAAGGTTGTTACGTGATCGAAATAAAGACTGGTTCGTACTTTTTGCACATTGCTAAAAACGAATCAAACTCTATGCATAAACTGGGAAAGCAACACATACTGGGCCCAAATTCATGGATCTGCTTTCCACAAGCATTCTGCGCTTACGGAAGCAGGGAATTCTGCGCTTACATCCAGCACCTTTCATGGATTAACAGACACTTTTTGCTCATTACGAGGTTCGTAAGTGCAGAATTCTGCAGTAAGCAGAGCCATGAAATTGGGCCCTAATTGTTTATGAAATATGAAATATGAACCAGTCGTAAGATAAGATTTTGTTATGGTGTCATCTTGAAGCTAAGGGTGGCTTCTTTTAAAAAGCGAAAATTTATCCGTAAACTTGCGGTCGTGAATCAAGGAAATCTGTAAAGGAGGGTTCTTGCCGTAGGAACCAGGATCATAAGATGAACCCTCGTTCTTTCCTAGGATGTGTTCTTGACCTTTGTTAAAGGAACACGTTGCCTTGGATCGGACGAGTTTGTCAAAACAAAAGCGTTTGTAACCGTTTTGTATATAATGCATATGGTTGGAAAGATGTTTTAAAAGTAGAATACAATGATCCACACAAGTTTGCCTCGAAATTGCGTGGTTTTCCTTCTACTGTGCGAACTAACACGGTCGGCCATTTATGGGAGTCAAAATTTTGACCCCCATAAATGGCCGACGTGTTAGTCGACGAGGTAAAAGGAAAACC
Source organism: Asterias amurensis (assembly GCF_032118995.1). Classification (NCBI taxonomy): domain Eukaryota; kingdom Metazoa; phylum Echinodermata; class Asteroidea; order Forcipulatida; family Asteriidae; genus Asterias; species Asterias amurensis. The sequence goes on from NC_092663.1 coordinate 15,087,761, forward strand.
ACGCAATTTCGAGGCATGTTTGTGTGGATCATTGTATTCTACTTTTACAACATCTTTCTACCCATATGCATTTTATAAAAAACAGTTACAAACGCTTTTCAAAGGCCAACTCGACCGATCCAAGGCAACATGTTCCTTTAACACATTACTTGTTCGAAGTGAGGGGGATGATCCCGAATGGAAGTCAGATAGTCCTATCCCAAGGATAAAGCAATTAATGGTGTGATGTGGAAGGACTCGCTACAAGACCTGACCTAGGGATTTTCTCTGACAAGGATTTGTTTTCTCCAACTTTGCACGTCTTTACGTCCTGGTTTGATTTGTACCTGCTGTATCTAGGCTATTATTTAGCTGATTTAGGGTTTCCTTGGCAACATAATTGTATGATACATATTACCAATTGTTGTAATGTGTCAAGTTACAACGGAAGGAGGTGGGACGTGAGGTGCACAATATACATGTGTCTGGCAGCGCAGTCTGGCTGGTCACAGTGTGTCTTATACAGAAATGTGGTTAAATTAGTATCAATGGTAATAGGTGAACTGTTGTTCGGTTATGGTTTATCTGTTTGTTTCTCACTGTTTTTGTTTTGTTTTGGGAAATTTTCCCTCCTTTATTCAGGCTTGACAGCCTCGGAAACTATTACTCCCATAACATAGAGGTTAGGCTTAAACCGCATACTTAATTTTTCAAAGTGCTTTCAACTTGGAATATACTTTTAATAAGTTTACCCTTTGATCGTTTCACTTCGATCTGGAACAGACAGACTGTCTTTCTGGGCAGGCACTACAACCACAATGGACGCAAATTCATGAAGCTTTGAATGAACTAGACACCTCTATCATAGTGGGGCCGTCTTGATTTTTTCCCATTCAAAACAATGTAACCTGACTGAGGCCAGCTGTAAGGAGAAATAGTCTGGTTCCTTTTTGTACAAGGAATATTGGCATCCATTACTGTTATTGGTTACGGGGAACATGAACAAGATGGTGGTAGCATGATAACTTTTTCTATTACAAAGTTCTTGCTCCGTGCTTACTCATACCCTTCCACATTGATGAAAAGGTCTTAAAGCTAAACCCTACCCCCACCCCTTCATGCATTCTCCGAAATATTGGAGGATCAAAGTGATCAAATTTGTATTTTTGGATAACAGTAGGATTTGATTTTGTGCACTGTGCAGCCATAGTTGATGACGCTGCATTGTTTTAAGCACAGGGCTAACTAACCCATACTAAACCATCAATCAATCACACCTCCTGTTAACAACTAACCAATCACAGTGAAGGTGTATATCAACTAACCAATCACAAGGAAGTTTTATAACAGCTAACCAATCACAGGGAAGTTTAGTAAAATTAACAACTAACCAATCACAGGGAAGTTTTGTGATAGTATGGTGTTTTTTTTTTTTTACATTGCCCTTATGCCATTCAACTATTGACCAATCAACAATGGATTATATTCATGTGGTTTAAGAACTATGGCAACTAAATCAAATAGGATTAAAAAATGACAGTTGTTTGTTCACAATCTTTTCCATAATTTATGATCAGGTTTGGTCAAATTTTGCTAAATGTTCAAGACTGACTTTCTTAGACTAAGTTTGATTGGCCAATTGCTTGCTGAAAAGCACTTTGTGGCACATTAGAGAGAAAGAGCCTGATTGGCCGCAGCTTTTTGCACATTCTTAGTTTATAACTATTTCACATAGAAGTAAATTTTTGTTTGTTTATTTATTTAAACTTCCAAATGTTGTGTCTAAACATTTATTTGATGGCTGCGTGTAGAAATTTTTTTGTAGAAATAATATTGCACCAATTTGCAGAATATGTATTGATCATTTTTCAAGCTTAAAACTTGTAAACAATCACTGCATGCAATACACAATTTTTCTACATCAAAACTTTGCCTCTTTTTCTCTTTATTATTTTCTGTCAACCTTTGAACTTTTGACCTACGACCTGTACTATCCACATCTTGTGATCAGCACACCACTGAGAGCATGGGGGTATGAGTAAGTATGGTTGCCATGGAAATATGCAGATTAGTCTCACCTGGCCAATCATGCCTTGCGTTGCACAAATTGCATGTAAGAATCGTAGTCTGCATCCTTTTAGTGCATGAAAGGGTCATTCTCATTGGTGCAATAAACTGGTGCTCTGTAGTTTTGTCTGCACACACAATAAAAAATGGTTTAGAAAGCTTGGTGTACTTTTCTTTCTTTTTTAGGTGTTTTTGTGTGGAAAATTAGTTTAAAAACTATACCTTCACGTTTATTTTTATTGACAAAACATGTTAAGGAAACTCTTGTTGGGATGCATGAAAATCTTGCTATTTTCTTCTTAATATAATTTTTCTTAAAACAGATATTAAAATTAAATAACGGTTTATTATGCAACTTTGTATCAGCAATAATTTAAGTTCAATTTATAACTCTAATTTGCATGCTTTAATTTGTGACTTTTAAGCATTTCAATTTTAATCACAGGTTGCATTTTCCTTGAGTAAATTTATCTTTTCTATTCATACACATTTTTTTAATTTTTTTTTAAATGTAATTCGCCAGACACACAAGGCCTGAAGGCCACTTCAAGGTGTGGGCTACAATTATTTTTTTCACGAGGCTGTTGCCACGTACTCCTAGGGCTGAAACGGGGTTACCCCTTTTACAGTCCGTACGGATGTAGGCTTGGGTATCATCAATCCGAAGCCTGGCAGGTGGAGCAGAAAGCACTGCCTCCCCAATTTTATGTAGCAAGTGTCACCTCCAGGTTTTGAACCCACACTCTGCCGATCAAACACCAGATCTTGAGTCCAATGTTATGATATCAAAACTCTTGAAAGTATTGTACAGGATTGGTAGAGTCGCAGACATTGTTCATATTTAGTGTGATCAACCATTCATGAAATATCAAACCTATGAAATTTGGGTTCAGTCCGTGTGAATCAGGATAAAATAATGAAAAACCATGCACAATGTTCAGTTTGTGTACACATATTGCCCTTAATTTGGGTTGTAAGGGCCATGTCACACGAGGCAATTTACAGAAAAGTTCCGGGCAGTCTCCAAGAGGAGAATCCATTCACATTTGAATACTCTCATAATTCATTAGGGGGACATACATAAGACATTGTTTGGAAAATTACTAAAGTGCTACCCGAAGTGGTCCTTATGTAGCATGCACTGCAGCTAGTTGCCTCCAAGTTGGCTGTAAAAGTTGCGTTGTGCGACAAGGCCCTAACAACCAAACCAAAATCATCTGGTTTTTTTTGTTGTGTTTTTTCCGTCTGAGGTTTTCGTTCACAATTTTCTCGAGTAGGATTTTCACTTCAGAGGGAAATATTTCACAGGAAAAATAATTTGCTCTGGTAGACCCTACTAACTTTATAATAAATATAAACAACAAGGGAAACTGACTGGGTGAATTTTTAAATGATTTAATCAGCAAGCTTTCAGACTACTACTAATCAATGATGGTTTTTTATCATTACTAATCCTGTATAACACTGTTAATATATACTGCAAAAATGAGCTCTTTTAAAAGCATGATGAAAAAACGGGACATGATAAGTATTTTATCAGCCATCATCGTAACTTGACACACTGAGTGCTCACCTGTGACACTTGACAGTTATTAAATATTTGAAGATGTCATAAATTTACCGCCATCATTGTTTTTTAACAAGTGATGTTTTATCAATGACATTTAACACCCGAGGCCTTGTAAGATTACCACGATGATAATGTCGTTAGAGCGATTTTGTGTTTTTTTCGTTGCAAGGTGTTTGTAGGTGCACAACAGTTAAGTTTTGTCGTCACTACGGTGTTATAGTTTGCACATGCATGATTAATTTCAAACTCTTTGTATTGTTTTCTCATTTTGAGAACATAATTTACAAATAAATTCCAGAAATCTTCAATCTTTTTCAGTAAAAATAGAGAAAATATCTTCCAAGGTTCCCATTTATACCCCTGGTTGAAGAGTAAAGCCTCTTGCTCATGCACACAAGTGCCATGACCGGGATTCGAACCCACACTCCGATGACTAAACCACCAAAACTTGAATTTGAAGCTCTAAACCACTCGAACATGACAACTTACAAAAGGAAATCAAGAATAATTTTTTTCTTAAGGGCAGTGGACACTAATTGGTAATGACTGAAAATAATTATTAGCATAAAACCTTACTTGGTAACGAGTAATGGGTAGCTGTTGATAGTATAAAACATTGCGAGAAACGGCGCCCTCTGAAGTAAAGTAGTTTACAAGAAAGAAGTAATTTTCCACGATTTTGATTTTGAGACCTCAGAATTGGATTTTGAGGTCTCAAAATCAAGCATCTGAAAGGGTATTTTTTTCTTTCATTATTATCTCGCAACTTCGACGACCAATTGAACTCAAACTTTCACAGGTTTGTTATTTTGTGCATATGTGGTGACAAGTGAGAAGACTGGTCTTTAAAAATTACCAATAGTGTCCAGTGTCTTTTAAACTCATGAAGTACTTTTTTTCTATGAGGATACATTTCAACTTCAGACTTCTTTTAAACAAATTTACTCAAGTTACATTTCTTGGGTTTTTTTTTTTTTTTTAGTTGTCATGATATGATGCACAGTTAATAGTGGTGCTTGTTTTCAGTTTCACTATATTTCTTTAATAGTTTTATTTTAGTTATTTTGTAATATTTTTTCTTCTTTTACTTGTAATTTTGTTATGAAGTTTATGTATTTTGGCCATTGACCAAGGGGATCTATTTTAAAATTTGAAAATCTCATCCCATGATACGTTTTAACTGTTTGGTATTTTGGGTTGGGACAGGCCTGGAGTTTTATCTTTGCAAGGGCAATGCTATTTTCACATTCTCTGTACTCTCCATTGGGAAATCTTGAAGTCTTTAGGGAACTTTTGAGAAGGGCACCTAGCTCAAGATCAGGGGCAACAGAGACAAGGGCCTCTATGGCCTTCATGTAATTCCAGACCTGTTGGGGGAACAATTGCAATAGGCCACTTTTTGGTGGGGAAATTGACAAAAAAATGTACGCCTTTTTCAACCACATAACTTGTTCTAATGAACTCCAATCCCCCCCCCCCCCCAAAAAAAAAAAAAAAAAATCCTGAAATCCTCAGCTGTCTCCAAGATCTAATTTTCTTAATCGTTCTTTCTCAATCCATTGTAAAAATGTCCGCACTGTGCAGTCTTTTACTCCCCAAAATACTGTCTTAAGATTGTTGATGTTACTGACTGTCTACTCCTCCTACCCCCACCCCTCACAAATTACCCCCCTGGCCTACCCCCTTTTAACACCTGTACGTACCTCAGTCGACCCCCTTGGCTAATGGAGTTGGCTCGTCGACTTCAGCAAGCCGAAATTTACAACAGGTATTGCTGAATCAGCGTCAGAGGCTTCAGTTTTATCCTTCCATTATTTTTTTTCTTTCCATTTTCTGGTTTTCACATTTTTTTTATTTTATACTTTTCCTCGTCAATCATGTTTTATTCATTTGTAGTGAATCATTACGCAGTCATTTCTGTTTTATATTCTACTTGAAAGTGGTATCTAGTTTGAACACATTTTTATGTGGACTTATAACTTTCAAAATGCATCAAAAATAGAAAACACTCTACCCTTGCTTGGTAAAAAATATTAATAAAAATATAAACTAGATACCTTATACAACCGTGTCATTTTAAAAGTTCTTCTTAAATTGTTTTTGTTTTGTTGCATTTAAATGTTAGATTTTGTTATCTGTTTTCAAACTAGTTGATTTTGGTTCGTCATATTTTAAGTTCTACATTTTTGATTTACATACAGTCAACATTATCATCTTCATTCTCTGTCCGCATTTAACTTTGATGCAATTTAATTATTTGTGACCATCCACAAGATGTTTATGTAGTACTGTAGCAAAAAAGGATTCTCAGACTTATAATTGATGTACGTTATTCACTTCAAGTTTGGCTCTTCTTAAAATATGATTTCATGTTTTTTATAAAAAATGTTCTATAAATAATTTGTTGAAGTGTCTAACTGGCTTGACCCCTGACCCCTAACTATACTTTGATTTTAATATACATGCCGTGATATCAGTCCTTTATCGGCTCCAGTCTATCGCACTTGACCTTAAAGGAACACGTTGCCTTGGATCGGACGAGTTGGTCTATAAAAAGCGTTTGAAACCGTTTGTTATGAAATGTATATGGTTAGAAAGATGTTTTAAAAGTAGAATATAATTATCCACACAAGTATCACTCAAAATTGCACGATTTTCTTTTTACGTCGCGAACTATCACGGTGGGCCATTTATGGGAGTCAAAATTTTGACTCCCATAAATGGCCGACCGTGTTAGTCGACGAGGTAAAAAGAAAACCACGCAATTTCGAGGCATATTTGTGTAGATCATTGTATTCTACTTCTACATCATCTTTCTAACCATATGCATTTTATAACAAACGGTCACAAAACGCCTTTCAAAGACCAACTCGACCGATCCAAGGCAACGTGTTCCTTTAAGTTAACAGACTCAATGTAATAAAGACACCCCTGCAAAAGAAAAAAAGGCCTCTCTAAATTGTACTAAAATTAAATTATTCATCCTCTAGCCATTGTTCAATATCTGTTTCCCGCATCATCATCATATTTTGTAGGAATCCTGGTGCCAGCCTTGAGAAATCGTTTCTCCATTCCACAAGATGCATTGCTGCTTTGCAACGTAACCATCAAAATTTCATAGAGTTGCTTATTAATCAGACAATAGTGCTTAAACAATTTCTGCTTAGCAAAATTAAGCAGGAAACCAGTTACCAGTTGTATACACTGGCATGACATTTTGGCTGGTGTCCTTTCCTTTGTCTGGTAATCACAATTATTTTTTGCTTTTGCTTATTTGGGTGTTTTAGCAGCAGCTCCTTGATATTGGGCCCTGGATGTAGGCTAGTCTCTGCTCAAGGTATTCTAGTGAATATGCGCACTACGCTGCATCTCGAAGCATATAGAATACAAGCAAAACACCTTGAGCCAAAACTAATTTCTGCATGTTAAAATCTTCCACCGGACTCCAGCCCATGAGGCAATTTTCTGTAATAAGGTTATGCAATTAGCCTACTTCGGAACGCATCATGTTTTTATAGTGTTTCTGTCGCTGATAATTTAGGAATAATTATTAAAAATTTATTTCATGTTGGGCATGTACAACCTTTGGATTGCATGTGCATGTGACACAAATAAATCTTCATTGAATATGCATTTTAAATTGACTGCAGGTTTTGTACCACAATTTTTAACCGTTAAATTATACATGTGTATAGCTTGACAATAATTTTATAAAATTCTGAAAAAATAAAACTCAAGCCCCACATATCCCCTCCCAGATCTAGCGGATTGAAAAGTAATCAATGTTAAACATTTAAATGGTCATACGAATGATGTGTTTATTCGTTCAGCATGAATTTGATGTCGCCAGTGTTACGACTACTAAGGACCCTCGTCAACCAAGTTGTACATTTTTAATGATGTTTTAGACAAACTGCGCACAGCAGGCAGAATCTTTGGAAATTATACTGCATGAAAACGCCTTGTAAACACAAAGTTTGAATACATTGTTTTTTATAGTGCTGTATACATTGTTAGTTTTAATAATAATAATAATAATACTTGTAATGCACACGTATCCACCCTGCTGGGTGTTCAAAGAGTAAGGATGAACAATATTTAACTTGTTTTTACTCTTACACCCATGTGTATGAAGCACTGTATACGTACTCGGTACTTTCCTGAGTTCTGTGAAAAACAAAATCCAAATGGTGTATATTGTTGCAGTTTCTCTTGTTAAATCGCCTTCTGGACAAGAAAATGGTTTTTTTGTCTTTCTACCTTTGCCTTGTTTTTCATTATTCCTTGAGGAGATTCAAACAAACCCACCCTGTACTTTTTTGAAGTGAGGATTTTAAGCTGATGCCCATAGCAACCAAGCAGGTTGTTATGGCAACCAATGCATTTGTGTAGTACTTCTATTATAAGCAAGATTAGACTATTTTTGAAAACGGTTAATTTTAAACTGTTCTTGTGTCATTCACGCCATGGGTAAACTTATGGCTTTGATATTAAGTCTGCCTAAGGTTGTTCGTTCAAAATTTAAAATGTGAATTTGTAATTAAGAATTAGGCCAGTAACCTGATTGCAGTTTGCTCATTCTGCGGCAACTCTGTAGGGGGTATTACTCACTGCTGTTTCATGTATGGAACTGCTCTCATTATCTCTTGTGTTTGTTCTCATTCCTATATAAGCCAACTGCTATTTCATGTGTGGATTTATCCTTGAAATTATATTGTTTGCTTTTATTCCTCGGAAAGCTCGGTTCATACTTCCTGCGAGTGCGAATGCGAAGGGAACATTGACTTCACAACTGTGGTTTTGCTGCGAAACAGAGTTGTGACGTCAGTGTTCGAGCACAGCTCAACTGTGGCGAATTATTCATTGCGAATTTGTGACGTCAATATTCGCTTTGCATTCGCAGGAAGTATGAATGCAGTTTTTGTCAATTCTTTTTTTTGGGGGGGTTTGAACTTTCCCGAATAACTGTAGTGTTTTGTTTTTCTGTTTGTCCCTGTTGATTGAACCTCTCATGTAGACCCATGGAACGCTCCGTGGATGATTTGGAGATTATTTACGAGGAGTTACTCCACATCAAAGCATTGGCACATCTCTCCACGATGGTCAAGCGAGAACTCGCTAGCGTCTTAGTGTTTGAGTCGCACCAAAAGGCCGGTACTGTATGTAAGTAGATCCTAATCAATCTTTTGTTCTAAACAAGCTGACTCAGAAATTGTAGTTCGAAGCTTGAGAAGTTCTTTCAGACAAAAGTCTTCGCTTGAACAAAAAGGAAGAGAAATGAGAAAGAAGAATTCTGTTTTCCAACAGACGCATCAAACCTGGAAAATTGGGCTCAATTGGTCTTGGAAGTTACAAGAAAATAATGAAATGAAGAAAAAAACACCCTTGTTGCATAGAATTGTGTGCTTTCAGATGCCTGAGAAAGGCTTCATGCCTTAAGCCTTTCTCAGATTCAAATATTTTGGGAGGAAAAATTACCTGTTTCTCTAAAACTAAATCACTGTCAATAGAGGGGGTTGTTTCTAACAATGATTTATAATATCAACATCTCTCGTGTGCTTTTTTACCAGGTTAGTTGTTATTCAAAAATTACCAAAAGTACACCCTGCCTTTAGGTTCTTAACTTTTAGATTATTTTCTTGGATTCTTTCAGTATTTAATCAGGGTGACGAAGGTAAATCTTGGTACATCATCCTCAAAGGGTCCGTTAATGTCGTCATCTATGGGAAGGGCGTGGTCTGCACACTCCATGAGGGGGATGATTTCGGGAAGCTAGCTCTCGTAAACGACTCGCCCCGAGCTGCCTCCATCGTTCTCAGAGAAGACAATTGTCATTTGCTGAGAGTTGATAAAGATGACTTCAATCGGATACTAAGGGTAGGTTTGAGAATTTGTGGAAATCTAGCAGCTGGACAGAATATTTTTGTGCCAACTTGCATGGAAAAAATAAAACATAAAACTGTATGGGAAGTTTTGAGTGTCTTCAAATGAGACCCGGTAACTCTTTCAGTGCCAAGGTCATACGTGTCTGGTCTATTTTATGTATTCAAAAATGTCATCAATCCAATATGTACAACCCATAATTTAATACATGTTATCACAAGAGGGCAGTATCACTCAAGAAATACTATTGATCCTTTCTCCTGCAGACAAGCAGAGTATACTGTTTGAAACGTTAAGACCAAACTGGCTCTTTTCAGGGCAAACACTCCTTTAAAAGAGATTCTACACCTGGTTGTGTAACCCGCAAGTTTACTATTTATATTTAAATTTATAGATATTGATATATATGTTTTGGTGAGAAAGACTTTTGTCTTTCTTTTTAATACACAATTTCAAAAAACTGGGCGTTTTAGGTTCAAAACTATAAATAAAATAAAAACAGGCAATTTCCTTGATTTCTTTCACACATAAAAAAAAATGTATTTGGAAAAAATCCAAACAATTTTCACTTGAGCATTTTTTATGAGCATTTTTTTTTATGAAGTCTAGCTGGTTTGCTTGACTTTATATAGGACTTATAACCGAAGATCCAAAAACCAAAGGTACACTTTGCAATTATGAATTAATCCTGTTTGTGATATTTTTCTACAGGATGTAGAAGCCAATACCGTAAGATTAAAGGAGCACGGACAAGACGTCTTAGTCTTAGAGAAGATTCCAACAAATAACGGTCAGAGACAGGATGGAGCACCCATCCATTACAAGTAAGCTCCTTCTATAAACCTCACAGATTTCTCAGTCAGGTCTCTTTCTTCTGGAATCCATTCATCCTTAACACATTATCATCATTTTTTTAAAGGCAGTGGACACTATTGGTAATTACTAAAAATAATTGTTAGCATAAAACCTTACTTGGTAATGAGTAATGGAGAGCTGTTGGTAGTACAAAACATTGTAAGAAACAGCTCCCTCTGAAGTAACGTAGTTTTTTAGAAAGAAGTACTTTTCCACTAACATTTTTGAATATGATTTTGAGACCTCAGCGTTAGATTCTGAGGTCCCAAAATTAAGCATATGAAAGCACACAACTTGGTGTTACAAGGGTGTTTTTTCTTCCATTATTATCTCGCAATGTCAACGACCAATTGAGTTCAAATTTTCACAGAGTTTTTTGTGTGCATATGTTGAGATACACCAAGTGAGAAGATTGGTCTTTGACAATTACCAAAGGTGTCCAGTGTCTTTAAATCGTTATCGCATTAATTTTTGTAATACCTTGCGGACGAATAAAGAGAAAAAACTAAAATTGGACTTGAACCTGCAACCTCCCGACTAATTTGGCATTGCCGTAGGGAAATCTGTCCCCAGAGATTCTGTCCCCCATATGGGAAACTAACATGGGCTGAAGGAGGCTGATTCAAAAGAGGGCGTTATAAGAAGAAGTTTGTTCACAGTTTGCCAAAATGGAGGGACAGAACCCCCTGCCACTATCGAGCAGAGCCACTAAAATTGAGCCCAAATTATTTGTTTTCTTGATCTTGGTGAAATAAAATTGAAAAACATCACCGTCTTCCAGAGGGTTCCTCTTGTCCTTAACATCATCAAAGATTGGAAGGACTGTCTGAGAACTTTCCAGCAATCCTTAAAAACAATCTTATAAATCCTTTAATTTACCTTTTTTTCTGAACCAATAATTAGTTGTTTAAAAATAGCAGTGATATGTAAGACAAAGAACAGAATTATGAATTTTATGAAAAACTTTGGTACAATGTACAAAGTAACGACCTGCCTTTATACTGCTAACCTCACCCTGTTTGTCACTGTGTTTGTAACACTGTCTGCCAATGCGATTGTCACTGTACATGTATTTGAAAGTGTATAGTGGTTTCTAGATGACCAGTTTATGTCAAAGTTCTTTTGTTAATTTTGTATTTATTTTTTCATTTTTAATATCTGTCCTGCCTGTTGTCTGAATGTACTTCTGTCCTGCGTATAAATTCTTTTCCCATTTATCCCTTTTCGGTAAAAATTACGGTCCTTATTTCACGAAGTTGTTCATTTTCAACTCACTAAAAAAGAATAAAAGGGAGAACAGTTACCTGATCATGTAACTTTTCAGTGCAGGGTAATTAACCCCAATGCTAAGCATTCTGTGCAGTGAGCCATTAGCAAGTTAAGTTTAAATATTGTCTGGTGCAATTTGACTAGCCAAGTCACAAGTCAACACTTAAATTTGAATTCCTCAGACATTTTTGAATAGATGTGTATGGCACAACGCTACCAGGGTTTGCTCATCTGCAGGGTGCTATTCAAAAGCTTGCCCCAAACCAAGTGACATGGCAATCGTCTCTATTAGTCAGAGGAATTCAAACTTAAGGGATAACTCGCAAATGGCTTCTTGATCCAATTAAGTTTGCAATCAGGTCGTTACTTTAACCTTCTGTCCGTGCTTTTTTCGTTTGGGGTTTTCTTTTGTTTTTATATTATTTCAACCACCTTTCGTTGGTCAGCTCATCTCAATCATGTTTTACTCAACGCTGCACCTCTCTCTTTTTTCCTTAATCCCCACCGTTTCCCCCAAAGCGTTTTTCCTCGCCTCCTTCTTGTTATTGTCACTTGATATCATCCTAAATCAATCACAATCTCATGCTAATCCAGACGTTATCTGATGTTCCCACTCCTGTTAATCCACTCCTCCCTCCCTCCCCCACCCCCGCTTTCTCCTGAAAGATCCCTATATCTGTCGTTCCCACTCATGTAACACCCTGTTTCAGACAGGCGCTCCAGAGTCGCGCCAAACCAAACTCTGAATTAAGTACATAAAGAGGTCGAGCGTCTGTACAGTTAGGAGCGACTGGATGCGTAGAAGTCGAAAGATCGACTGGTGCATGTCATTCGGAAACAATTCTGGATTGCCTTGTTTCAGATGTCGATCTTGTCATGAGCCGAGCTGTTAGGTTAGGTTCACCTGTCTGAAACCAAAGTTTATTTGGGTCGACCTAGAGTTGCTCCTAATCTATTTGGTTTGGCGCGACTTTGGGGCGCCTGTCTGAAGTGAGTGTTTTGCCCAACCCCTCCCCCTTCTTCCGAAAAAAAAAACATCCTGATAATCTTCCCCGGTGCTAGCGTCACTCATTCCAGATCAGATAAGGGTCTTCTTGCCCGCTCCATTTCTCCATTTTTCCATCTTTTTTTTCTCTCATTCTTCGCCTCTTGCTCTGGATCGCTCTCTCTCTCAAGCTATTCTGTCAGCACTTGCACAAACCCAGGAGAGGTTTGCCCATATCGTCGTGGGTAAGAAGACATGCACGCTTTTCTTCAAAACAACAACAACATGTTTAGGCCGTTGATTGTGTTCACCAAGCCACCTTTTTCTTGTTTATATTGTTTCAACTATTTCTATTTTCAGTTTGTTGGTCTCTTTTTTTGTTGAGGACAGCAAGATTTGGCAGTATTTTTTATGTACCGTTTTTTCCCCACGTAAATTTGATATGTTTATAAATTGATTATATTCCAGGCTTTTTATTTTGTGACCCTTCTCTTCCCTTTATATTTTATTAGTAAAATTATATTTTGTTATAATATATCTCAATATACCAATGTAAGAAGTTATCCTTTTTCCCTTCCGCCCACTTTCTCCCACTTTTATTTCCAACTCTTCTGTGAGGTTTCCTTTACTCTTTTCTGAATTTACATCCATTTCAAACAAACTAATCTTTCTACTTATTGTCAATACTTCAGTAACACTCTGTTTACACACCCCTAACGCCCTTTAAACACCAACTCAACTCTAACATTTAATTGCCCCAAGAACTTCATTAATCTCCATTAAGAACAGTTTACCATCAAAGTGAGCCCTCTACAACATTAACACCATATTCCAACACCTCAACACTTCATAGTAATTTTTCCTACATCCCAAACTTTGGACTACTAAATAATAACTTTTGTATAACTGACATAGAGATCCTTGTCATTTGACTGGTGGAACTTACTTCACGTGACATTCACTATTACTCCCATCCACACCGGCGATCAAAAAGACCTATTCGCCCATGGGGAATAGCATTTCCCATTCAACAGTTAGGATCATCCTTGTTCCCAATGTTTTTGAGCAGTACAGCGCCGCCGCGCTACTGCTAAAACAAAGGAGCACCTGTGCAAAAGGTTGTGATCCGATTTGTGCATTGTTGCCGCTACGCGGCGCTATATGATTTTTGGTTGTCAGTAATTTGTGTGATTTTTCATAATGTTATACTTTTAAAATACATCAAATAACAAGGATCTATATGTCAGTTATATAAAACAAATATTGAGTGGCTTTAATTCGTGGAATGGAAGGAATATTATCGCTCAGTAAAATTTAAACTGTTCCATTTCACTCGGCTTTGCCTCGTGAAATGGAACAGTCCAAATTTTACCTTGCGATAATATTCCTCCCATTCCACTCTGAGCCACTCAATATTTGTATACTATTCTTTTCCCCCCGCATGAAACAAAGTAGACTCCTCCCACCACTCCATCTAATCCTTTCTTCTACTGTCCGTCTAATTAGTCTTATTTATATTTTTCTTTTCTGATTTGGTTGTAAACGTTAAATTTCTTCAACCCTCACTGTCACACTTTCTTTTTCTGACCAGCCTATATTTACCTCTTTCTTTTCTTGTATTCTTAATGTTCTTCTAGAAGTAGACTTCTGTGTAGAATTCATTATTTAGAGGTAGAACTAGCCGTAGTCTAGAACCGTTCACCTTTGAGTGTACTTGTAATAAAAAAAACTTTTGCAGGGTCCAATCTTATGGCTATGCTTCTACAGCAGAATTTTGCGCTTACAATCCATATTAAATTATGTGCTTTTCATGGGGGCCATCAGTGCAGAATTTCACAGTAGCCGAGCCAAGAAATCGGACCCAGATGGCAAATGACTTTAATATTTTATTGGACGAACCCTAAAAAGACTGGACAACAGCCTTCAAACCAGCATGATGAACATAGAAACTTTATTATAAATCTGGCTGATCTGGCATTGAGACCTTATTTTCAATTGGAATCCTGTAAAACCAGTCAAATGATTAATTTTTAAAGACAGACAAAAGGCAGTTCTTATTTCTCTAGAAATAAAGCAGGAATTGTTCATTCCATATATGTTTCTTTTACTGTTACTCGTGGCAACCCTTTTCCCTTTCCTATAACTGACAGTTCGTCCACTGTTGGTTTAAAGGCAGTGGACACTATTGGTAACTACTCAAAATAATTATTAGCATAAAACCTTACTTGGTAATGAGTAATGGGGAGAGGTTGATAATATAAAACATTGTGAGAAATGGCTCACTCTGAAGTGACGTAGTTTTCGAGAAAGAAGTAACTTTCCACAAATTATATTTTGAGACCTCCCGAAATCAAGCATCTGACAGCACACAACTTTGTGTGACAAGGGTGTTTTTTCTTCCATTATTAACTCGCAACTCGATGAACGATTGAGCTCAAATGTTTACAGGTTTGTTATTTTATGCATATGTTGAGATACACCAAGTGAGAAGACTGGTCTTTGACAATTACCAATAGTTTCCAGTGTCTTTAAACAATAAATACAACCGTTCCACTAACCTCACTGAATTGAGACCCTTACTCTTTTTCCCTGATTCCCTGTTTTAATAACCTGATTTATTTCACAGCTTTACTTCCTTTCTATAATTCCCTCTCCGGCAGGTACTCCGTTATGGCCGGTTCCCCAGAGAAGATGCTGGAGCACATCTTGGAGACGAGGATCGACAGCAAACAAGACGAGGCGGACACATTCCTTGAAGATTTCTTATTGACTCATATCGTCTTCATGTCAAGCAAGCTACTCTGTCCTGCTCTGCTCACACAATATCCTTTTGAAAATAGTAAAGCTACTACGAATGAGAATTGATGTTTTAAAATTGAACTTTAAAAAAACGTCGTTATTTTTGAAAGATTCTGGCATCAATTTTACAAAAAGCTAAGATTGGTCTTAAAATGTGTATCAATCTTAATTAATAATAAGAGATTTCTCCAGAAGACGATCAGAGCATACTGATCGAAACGTCAAGTTGAAACCAATGGTTCTTTCAAGAACCACCCCAACTCATTAAGAGATCGTCATTACATGGTGTTACCGCAAACCTTTCCATATCGTATTTCCACCATGCAAGGTTTCAAATCCTACTTAATAATAAGAGTAATAGCTCTTTTAGAGAAATTCCAAACATGATCATTGCACTTCACAAACAAACAAGAGCAACATCAGCAATGGGTTATAAGATTGCGCTTAAAAGCATCAACTGTTGCTGGGAATCTTATGGTCTTTGGTAAATTCAGGTTTCAGAGAGTTGGCCCGAACATAT
The DNA here is from genome assembly GCF_032118995.1 of Asterias amurensis. Lineage (NCBI taxonomy): Eukaryota > Metazoa > Echinodermata > Asteroidea > Forcipulatida > Asteriidae > Asterias > Asterias amurensis. The sequence continues at coordinate 15,103,688 of NC_092663.1, forward strand.
TGAACAACAAAGTGTGATGTCACAACACAAGTCGCTATGGCGATAATTTCAACTCATCTATAAGACTACAAATAATTAACAATTCAAAACGAGCCCTGCCACTTTTACTTCGACTCAACCAAAGAACCCACAATAATACTGATCAAATATTCTGATAATACCCAAGTTACTCCAAAAATCTTACCCTTTTGTGATAATTAAAATATAGGTGATAGGATGTGTACATGTACTTGAGCCAACTATAACCTCAGCATCTGTAAACATTTCCTTAACAGATTTTCACTTATCATGCAGACATCGTCCAGGCAACGGAGCAAGAAACAATTGATTACATTGTCAACAATAAACGACGTGTTATCAGACTCGTCTGCCAGTGGAGCGTGATTGCCGGCTCGGCATTCCAAGAAGATGCTATTATTACATCATTTGTTGAGGTACCTATAAAAGGCTTTCAGTTAATCAATCATTCAATCAATCAATTACTAGATCAATCTGTTACTCACTTATTTGATCAATCAATCAATTGCTCAATCAACGTGTCAATCAACTACTTAATGCTCAAATAAATCAGTTTTTGCTAAGCAAGATTTTCCTGTGCTTAGACGGTTTTTGTGCTGACAGGCTTAATGAAAGTGGGCCCTGGGGTAGATTTCACAAAGAGTTAAGATAGTCTTATCTCGACATGGACAATTTACTCGTCCTAACTTAGGACTAGCCATACGATTTTAATATCTTACAGGATTTGTCCTAAGTTAGGACTAGTCCTAACTCTTTGTGAAATCAACCCCTGGTTGCTTGTAAATTGCCTCATGTGACATGGCTCTTGCTTTACACCCTAATTAATATGTCACTCCAGTCTCCTGACGATGACTAGAGCAAGCTAGTCGCAACGTTGAGACAAATTTCAGAACTGACTCCGCGGCAGTACAGTTAATTACGATCCTATAAGCTAAAGTAGTAGTCCAGTCTAATTTCTATACCATCCGCCCTGGTAATAGTTAAAAAGCAGGACAGTTCTTTTCAGAACTGAGAAGTCTCCCGAACCTCCGATTATCTACTCCACGGCAGTAGAATAAAGCAAGACAGTTCTCTAAGAACAACTCTACCTGGCAAGTAGATACACAAATGGTGTTACCGCAAACCAAATATACATTAATATGTCATTTTTCTCTCTCTCTTGTAAAATTTTCTCCAGACATTATTTTCGGCAATCTGTGACGATTGTCGTATCTACAGCAGTCTTCAAGATGAGCTGGCTAACTTGGAGAGAGTTCTCCATCTGGTGCGGAGGATGGAAGAGGAGCAACAACACACATGGCAGGTTCAGAGACAGGTAACCATGGCAACATACCCCTCTTCACAATCAATACGGCATCTTACAAGTTATAAAAATATCAAATAATTAACCACAAGGGAAACTGACTTGGTAAATTTGTAATGATTTGGGGTTGAACAAAGGAGAAAAAAAAGAAGAAAAAAAAAAGTTTCTGACTGGCACCCCCGAACAAAGATATTGACACAATAGGGTGACCACCATCAGGTCTACCGCCAACATAGGGCTAGACAGCTCAGTTGGTAGAGCGCTGCCACTTTTCCTGCTCTAGGCAATTTTGTTTTCTTCAACCCCAAGTCAAGTAATAAACATAATAGTTTCAGCAGTTACTCCTAGAAATCACTCACAAACTTCCGAAGCTTTTAGATATTTTGGTTTTGTATAATCCCCATTTCTTTTTGAAAAAACACCTGAGGTGAAGTAAAGTGTTATTTCCTTTTCTTATACATTTAGGGTTTGGGTGAGTTTCATCGGTCTGAAGATGATACGCCAAGGAGAAGACCCATCAAAGCCACAGATGAAAGTAAGAAAAGAACTGTGATCTGTTTTTAAACATCTCTAATCTATCCACATCCTCAAAGTTAATGATTGTGATTCTAGTTTAATTCGGTTTGGCTGACCCAGACCTGCCACAGAAAAAACCCTAAAATAAACCAATCTTAAAGATGAGCAGAGATACTGTGTGAATCAGCGAGACCACATCGGCTCTTTTCAGAGCCAACAAAAGAGTTTTTATACATGGCTGTACCCGCAAGTTTAGTATATTTGTTTTAGTTACATCTTTTCTTATTATCTTGGAACAATTCCCTATCATGTTGAATTTAATTCTAAATATCTCCTTGAGTGTTGTACATAATATCCTTTAGTGCAAGATGTCGGTAGCTCTGCATACCAGTTCCAGCAATCTATAAAGCCATTTTTTGTTGCCGTTTCTCAGATATCTTCAAGGTGTACTGTGCAGACCACACGTACACCACTCTACGAGTACCGATGAGCACGGCTGCCGGAGCCATCGTACGAGCCGTGTCAGAGAAAATGTGCCTTGGAGAGGATCTAGTGTTGTGTGAGATCAAATCAACAGCTGGTTAGTCCTCATAGATCATCCCATTGAAGCCAACGTAACCAAATTGAGCCTTTGATTCGAGGTTGAATAAAACAAAATTTACTGAGGGTTGAACAAAGACAAATTTACTAGAGCAGGATTTGAACCATTGACCTCTGGATTAACATGCTGGCGCTCTTCCAAGTGAGCAACCATGCCCTATGTATGAGCACTTAGGGACATGGTTAATTAAGATGTGTTATGCGCTATACAAGAATGGTTAAATATAATTAATATTATGTTTGCGGTCTCCCTATTTTGTCAGTATCTTAATTCAGGGTTGCCAAATCTCACCTGCTAATTTTTTTCTTGGCAGAAAAAAACTTCTTTTTTTCCCTCTTTTTGTTTTAATTCAGTGCTGTTTTTGAACTCGAAATTCAATAGCAATACCTAAAATAATTCTGTTTGTGTTCGTGTCTTCTTGTACAGAGCGTATTTTGTTCAAAGAGAATGACATCTGCGTAACGGCAGCTCTGAGTCTCAATGGTAGAATATTTGTATCGCCACGGGAACACCTTGATGCTTTGGTAAGAATAACAAAAAATGTTTCATGGACAAAATGTTTACCTATGAAGTCGGTCTTTGACATATCCTGTGAACTGTTGCAAGATGGCGTAGAAACAAGAACAGAAGTTTGAATTAATGATGCAGTCATCAAATGAAACCAGTCTACTGAATGGCTGTAAGAATCTGAGATGTCTTCATCTGACCTCACCTGACTTGACCTGACCTGACCTGACCTGATCTGACCTGACTTGACCTGCCCTGATCTGACCGGACCTAACTTAATACATTATCTTACTGAGATTAACAACTTAGCATACTGTACAACGCATTTCTTAATATTTGAATTTCTCGCTTCTAGACGCCGATTCCTGAGCAAGAAGGGCCATCAGAGAGCACAGCATCCATTTTTGAATTAATGGGATCGAAGGAAGTTGCGTACCAGATGACGCTTTATGACTGGGAGCTCTTCAACTGTGTTCACGAGGTAAGTTAATGAGAGCATAATTTGTTTTTACCCTGTGAAAAAAATCACTGAGGTGAGATTCTTACCTTGGGAGTGATTTGCTTGTGACTTTGTCCACCGTGGGAAAGTATGCACAATAACCTGTTCGAAACTTATTTGAAAATGCAAAAAATATATTACAGCCACTGGTTCCCAATTCATTTATGCTTAGCAAAGAAATTTCCCAAAGTGCTGTCAACCAATTTCAGTTATCATAGGCCCTTTTTGAAACCACGACTTGGGCTCCTGCTTGGGCCCTACTTTTCTAAATAAGGGAGCGTCTCAAAAGTCGGGCATGTTCCTAGCGCAAAAGAACGTTCCTGCGGGCATATGCCCGCAGGATCTTTACATCATGACAAAGTATACGCGGGGCGTTCCAAAAGACCGGTCCTGTGGAACGGACAAAAGCGGCGGGGATACTCTTGCGATCCAAAAAGAACGTTCCTACCGTTCCGACTTTTGAGACGCTCCCTAAATAGCGAAGCCTAAGTCAAAGTCATGGTTTTGAAAAGAACATATAAACTTTATTCACTTGAACTTGTTCTGTTGGCCCTTTGCAGTTTGAGTTTATCTACCACACGTTCGGGCGGCAGAAGTTTGGCCACATCACGGCCAACTTGGACCTCTTCCTTCGTCGCTTTAACGAGGTGCAGTTCTGGGTGGTCTCAGAGCTCTGTCTTACAAACAATGTCAGCAAGAGAGTTCAGTTACTGAGAAAGTTCATCAAGATCGCTGCATAGTAAGTGTCGTTATTTGAGCTCTTTGCATGTTTAACTTTTTTCAGTGTCATGTCTGGGGTAGGTTTGGTGGGGCGCAATTTGGCAAACATTTTTTTTTTGTTTATTACGAAAATGTGCTGATGGATTCCTTAAATCAGATAATTAATAACAAATCAGAAAATTAATAAGTAAGATTTGGAACTTTGCATAATCAGGTGATGTTTGCGGTAGCACCGTTTGTAAATCTATTTTAAGTAGTGTCGGTTCTGAAAAGTTGTTCGCCACCAGTTCTTAGAGTTGTCAACCACCATTCATTCATTCTGTTTATTGTCATACATATATTAACCAGTTCTTAGATGTCAATCACCAGGGCCTAATTTCATAGAGCTGCTAAGCGCACAAATTTGCTTAGCATGAAATTTCTTCCTTGATAAAAACAGGGTTACCAACTAAATTTTCATGTGTTTCATATTGCTTATTACTGGTATTCAGCTGTTGTTTGTTTATCCTGAAAATTACGTGGAAATTTGGTCTGTATTCCTGTTTTTATTCATGAAGAAATTTCATGCCAAGCAAATTGTTGTGCTTAGCAGCTCTATGAAATTGGGCCCAGTTCTTTTCAGAACCATTACTACTCAAAAGATATTTCAAAAGGTGCTACCGCAAATCTCACCTCAGAATAATAATATTCCAACTTTTCTTTCAGTTGTAAGGAGTACCAGAATATGAACTCTTTCTTTGCGATCGTGATGGGCTTAAGTAATATCGCCGTCTGTCGACTCACACAAACTTGGGAGGTAAGTTTCTTTTGAGATTGATGCTTGGTTTTGAAAAAGTGAGACAAGACATTTTGGAAGGTTAATTTTGGCCAGGATACAATTTGAATAAATTCTTTTCCAAGATTGTTTGTTTGTTTTGTTGTTTGTTTAGATGATCTTTCCATCAAGGACACTCGGCAAACTCCCACAAGGAGGTATAAAGGCCAGGCTGGCAACAGCCAACCTCTTTCAAACAAATCTTGGTTGTCTTCTTTGATTTTTAATTGCAAAAAAATCAAGGAAATTGTGCTTCAGTATCTAGACGACAATACTTGTTCTATCATTTAAATCAGGGGTTAGCGTGGTGGGATTCGAACCCACAACCTTGACATTGCAAGTCCTGCAGTCTAACCGTTTCAGTCATGTATTGTTCAGTTGATAAAGGAGTAGATTAACTGATCTCTAATTGTCTTTTGTTTAAAGAAACTACCGAGCCGTTTCAAGAAGACGTACGCGGAGTTTGAAGCAACAATGGATCCATCTCGTAACCATCGCGTCTATCGTCTGTCCGTTTCTAAGATGCAACCTCCCATGATTCCGTTCATGCCTCTAGCCATCAAGGACATGACCTTCACTCATGAGGGGAATAAGACGTATTTCGATGGCCTGGTCAACTTTGAGAAGATGGTAAGGACAGTTGATCATCATCTGTTTCGCATCTGGGATCACAACCTGACATTTCTTCATTTAAATCTAATCTCAAAACATACTGGGGTTCTCCTGATACATCTATAACTGAAACTGCCCTTCCTCTCCAAAGGGGTTCTTGGCTAGTATAGTGATAACTTTGCTTTTGCAGAGAATTGTAGGCTTCACAACCAAAATTAAAGACAATGAACACTATTGTTAAATGTCAAAGACCAGTCTTCACACTTGGTGTATCTCAACATATGCATAAAATAACAAACCTGTGAAAATTTGAGCTCAATCGGTCATAGAAGTTGCGAGATAATAATGAAAGAAAAAAACACCCTTGCCACACGAAGTTGTGTGCGTTTAGATGGTTTATTTCAAGACCTCTAATTCTAAATCTGAGGTCTCGAAATCAAATTTGTGGAAAATTACTTCTTTCTCGAAATTTACGTCACTTATGAGGGAGCTGTTTCTCACAATGTTTTTTACTATCAACCTCTCCCCATTACTCGTAATCAAGAAAGGTTTTATGATGATAATTATTTTTAGTAATTACAATAGTGTCCACTGCCTTTAATTAATAAATGCATAAACAAAAGCCAATAGCAGCCATCTTGGTTTTATTTGTACATGTTGCTAAGCGGTTAGACTAAGCCTTTGGTATTTAGCTATGGTTGTGGCTAGACATTGAAATGTTGTTAACCTTCATACCCCGTCATAATTACTTTTGCTGAATATTTTGTTTGTCTTTTTGTTTACCAGCACATGATAGCATCAACAATTCGTACCATCAAGTACTGTCGCAGCGAGCCCTTTACTGCAGACCCTCCACCTCCCGTTAAGAACATCAGTGAGATACGCAACTACGTCAGGTAAGGTTGAAGATATTGTTTGACTGAAATCAAGTAAATACTTATTTGGAAAAAAAAAACTGTTTTCTGAACTCACTAACTTAAAGCCATTATTCACTTTCGGAACAGAAAAAAAAATAAAAGTTCTCAGATTTACAAATAACTTACAGGGTTTACAGAAGGTAATGGTAAAAGACTTCTCTTGAAATATTATTCAATGAAATGCTTTACTTTTTGAGAAAACATTAAAACAATTATCAATTCTCACAGCCATAGGACAAAATTGAGATTTCATCAAACTTAACTTTCGCATTATTCATCTTTTAATGATTTTTTTCTTTTCTTTTTCCCTAATGCAGAAATCTCCGCGTCATCGACAACCAGCGAGTCTTAACACAACACTCTCACAAGCTGGAACCTCGCAGGACGTGACGATAAGCGTCTCCTTACTTACAGGGTCTTGAGGTTATGTTTCTTGCCACTCCGATATGTCGCTCCAAAGAAATGAGTGGCATGATACCGTTCAGGGTGTTAGTTGTAGGATTTACGTGGACAGTGGTTCCTTTTCCCACAACTCAAAAGAGTAGATGCAGTCAGATACCTCGTCAAGCCAAAGAAAAAGAAGAAAAAGTAATTCAACTGTGCCATCATGAATGCCAGAAACTGATTGGTCAGTAAGTGAACTTTGACCGCCTCTGGCGGAGTGCCAGTTATCCCAAAACCTTTTTCCTCTCATTTGATGGAACAATTACACTAGGTAATCCTTTTCCCACATCTCGAAAGAGTAGAAGTGTCTGATACCTCGTCAAGCCAAAGAAGAAAGAGAAAAAGGAAGTCAGCTTTGCCGTCATCTATGCCTGCATCTGATTGGTCAGAAAGTGATCTATAACTAACCTCTGGCGACGTGCCAGTTATTCCCCAAAAACATTTTCTGAATTGATTAAATAATTATTATTTAAGAGAGAATTGCTGTAGCTCCATGTGAATATCTCTTTTGTGAGTAGTGTTGGATCTCAAAAGAACAAGTGGTTAACGACTCAATGTTTCGATCTGTGTGCCTGATCATCTCAAGGGAAAAATTAGACTGGGACTTTAAGGATACGAGACTTCACTACATGAGTACCAGTGATTGGGGAAAATTATTGTATGAGACAGGGTGTAACATGTGGTGGTTATATTACCAGTGGAAAGACATCCAGGTGTGTCTAGGTGCCAGACTTGAATACACCAACCCGAAGAGAGGCGGCAGAGTCTGTTGGAATTTTTTTTTTAGTTGAACATGCCCCAAAGTATAGGGATAATAATACAGTAAAGTTTAACAAGAAAACAATTGTGCTGCATTCTCTTCAACACGAAGTTATTTGTACATTTTTGTAAGGTTGAAATCTATTACAAAACTTGTAATAATAGAAGGAAATATTTATAATTCCCAATATTTTTTAAGATAATATTTAAAAATGTGTTTGTATATACTGACCTCCGATATTCTTTATTTGGAATTATTGAATTGTCTTAATTGTCTGGGTTGTTTTTGTCCAGACAGAGTTTGCCAATGATAATAGGGTGGGAGGGGTTGTCTTCTGGAAGATAAAATCCATCGATGATCCCCCCCAAAAAAAATATTTGTTCAGAACGCCTTTTGCATGTTCCTCGGACCCAACGACAATTTATGTTTCTTTATAGATGATTTTTACAACATTCTTTTTGGTAACAAGTGCAAAAACGTTGTATCTGGAGTTTTTAAAAACGCTGCTCTCGCACGAAAATGCTCCGTGCACAAAAACTTCCACTTCAAATTTCAACTTGTTTTGTGTGTACATCTGGGTTATTTGAAGAAGGATTTGAAACTTTGCATGGTGGGAGTATAATCAAGTGAGGTTTGAGGTAGCACCATGTGAAAATCTTTTTCGGGATTTTAATTACGAAACATCTTAAGACAATTCAAAGCCGCACAAAACGCAAGTAACCCGTCCTAACGTAGGATGGGTTCAATGCATCCCAACATCTATGGATATACGGAACTTAAAGGAAAACATTGCCTTGGATCGGACGAGTTGGTCTATAAAAAGCGTTTGAAACCATTTGTTATGAAATGCATATGGTTAGAAAGATGTTTTAAAAGTAGAATGATCCACACAAGTATCACTCAAAACTGTACGGTTTACTTTTTACGTTTCGAACTATCACGGTCGGCCATTTATGGGAGTCAAAAGTTTGACTCCCATAAATGGCCGACCGTGTTATTGGCCGAGGTAAAAAGAAAACCACGCAATTTCGAGGCATATTTGTGTAGATCATTGTATTCTACTTTTACAACATCTTTCGAACCATATGCATTTTATAACAAACGGTTACAAAACGCTTTTCAAAGACCAACTCGACCGATCCGAGGCAGCGGTTCCTTTAACTTGTTTTGAAGTCCTTAGATTAGTCCTAAGTAAGAATATTTTGTTGAAATCAATGTTGACGGCTGACTTTCTTGCAGTTACACAATGATGTGTATCTATTCACCTAAAAATATACCACAGATGCAATCTCAAGAATATAAGAAACCTTTTATCCCATTAAATACAAAGATGTCTTTATAAATTTCTTTATTTTTCTTCCAAATAAAAATGTTTAATTTGGGTGCTAAATGATTTTGGTGTTACAATAGCTAAATAGTAAAGCTGGTTTTATTTTTTTATATACAAAAATAACGCATACCTAACATTTTTTTTTATGTATTAATATTTACTGCTAGTGTGTTGGTTTGTACACTGTAAATTTCAAAAGTGTAGCTATAAACAATCAAAGCATTAGGGCCCAATTTCATGGCTCTGCTTACTGCAAAATTCTGAGCTTGTGGTCACCTTTCTCCGCTTCCACGGCAATTGCGGCGAATTTCTGCCCCAGACTTGTAAGCCTAGAGTGCCTAGTAATGCGGAGTACGCGGAGTACGCAACGCGCAAATCAAAATTCCCCGCAAACCAGGGGTGAAATACGCTTGACGTAAGCACAGAATTTCCTGCATCTGCGAGTGCAGATTTTTTGCTTAAGGTAAACAGAGCCATGAATCTGGACCCAAATCAGTGGGTCATATATGACCTTTGACCTTGGCAGCTCAATCAAAAGTCAAAGAGGGGGAAGCATGTTGGCCAAACAGTATTTGGAAATGTTATTTCATTTCATGTCAAGCCATTTCCTTTCCAACAGAGAATTTTCATAATAAGAACAGTAAGAGGATCAATGGGGGCCATAGTCAGAAAATCCAAAGCTTGTGGGAGATGCCCGGACAAACAAAACATGAATGGACTTGCGTTAACAAAGTACTGTGTGTTAATGTGTTGTAATGCAGTTTTTCGCCATTACTTGGACGTGAATACACCAATACATTAACGCACCATGAGCATCTCTGACCAATGATGTTGATGCTCAACTACAAACGTCAACGCGACTTCAGTCTTTTACTCAAACTTTACTTGAACGCAAGCATTGAAGTGTCAGTATTAATGGAGGAAGCATAGAAGTGTCAGTATTAATGGAGGAAAACACTGATATACATGTACACAGGACATGTGAAATTGAACTTAAATGGGTTTGTCTAAATTTCCAAATTATTTTTGTCTTTGAAAGCTCATATGTACCCAGATCTCAGACTTTGTGGCAAGTATTACTGAGGTATGACACCTGTCCAAGCTTTGTGTTTACTTACATGTACATGTACCAACTGTACTACTACTGCGGTCTGGCATGCCAAAGTACTGATTATTATAGGAGTGGTGTAAAGTTTGTCAAGCTGACATCTGGGTATTTTGAGCAAAAGTGACGTCTTTAGTGCATAGTGCTATTCATAAGACCAGGGGTGGATTTAGGACTAGTCTTATCTCGTCTTAGGACCAGTTACTCGTCCTAACTTGGGACTATCCATGCAATTTGTGTATCTCGTAGGCTTATAGTCCTAAGTTAGGACTAGTCCTAACTCTTTGTGAAATCGACCCCCGAGCCCAATTTCAAGTAGTAAAACTTGCTAAGCATCGAAAAAATCTTGCTTAGCAGCCGTTATTCTGTCAAGTTTAAATCGTGTTTAGACTGGTACCCCACTCATTTTTTGCTTAGCCAATTGCTAAGCATTTTTTCTGAAGCAGTATTTTTCTGTTAAACAGCTTCGTGAACTTAATTTGGCTCGGACTTGAGTTGCATTCTCAACTGCAGTAGCCATTTTGGTGCAATGTTTTGACAACCACTAAGGTTAAATACAGGTTTGTCTCAGCCAATAAAATACTCTGCAATGGCAACATGGAGAGAAATTGTGAAATGTGTGATAACTAGGTAGACATTTGTCAGTGTGTCAATTTTGTGCAATGGGGTCTACTTGTTGTTAATAGCTGATTTAGAGTGTAAATTGTTGAGGATTTTTAATCCGTTTTGGGGCAACAAAATTAAAGATTACAAGGGGTAAGTAAGTCCAGTATTTTTATCCATTTTGGGCCAAAGATTTGAGAAAAAACACAAGGGGTTAGTCCAGCATTTTTATCCATTTTTGGCCAAGGATTTGAGAAAAAAACACAAGGGGTAAGTCCAGCATTTCTATCCATTTTGGGCCAAAAATTGAAAGGAAACACAAGGGGCAAGTCCAGCATTTTGACCCATTTTGGGCCAAAAATTGAAAGAAATCGCAAGGGGTAAAATCCAGCATTTATATCCATTTTGGGCCAAATTTTTTTTTTTAATCCAGCATTTTAACCCATTTTGGGCCAAAAAATGGAAAAAAATTAACAAGGGGTAAGTCCAGCATTTTGATCCATTTTGGGCCACATTTTTTTTTTAAAAATCACAAGGGGTTAGTCCAGCATTTTGATCAATTTTTGGCAAAAAAATGGAAAAAATCACAAGGGGTAAGTCTAGCATTTTTATCAATTTTTGGCAAAAAATTTAAAATATCACAAGGGGTAAGTCCAACAATTTTTATCCATTTGGGGCAAAAAAATCACAAGGGGTAAGTCCAGCATTTTCATCCATTTTTGCCAAAAAAAAAAAAAACGCAAAAAAAAATCACAAGGGGTAAGTCCAGCATTGTTATCAATTTTGTGCAATTTTTTTTTTTCATCCAGCATTTTGACCCATTTTGGGCCAAAAAATTAAAGAAAAAATCACAAGGGGTAAGTCCGGCGTTACGATACATTTTGGGCCTAGCACTTTTATCCATTTTGTGCCAAAAAATGAAAAATCACAACAATTTTATCCATTTTGGGCCAAAAAGTCAAAACAAATCACAAGGGGTAAGTCCAGCATTGTTATCGTTTTTTGGCAATTTATTTTTCAAATCCAGCATTTTGATCAATTTGGGGCCAAAAGTGAAGAAAAAAAAATCACAAGGTGTAAGTCCAGCATTTTGATTAACTTTTGGCCAAAAAATGAAAAAAAAAATCACAAGGGGTAAGTCCAGCATTTTGATCAATTTTGGGCAAAAAATTAAAAAAATCACAAGGGGCAAAGTCCAGCATCTTTATCAATTTTGGGCCAAAAATTTAAAAAAATCACAAGGGGTAAGTCCAGCTTTTTAATCAATTTTTTGCCAAAAATTGAAAAATCACAAGGGGTAAGTCCAGCATTTTATCAATTTTTGGTCAAAAATTGAAAAAATCACAAGGGGTAAGTCCAGCATTTTTATCCATTTTGGGCCAAATATTGACAAAATCACAAGGGGTAAGTCCAGCATTTTCATAAATTTTTGGCAAAAAAATGAAAAAACCACAAGGGGTAAGTCCAGCTTTTTTATCAATTATTTTGCCCAAAATTAAAAAAAATCACAAGGGGTAAGTCTAGGTTTTTAATCCATTTTTTGCAAAAAGTTGAAAAAATCACAAGGGGTAAGTCCAGCATTTTCATCAATTTTTGGCCAAAAATTTAAAAAAATCACAAGGGGTAAGTCCAGCTTTTTAATCAATTTTTGGGCAAAAGTTGAAAAAAATCACAAGGGGTAAGTCCAGCATTTTTATCAATTATTTTGCCCAAAATTGAAAAAATCACTAGGGGTAAGTCCAGGTTTTTAATTAATTTTTTGGCCAAAAATTGAAAAAATCACAAGGGGTAAGTCCAGCATTTTCATCAATTTTTGGCCAAAAATTGAAAAAATCACAAGGGGTAAGTCCAGCTTTTTAATCAATTTTTTGCAAAAAGTTGAAAAAATCACAAGGGGTAAGTCCAGCATTTTCATCAATTTTTTGCCAAAAATTTAAAAAAATCACAAGGGGGTAAGTCCAGCTTTTTTATCAATTTTTTTGCCAAAAATTGAAACAAATCACAAGGGGCAAGTTCAGCATTTTTATCAATTTTTTGCCAAAAATTGAAAAAAACACAAGGGGTAAGTCCAGCATTTTTATCAATTTTTGGTCAAAAATTGAAAAAATCACACGGGTAGGTCCAGCATTTTTATAAATTTTTTGCCAAAAATTGAAAAAAATCACAAGGGGTAAGTCCAGCATTTTTATCCATTTTGGGCCAAATATTGACAAAATCACAAGGGTAAGTCCAGCTTATTAATCAATTTTTGGCCAATAATTGAAAAAATCACAAGGGGCAAGTCCAGCATTTTTATCCATTTTGGGCCAAAAATTGAAAAAATCACAAGGGGTAAGTCCAGCATTTTTATCAATTATTTTGCCCAAAATTGAAAAAATCACAAGGGGCAAGTCCAGCATTTTTATCAATTTTGGGCCAAAAATTTAAAAAAATCACAAGGGGTAAGTCCAGCTTTTTAATCAATTTTTTGCCAAAAATTGAAAAATCACAAGGGGTAAGTCCAGCATTTTATCAATTTTTGGCCAATAATTGAAAAAATCACAAGGGGCAAGTCCAGCATTTTTATCAATTTTGGGCCAAAAATTGACAAAATCACAAGGGGTAAGTCCAGCATTTTTATCATTTTTTTTTGCCCAAAATTGAAAAAATCACAAAGGGCAAGTCCAGCATTTTTATCAATTTTGGGCCAAAAATTTAAAAAAATCACAAGGGGTAAGTCCAGCTTTTTAATCAATGTTTTGCCAAAAATTGAAAAATCACAAGGGGTAAGTCCAGCATTTTATCAATTTTTGGCCAATAATTGAAAAAATCATAAGGGGTAAGTCCAGCATTTTTATCAATTTTTTTGCCCAAAATTGTAAAAATCACAAGGGGCAAGTCCAGCATTTTTATCAATTTTGGGCCAAAAACTTAAAAAAATCACAAGGGGTAAGTCCAGCATTTTATAAATTTTTGGCCAAAAATTGAAAAAATCACAAGGGGTAAGTCCAGCACTTTTATCCATTTTGGGTCAAATATTGACAAAATCACAAGGGGTAAGTCCAGCATTTGTATCAATTTTTTTGCCCAAAATTGAAAAAATCACAAGGGGTAAGTCCAGCATTTTGATCAATTTCTTTGCCAAAAATTGAAAAAATCACAAGGGGTAAGTCCAATTTTTAATCAATTTTTTGCCAAAATTGAAAAAATCACAAGGGGTAAGTCCAGCATTTTCATCAATTTTTTGCCCAAAATTGAAAAAATCACAAGGGGTAGGTCCAGCATTTTTATCAATTTTTTGCCCAAAATTGAAAAAAATCCCAAGGGGTAAGTCCAGCATTTTTATCAATTTTTGGTCAAAAATGAAAAAATCACAGGAGGCAAGTCCAGCATTTTTATCCATTTTGGGCCAAATATTGACAAAATCACAAGGGTAAGTCCAGCATTTTTATCAATTTTGGGCCAAAAATTGAAAAAATCCCAAGGGGTAAGTCCAGCATTTTTATCCATTTTAGGCAAAATATTGACAAGTAAGTCCAGCATTTTTATCAATTTTTTGCCAAAAATTGAAAAAATCACAAGGGGTAAGTCCAGCATTTTATCAATTTTTTGCCCAAAATTGAAAAAAAATCCCAAGGGGTAAGTCCAGCATTTTTATCAATTTTTGGTCAAAAATTGGCAAAATCTTAAGGGTAAGTCCAGCACTTTTATCGATTTTTTGCCCAAAATTAAAAAAATCACAAGGGGTAAGTCCAGCATTTTCATCATTTTTTTTGCCCAAAATTGAAAAAATCACAAGGGGTAAGTCCAGCATTTTGATCAATTTCTTTGCCAAAAGTTGAAAAAATCACAAGGGGTAAGTCCAGCATTTTATCAATTTTTGGTCAAAAAATGAAAAAATCACAAGACGCAAATCCAGCATTTTTATCCATTTTGGGCCAAATATTGACAAAATCACCAGGGTAAGTCCAGCATTTTTATCCATTTTGGGCCAAAAATTGAAAAATTCCCAAGGGGTAAGTCCAGCATTTTATCCATTTTGGGCAAAATATTGACAAGTAAGTCCAGCATTTTTATCAATTTTTTGCCAAAAATTGAAAAAATCACAAGGGGTAAGTCCAGCATTTTATCAATTTTTTGCCCAAAATTGAAAAAAAATCCCAAGGGGTAAGTCCAGCATTTTTATCAATTTTTGGTCAAAAATTGACAAAATCACAAGGGTAAGTCCAGCACTTTTATCGATTTTTTGCCCAAAATTAAAAAAATCACAAGGGGTAGTCCAGCACTTTTATCCATTTTGGGCCAAATATTGACAAAATCACAAGGGGTAAGTCCAGCATTTTTATCAATTTTTTTGCCCAAAATTGAAAAAATCAAAAGGGGTAAGTCCAGCATTTTCATCAATTTTTTGCCCAAAATTGAAAAAATCACAAGGGGTAGGTCCAGCATTTTTATCAATTTTTTGCCCAAAATTGAAAAAAATCCCAAGGGGTAAGTCCAGCATTTTTATCAATTTTTGGTCAAAAATGAAAAAATCACAGGAGGCAAGTCCAGCATTTTTATCCATTTTGGGCCAAATATTGACAAAATCACAAGGGTAAGTCCAGCATTTTTATCAATTTTGGGCCAAAAATTGAAAAAATCCCAAGGGGTAAGTCCAGCATTTTTATCCATTTTGGGCAAAATATTGACAAGTAAGTCCAGCATTTTTATCAATTTTTTGCCAAAAATTGAAAAAATCACAAGGGGTAAGTCCAGCATTTTATCAATTTTTTGCCCAAAATTGAAAAAAAATCCCAAGGGGTAAGTCCAGCATTTTTATCAATTTTTGGTCAAAAATTGACAAAATCTTAAGGGTAAGTCCAGCACTTTTATCGATTTTTTGCCCAAAATTAAAAAAATCACAAGGGGTAAGTCCAGCATTTTCATCATTTTTTTTGCCCAAAATTGAAAAAATCACAAGGGGTAAGTCCAGCATTTTGATCAATTTCTTTGCCAAAAGTTGAAAAAATCACAAGGGGTAAGTCCAGCATTTTATCAATTTTTGGTCAAAAAATGAAAAAATCACAAGACGCAAATCCAGCATTTTTATCCATTTTGGGCCAAATATTGACAAAATCACCAGGGTAAGTCCAGCATTTTTATCCATTTTGGGCCAAAAATTGAAAAATTCCCAAGGGGTAAGTCCAGCATTTTATCCATTTTGGGCAAAATATTGACAAGTAAGTCCAGCATTTTTATCAATTTTTTGCCAAAAATTGAAAAAATCACAAGGGGTAAGTCCAGCATTTTATCAATTTTTTGCCCAAAATTGAAAAAAAATCCCAAGGGGTAAGTCCAGCATTTTTATCAATTTTTGGTCAAAAATTGACAAAATCACAAGGGTAAGTCCAGCACTTTTATCGATTTTTTGCCCAAAATTAAAAAAATCACAAGGGGTAGTCCAGCACTTTTATCCATTTTGGGCCAAATATTGACAAAATCACAAGGGGTAAGTCCAGCATTTTTATCAGTTTTTTTGCCCAAAATTGAAAAAATCACAAGGGGTTAGTCCAGCATTTTGATCAATTTTTGGCCAAAAATTGAAAAAATCACAAGGGGTAAGTCCAGCATTTTTATCAATTTTTTGCCCAAAATTGAAAAAAATCACAAGGGGTAAGTCCAGCATTTTTATCAATTTTTGGTCAAAAAATGAAAAAATCACAAGAGGCAAGTCCAGCATTTTTATCCATTTTGGGCCAAAAATTGAAAAAATCCCAAGGGGTAAGTCCAGCATTTTATCCATTTTGGGCAAAATATTGACAAGTAAGTCCAGCATTTTTATCAATTTTTTGCCAAAAATTGAAAAAAGCACAAGGGGTAAGTCCAGCATTTTATCAATTTTTTGCCCAAAATTGAAAAAAAATCCCAAGGGGTAAGTCCAGCATTTTTATCAATTTTTGGTCAAAAATTGACAAAATCACAAGGGTAAGTCCAGCACTTTTATCGATTTTTTGCCCAAAATTAAAAAAATCACAAGGGGTTAGTCCACAGCATTTTTATCCATTTTGGGCCAAATATTGGCAAAATCACAAGGGGTAAGTCCAGCATTTTAATCCATTTTGGGCGAAAAATTTTAAAAAATCAAAAGGGGTAAGTCCAGCAATTTTTATCCATTTTGGGCCAAAACATCACAAGGGGTTAGTCCAGCATTTTTATCAATTTTGGCATAAAAAAAATCGAAAAAAATCAAAAGGGGTAAATCCAGCATTTTTATCAATTTTTGGCAAAAAATTGAAAAAAATCACAAAGGGTAAGTCCAGCACTTTATCAATTTTTGGCAAAAAATTGAACAAAATTACAAAGGGTAAGTCCAGCATTTTTATCAATTTTTGGCAAAAAATTGAAAAAAATGACAAGGCATTTGTATCCACAAGGGGTGGAGTCACTATGGGTATATGGGAGTATACAGCAGGTGCTGCAATTTACAGCCCTCCAAACCAATCATTCACATAAACCATCTCTGCCCTCACAACAGGTACCCATTTTACCCTGGGTGGAGAGAAGCTGATGAGTAAGTGTCCTGCTTGAAAATAGAAGTGTCACGACCGGGATTCGAACCCTCATCAGGATGACTTAAACACCAGAACTTGGGTCCGATGCTCTTATATCCGCTCTACAGAGACACCCTGCTTACAGGAACACGTTGCCTTGGATCGGACGAGTTGGTCTATAAAAAAGCGTTTGTAACCGTTTGTTATAAAATGCATATGGTTGGAAAGATGTTTTGAAACCAGAATACAATGATCCAGATGTTTTGAAACCAGAATACAATGATCCACACAAGTTTGCCTCGAAATTGCGTGGTTTTCCTTTTACTGTGCGAACTAACACGATCGGCCATTTATGGGAGTCAAAAATTTGACTCCCATAAATGGCCGACTGTGTTAGTCGACAAGGTAAAAGGAAAACCGTGCAATTTCGAGGCATGTTTGTGTGGATCATTGTATTCTAATTTTATAGCATCTTTCTACCTATATACATTTTATAACAAACGCTTTTCAAAGACCAACTCGACCAATCCAAGGCAACGTGTTCCTTTAAAAACAATTTGAATTAGGATTTGGGTTAGGGTCAAGTGTTTGCTCTGGTCAGGGTGATTATTCAGGTAGTACATGCATTAGGCTAAGCTACCTTGATGTTCATAAACCATCTACAAAAACAACTTGACCAGTACACGCCATTATTACAAGTTAACAGTGAGGTATTTTTATTTTGGATAAAATATCACACACACTCAATAACAAAAGGGAAGCCTAATTAGCCTTAATTATTTACATCACAGTTGTCATCATCAATCTTTAGTTCAAAACCTAAGAGCTATGTCTCAAGGGTCCATTTATGACCATTCAGTACAGGCCTGGGGCCAATTTCATAGAGCTGCTTAAGCAAAAAATTTGCTTAAGCACGAAAATAGCTCGCTTATTTTACACATGTTACTGGCCAAAATTTCCTGCCATATACATTGCTTATGACTAGTATTAAGCTGTTGTTTACTTAGCATTACAATTGAGTGGAGTCTTGGCCGGTAATCTGATTTTACTAAGCAATGAAATTTTTGCTTAAGCAATTTTTTTTGCTTAAGCGGCTCTATGAAATTGGGCCCAGGTTGTGTCATCTTCAAGAGGACAAGGCGGTTTTCATTTTATAAAGGGTGCACTTCCAATGACAAATCTTAAAGTCTATGGGGAACTTTTGAAGGGGCACCAAGACGAAGGCAGAATTTCATATTGCTGCTTATTCAAACAATATTACTTGAAAAGGTCTGCTAAGCAGAAATGAGCAGGATACCAGTCACAAACTGTACACATGCCATTGTAGTATGGTAGCTACACTTATTCTGGTCAGCATAACTTGGCTGTGTTCAGCTACTTTTTTTTATTTTTTAGCAGCTCTAATGAAATTGGGCCCAAGCCCGACTGCAATTGTTTCATTCGGACTTCAGGGGCCGACTTCACGAAACTTTACCCAACTGTGTAAGTCCACTTGCGCAACGTTTATGGCCTAAGTTGCGCCATAAACGTTGCGCAAGTGGACTTACGCAGTTGCATAAAGTTTCGTGAAAGCGGCTGTGGTTAATTTACAGACACTATTTTCGTTATTCAAAATATTCAAGTGAACTCTTAATATCTAGTCAGAATAAAATCAAAATATTATGGGTCTTTTTAAAGTTTTTTTATATAGAAATATATATCTTCTTTTTTTGTATTTATTCATTGGCAATTTATTTATAACAATTACTTTAAGTATAGCTAAAAACAGTTTGGATACAACCCTATAATTTTAATTAATAAAGAAAACATAACAATATTACTGAATGCCATGTGTCTTCTTAATTTACACACTGATTTTTCACACCATCAACTTTTTGACATCTTTGAAGTTTTTTTTTCTTCAAAATTTCATCTCATTTTCTTTCACCATTGTGCGACAATACTATAGAGAACTTCACATTACATTAAGTGAACCAAAAAGAAGTTAAATACAAATCAATACACTATTTAAACCCTCCTACTCTTGGTGCCCTTTTTTCAGGGAGTGACCAACCCTACAAAACAATTCAATCACACAGGTTTTGTAGTGTGGCACAACTGTTTTCAGAATCACTTGTGTACTGTGTAGACGACTCGCTAAATTGAATTTTACACACTGGCTGACATGGTTTATCTATAAATCATGACCACCGTGAATGGGTCAGACAGTACGAGGGTTGACTATGTACAGTGTGGATGCATTCACGCCACAATATCAAATTGCAGGCTGTCATAGTTTGTAATTCAAAACCACTATGAATGATATTGAATGATCAGACAGTAGGAGGGTTGACTGTGCACTGCTAGACGCATTTACCACTTCATATCAAACTACAGGCTCTCAAAGATTATAATTTCCATGCAAAACCACAGTGAATGTTATTGAATGATCAGGCAGTAGGAGGGTTGACTCTGTACTGTGTATATTCATCCACCGCATCATATCATTTTACAGGCTGGCATAGTTTATCATGCTCATTCAAAAACCACAGTGGATGATATTAAATGGTCAGACAGTAGGAGGGTTAATTATAGAAACTAAATAATATATCCAACAAATATTCAACTAAATAGTATTAACTGCTTTCAATACAAAAATATAAGATTAAACCTTAGTTATTTGTTGAGCACAAGCACAGCTTTTTTCCATTCACCTTGGTTAATACTATTGGCTTTGTGAGGTAAAGAAATATTATAAACCAATTCATCTGACGTCACCACGTAGGACGAATCTTGGTTGGGCCCCATTTCTGGAGGCAGATTCAAAAGGCACAGTATACCTTTGGTTTGTGGATTGTTTTAATTCCAATACAAATGAAGATTAAGGAAAAAAAACTAAACAGGTGAAAAGGTGGTAGCGTTTTGGAGATATCGCCGAATATCTGAAATGCTGAAATGTGACTATCTGGGTTTTAGAATTTCAAAAGGTACACCCTTTAAAACTAAAGAGTTGAATCCAACATTTGCATGAGTTCGGTGAGTGACTACACTTTGAAAGTGTTGGACCCAGCATTTTGTTTGTTTAATCTAGCATTTTAAATTGTTTGGTCCAACGCAAAACGGGTCAATTAAACAATTTAAGTGTTATTTCAACATTTCTATAATAAAAAAATCTTTGGAATCGTTGGATCAGCTTTTTAAACGTTAAACTGGCACTTAAATTGTTGACTGAATACTTTAAAATGCAGGACTTAACACAAAAAATGCTCGATTCAACACTTTAAAAAGTGTAGTCACTCACCGAACTCATGCAAGTGTTGGATTCAACTCTTTAGTTTTTAGAGTGCAAGTATCTTGCTTAAAGCCATTGGACACCTTCGTTAAACAGTGTTGTCCAAAGGCCCACACTTCGTGTATTACGACTTATATATATATAAAACAACAAACTTGTGAAAATTTAGGCTCCATCGGTCATCGGAGTGGGGAGAAAATAACGGGAAAACCCACCCTTGTTTCCGCACGTTTCGCCGTGTCATGACATGTGTTTAAAATAAATCCGTAATTCTCGATATCGAGAACTGATAATTGTTTTAATGTTTTCTCAAAAAGTAAAGCATTTCATGGAATAATATTTCAAGAGAAGTCTTTCACCATCACCTTCTGTAAACCCTGTAAGTTATTTGTAAATCTGTGAACTTTTATTGTTTTTTCTTTTCCGAAAGTGTATAATGGCTTTAAAATAACCCAACAGTACACACAAAGACAAGGGATGCAGAGATACAATGTTTTGACATAAAGCATTTTCCTGCGAGATTTGACTTGCAGCGTTGAGTAACAATCTTGTTGCACTCAGCTGCACACAGTGATAGTTTTATGTCGAAAGAATCAAAGCAAAAAATGTCATCAAAAAGACTACTAATTTACCAAGAAACCCAAATAAAGTTTTACAAATAATTAACACAAAAACAAAAAGGTTATTAAGTAAATGCCACAAAACAAACCCCAATTATATCATAAAATATTATAATATACAATCATCTTTAAAATACACCAAACGAAACTGAACATCCTTTGGAAGAAACCTGTGCAATCCCCATCCCCCCCCCCAAAAAAAATAAAATAAAAATAAAAATATTGTCCAAAGTAATCAATTCTGTTAGACCTCGCTGTCAACTCTTAGAGATCAGACGTTTGTTTCATCAGGAATTTAACAAATTCCAAATCATTCAGTCGTTTTTTAAAATGATTTTGACCACCATTTAAGGAAATTTAAATTATGAAATAATCTGAGTTGACAACTTCTGGATAAATCAGTAAGAATGGAAACCCCCTAAAAAAAAGTTAAGTGGTACCTTAACCTTTCCTTCAAGAAAATTAGAACGTTACAAAGGCTGTCCCTCTCAAGAAGATCCAGTTGCATACAGGAAAAATCCGTTGCTAGGCGGCCATTTTAAAATTGGGTATTTATCTCAGGATCTACAAAGAAGAAACAAAAGGAAGAATAATTTACTTGCTAGAGTTTATACACTGAAATCTGAAACAAAAACACATGCAAAGAAAGAAAAAATGGAAGGAATCGGGCCAAATTTCAGTTGCCTTTTTGAGTATTGGGTGTATACAGACAAATTTTAACCTACACCTTAATTTCTTTACCCTTTATAGAGATCACAGCGGTCGGAAACGACTTGTATCAAAATGCCTGTAGCGGTATACAAAGGGCTGCAAAATTTGACTCAATTCCCTTCAAACAAAAGGTCAGGGCAAAGGTCATGACATTAATTGACATTTTCCAATATTTACCATGTCAATGTAGAATCTATGTTTCAAAACAAAACCAAATCTCTGTGTCAAATTTTGTTTTTCCCCCTTCACTTTAACAAGAAAGAAATTGTGAAAAAATGAACAATATTATCCATGTCTGGCACATGGTGATGATTATTTAGAAAGGGTTAATATCGCATCCACCATATCTCAAAGTCGCTTATGGCTTCTGCTTACTATGAAATTCTGCGCTTACCGCCCATAGATTCATGCACTTTAAAGGGTTCAATAAGCATAGAATTCTGAGGTAAGCCGGGCTTCAACTTATGAACGGGCCCCCGTCAGCTCTCGAGTTTTCCTCCACCTGGAAAAATCAAATACTTGAAACCAACCCAAAAATGCACCCACTTGTGTATTCTGTTATACATAAACTTGGAAAATCCCAACCTCATAATGTTTAAGCCATGCAGGTACCAAAAGTAAATAACTAACAGGCCTCAGCTGTTGTTTCAAAAAGGGACAAAAAGTACTGGGATTGGGGTGTGGCGGGGGTGGGGGTGGGATTCAGGGACTAAGAACAGTCTCTCAGGCAGTTTGAACACAATTAACTCTTTCGTACACCAACCGGTTGCTATATGGACCAGTTTAAATCATTCAACTTGGGGATAGGGTCTTACCAAGTTGTTCTTAAAAATGTTGAAATTATTTGCTGATCCCTAGCAGTGGGTTTTTAAAATCATGCCATTCTAAATTCATGTTCGATTATAGATTAGATCGGTCTTCCATATTTTATTGTTAGTATCCTTTGTTTTATTCCAATTGGTGTGTCATTGACGAGCGTCCTAGTTCTTCAAACCCAATATCTAGTGTTATCAGCAGCAAAGTGTCGGTTCGAATCCTGGTCATGACACTTAAGTACTTTTGAGCAATTTAAAGGTACTTAAACATAGTTGCTGCTTAAAAGGTTGGGATGGTGTATTCTGCTCTATCGGCGTTAAGGTTTACATGCACAAGGTGGATTCATGCAATTAGCGTATAAACGCAGCCTAGTGCTTTCCAACCCAATACCTGGTGTTATCAGCAGCAGTGTGGGTTCAAATCCTGGTCATGACATTTTAGTTTCCTTGAGCAAGACACTTAAACATAATTGCTGCGTAAAAGGGTTGGACGGTTACTGTATTCAGCATTTAAGGCTCTACATGCACTAGGTGGATCCGTGCAAGTAGTGTATTTAAACGCGCCCTAGTTCTTTCAGACCCATTCTCTGGTGTTATCAGCCGCAGACTGTGGGTTCAAATCCTGGTCATGACATTTTAGTGCCCGTGTGCAAGACACTAAAACATAATTGCTGTGTAAAAGGTTGGGACGGTAGTGTATTCTGCGTTGAGGCTTTACTAGCACTATGTGGACTTGTGCAAGTAGCATATTTATACGACCTATAGTTCTTTCAGACCCATTCTCTGGTGTTATCAGCAGCAGAGTGTGGGTTCGAATCCCGGTCCTGCTATTTTAGTGCCCTTGCATAATTGCGTAATTGCTGCGTAAAAGTTTCGGATGGTGTATTCTGCTCTATCGACGTTGAGGCTTTACATGCACAAGGTGGCTCCGTGCAGGTAGCGTATAAGTGTTTTTCTAATCAAAGAAAAGTCATTCAAGTTAGAAAGAATAGGGAAGAAGGGGGGGTCAAGTCATCAAGGAATTTGAAAAGTTATTTTTAAGAATAGTTTATTAAATTGCTGAGTAATGTTACCAGGCATGATATTTGGTCCTTGGGGAAATAGTAGGAAGGTTGGATTGATTACAAGGGCTGACCCACATGTTCGCATGGTGTAGGCTCTAATTGACCCAATTCACCTGACGTCATCATCAAAATAATCAGTGGACACTATTGGTACTAAGTCCAAATAATTATCAGCATAAAACCTTACTTGGTAACGAGTAATGGGGAGAGGTTGATAGTATTGTGAGAAACGGCTCCCTCTGAAGTGACGTAGTTTTCGAGAAAGAAGTAACGTTCCACAAATTTTATTTTGAGACCTCCCGAAATCAAGCATCTGAAAGCACACAACTTTGTGTGACAAGGGTGTTTTTTCTTTCATTATTATCTCACAACTTTGACGACCAATTGAGCTCAAATTTTCACAGGTTTGTTATTTTATGCATATGTTGAGATTACACTAAATGAGAAGACTGGTCTTTGACAATTACCAATAGTGTCCACTGTCTTTAAGGAGAAGAATATCATGCCTGTGTGTCCAATGGGAGAAGGTTTGGAAAAAAGACAAAAACCATGTCAGTGGCACTCGTTTTCTACGAACTAATAATACTACCATACAAGAGGAAAAAGTTGGTCTGGAAGGGGTTAATGTTTTGGGAGATTTGAGAGTACTTGTAACTGGTATATCATGCCAAAAAAAAACTTGCTTTTCTATAAATTCAGCTGGGACCGTAGTATATTCTGTGAAGAAAATGGAAAACATAAAAAGAGAAAGAAATAAACAAGTGGGAAAAGTGCATTAATATGTAAATAACAACACAACAACAAAAAGTGCCACTATGGTAAAGACTTTTTCCGACATTGGGTTGGATTGGTATTGGAATGGTATTAATTGGTTTGGGACTGTGCTGGAATGGTGTGCGAGTTCGCTTCTTTTGGTTTGGGTTTGGTTTGGGATTGGTACATGTATATTGACTGGTATACGAGTTGGTTTGGGTTGGTTTTGAATAAGGGAATCAATGTGTGGTGAAGAGGTTTTCAACTAGTGGTTTAAACCCGCCGAGGCCTGATTCTTGATCATTTTACCGAGGCGGTGTGTGAGTCGGTTTCTCATGGTTATGGTTGGTATCGAACTGGTTTCAGTTGGTTAAAATTTTCATGGTGAATATGATGGGAACCAATGGGTTTCAATTGGAAGTGAATTGGTCCAAATCATTAAAGGCCCGAAAACACAACAGAAACACAAAGTCAAACCAATTCAAATCAATTGGTAATGGAATAGGTCCAGTTGGTCCCAATTTAATGTCTCAATTGGTTTAAAGTGGGTGTTCAAATGGCTTCAATGGGTTGCCAGTTGGTTTTTGGATTTGAATGGGTAATTTTCAGAAGGGATACTAACCACCCCCCCCCCCCATTCCCCCAAAACCAAGTCATGTTTTTGCGTACGATGATTATTTACAACAACATGATCTGAATGATCTCTAAAGGAATGTGTAAACCACATGTGGTGTGTCGTTGCCGAGCAGTCTTTGTTCACCTGACCCAAGCTCCGGTGTTTCCAGCAGCAGACAGTGGGTTCGAATCCCAATTATGACGCTTTTGCCAAGCTTGATCACTTATATTATAATTGCTTTGTAAAGAGTTTGGAAGGTAGTGCATTCTGCTCGTCCAGCCAGCTGGCTCCTAGTGGACGAAACCATGCATACATCCTTACAGACTGTGAAGGGGATTGCCCTGGGCCCAATTTCATAGCGTTACTTAGCGGCCGATTTTGTGCTTACTGTGTGATTTCCATTTCATAGAGCTGCTTACCGTAAGCACATAATAAGGCATGCTAACCTTCCAGTGCTTACCGCACAAAAATAAATGACGTCACAACACAAATCCACGGTAAACACGCAATATTGCCGCCCAATTTTTGCTAACCTGTGAAATACGCTAAGGCTTAAGCAAATTTTTCTGCTACAGTAAGCACGCAAATTTGCTTACCGTTAAGCAGTGCTATAAAATTGGGCCCTGTTTCACCCCCCAGGAGTAGACGGCAACGTGTCCCTGGTGACAGTTGATAATGGTTAGACAGCACAAATCTGCCAAGTGTAAGCCCTCATCTTAAAGTGGCCGCCCAACCTTGTGAGTTGGGCAATAACTCAACAACAACAAATATAAACGAAATTAATCGATCCTGAATGACTTACTGTTGTCAATACTGGGCGATTCTCGCTTACAACAACACGCCATGCACCCACATCCATTGAACATCGGACACATCGGGAAGAATCTGAGGAAGTTAAATTTGCGAAGGAACTTCATCCCGATGGGGAATTCATAACAGCGTAAGATCTCTTCAGTGATTGCGGGATCTTGATTGGCACCGCCGTACTTGTTACGCCATTGGGCGATACCTCTGTCTTCATCACTACCTGGAAAATTCAAGGAGTAAACACAATCAGAAGCAACCTAACATTTTTGAGGGACGTCATATAAGTTATTTTGTTAAAGTTACCCCGGACAGACACATAACTGTTGTGGGTATAGGGTTTGAATGTCGCCTGATCGCCAAATGTAAGGGGTAAAAACGGCGGCAGGGGAGTCAAATCGGTAGGTGAGGCTTGGTAAGTGAGTAGGGGCTAGAGTGGTGGGCATGGTAAGTGAGGCTAGGGGCTATAGTGGCAGGCTTTGGGGGTGAGGCTAGGTGCTATAGTGCCAGGCTTGGTGGGTGAGGCTTGGGGCTATAGTGGCAGGCTTGGTGGGTGAGGCTAGGGGATATAGTGGCAGGCTTTGGGGGTGAGGCTAGGTGCTATAGTGCCAGGCTTGGTGGGTGAGGCTTGGGGCTATAGTGGCAGGCTTTGGGGGTGAGGCTAGGTGCTATAGTGCCAGGCTTGGTGGGTGAGGCTTGGGGCTATAGTGGCAGGCTTTGGGGGTGAGGCTAGGTGCTATAGTGCCAGGCTTGGTGGGTGAGGCTTGGGGCTATAGTGGCAGGCTTGGTGGGTGAGGCTTGGGGCTATAGTGGCAGGCTTGGTGGGTGAGGCTTGGGGCTATAGTGGCAGGCTTGGTGGGTGAGGCTAGGGGATATAGTGGCAGGCTTGGTAAGTGAGGCTAGGGGCTATATAAGTGGCAGGCTTGGTGGGTGAGGCTAGGGGCTATAGTGGTGGGCTTGATGAATGAGGCTAGGGGCTATAGTGGCAGGCTTGGTGGGTGAGGCTAGGGGCTATAGTGGCAGGCTTGGTAAG
Source organism: Asterias amurensis (assembly GCF_032118995.1). Taxonomy (NCBI): domain Eukaryota; kingdom Metazoa; phylum Echinodermata; class Asteroidea; order Forcipulatida; family Asteriidae; genus Asterias; species Asterias amurensis. Next base: position 15,130,636 of record NC_092663.1, read on the forward strand.
TGAGGCTAGGGGATATAGTGGCAGGCTTGGTGGGTGAGGCTAGGGGCTATAGTGGCAGGCTTGGTGAATGAGGCTAGGGGCTATAGTGGCAGGCTTGGTGGGTGAGGCTAGGGGATATAGTGGCAGGCTTTGGGGGTGAGGCTAGGGGCTATAGTGGCAGGCTTGGTGGGTGAGGCTAGGGGCTATAGTGGTGGGCTTGGTGAATGAGGCTAGGGGCTATAGTGGTGGGCTTGGTGGGTGAGGCTAGGGGCTATAGTGGCAGGCTTGGTGGGTGAGGCTTGGGGCTATAGTGGCAGGCTTGGTGGGTGAGGCTTGGGGCTATAGTGGTGGGCTTGGTGAATGAGGCTAGGGGCTATAGTGGTGGGCTTGGTGGGTGAGGCTAGGGGCTATAGTGGCAGGCTTGGTGGGTGAGGCTTGGGGCTATAGTGGCAGGCTTAGTGGGTGAGGCTAGGGGATATAGTGGCAGGCTTGGTAAGTGAGGCTAGGGGCTATAGTGGCAGGCTTGGTGGGTGAGGCTAGGGGCTATAGTGGCAGGCTTGGTAAGTGAGGCTAGGGGCTATAGTGGCAGGCTTGGTGGGTGAGGCTTGGGCTATAGTGGCAGGCTTGGTGGGTGAGGCTAGGGGATATAGTGGCAGGCTTGGTAAGTGAGGCTAGGGGCTATAGTGGCAGGCTTGGTGGGTGAGGCTAGGGGCTATAGTGGCAGGCTTGGTAAGTGAGGCTAGGGGCTATAGTGGCAGGCTTGGTGGGTGAGGCTAGGGGCTATAGTGGTGGGCTTGGTGAATGAGGCTAGGGCCTATAGTGGTGGGCTTGGTGGGTGAGGCTAGGGGCTATAGTGGCAGGCTTGGTGGGTGAGGCTAGGGGCTATAGTGGTGGGCTTGGTGAATGAGGCTAGGGGATATAGTGGTAGGCTTGGTAAGTGAGGCTAGGGGCTATAGTGGCAGGCTTTGTGGGTGAGGCTAGGGGCTATAGTGGTGGGCTTGGTGAATGAGGCTAGGGCCTATAGTGGCAGGCTTGGTGGGTGAGGCTTGGGGCTATAGTGGCAGGCTTGGTGGGTGAGGCTAGGGGATATAGTGGCAGGCTTGGTAAGTGAGGCTAGGGGCTATAGTGGCAGGCTTGGTAAGTGAGGCTAGGGGCTATAGTGGCAGGCTTGGTGGGTGAGGCTAGGGGTATAGTGGTGGGCTTGGTGGGTGAGGCTAGGGGATATAGTGGCAGGCTTGGTGGGTGAGGCTAGGGGCTATAGTGGCAGGCTTGGTGGGTGAGGCTAGGGGCTATAGTGGTGGGCTTGGTGAATGAGGCTAGGGCCTATAGTGGTGGGCTTGGTGGGTGAGGCTAGGGGCTATAGTGGCAGGCTTGGTGGGTGAGGCTAGGGGCTATAGTGGTGGGCTTGGTGAATGAGGCTAGGGGATATAGTGGTAGGCTTGGTAAGTGAGGCTAGGGGCTATAGTGGCAGGCTTGGTGGGTGAGGCTAGGGGCTATAGTGGTGGGTTTGGTGAATGAGGCTAGGGCCTATAGTGGCAGGCTTGGTGGGTGAGGCTTGGGGCTATAGTGGCAGGCTTGGTGGGTGAGGCTAGGGGATATAGTGGCAGGCTTGGTAAGTGAGGCTAGGGGCTATAGTGGCAAGCTTGGTAAGTGAGGCTAGGGGCTATAGTGGCAGGCTTGGTGGGTGAGGCTAGGGGTATAGTGGTGGGCTTGGTGGGTGAGGCTAGGGGATATAGTGGCAGGCTTGGTGGGTGAGGCTAGGGGCTATAGTGGCAGGCTTGGTGGGTGAGGCTAGGGGATATAGTGGCAGGCTTGGTGGGTGAGGCTAGGGGCTATAGTGGCAGGCTTGGTGGGTGAGGCTAGGGGCTATAGTGGCAGGCTTGGTGAGTGAGGCTAGGGGTATAGTGGTGGGCTTGGTGGGTGAGGCTAGGGGATATAGTGGCAGGCTTGGTGGGTGAGGCTAGGGGATATAGTGGCAGGCTTGGTGGGTGAGGCTAGGGGCTATAGTGGCAGGCTTGGTGGGTGAGGCTAGGGGCTATAGTGGCAGGCTTGGTGAATGAGGCTAGGGGCTATAGTGGCAGGCTTGGTGAATGAGGCTAGGGGCTATAGTGGCAGGCTTGGTGGGTAAGGCTAGGGGCTATAGTGGCAGGCTTGGTAAGTGAGGCTAGGGGATATAGTGGCAGGTTGGGTTAGGTGCTAGAGTGGCCATGACGATTTTGTGCTTAACGGGTGCACCATCAAATTTTTCATTTCATACCCTTGCTTAAGCAAGGTTTTTTGCTTACAATAGGTATTAAAGCAAACAAAAAGGGTCCTTAAAGCCTCTATTTTGCTTAAGCACCTTAAGCTTACCTGGTATTGAGTTATCCAAAATGAATCCCAGGAATCCACCGACGAACATGTTGGTCTCCAGTAGCACAATTAGAATCTGATCAATTTCCGTCACACCTTCAAACAAAAAAAGATTTATTTAGAGCAAACGAAAAATGTTTGTGTTCTGCAAAGAATTATGAGCAAGATAAGAAGAAACTATTGAACCAGACTGAAGCAGATTAACTTAACAGAACATAGACATAACTAGAGGTTCAAGTGAGCAAGACAAAACTAGACTTTAACTGGAATGAAGTAAATTAAAATACATTGAACTGGAATGAAGAAGACTGAACCAAACAAAACTGGAGTGATCTGGCATAAACTGGACTGATCAAGTTCTGCAGTAGACTTGCACATGGACATATAACAATAAGACTAATTTAGATTTATTTTTACTGTCAATAAAACTGGATTGAACAAGACAGAACCAGATAGAACCGGTACCTACCTGTATTAATGAAGGACTCATTGTCCCTTACCCAGAAGGGAATAATGAAGCCCATGATGATGGAGAATCCAATAACAAAGAGATTACGAGATGAGTTGAGGTTGACAAACTGAAGATTGGAGATTCCCACAGCTGTCACCATTGCTATTGGATAAAAAGAGCAAATAAACTTTTGACATTCATGAGAGATTTTCTCAACTTAAATGTTGTACATGTATAAGGCTGTGTCTAAACTGATAGCGGCGGCTACGGCTAGATTTCCTAGATTTTTAGTCGTAGCCAAAACTGTAGCCAGCAATTCCGATAATGAGCATTTTTTACGCTACTTAATTCCTCACAGACAACCTCGGTGAATAATGGCTGGTCCTAGTTCACACTTGAATCGTTTTACGCCTGATCTAGCCCACTGAAATTGAAAACCCCAGGGACTAACCACCCCTGCTCTGGAGTAGGGGTGAGCGGTAAAACCCTGGGGTATTCTTGAAAAATGCAAATGAAACCCTGTAGAATAGGGACCTACTTGTAGGCGGAGACCGAGTGAATGTGTGTTCCGGGTCACCGTGGGGTAAAAAAAAAAAACAGCTGTATTCCGAGAGGATACAAGACAATGTAGGAAAAGGGCTATATGCTTGGTCTGTGATTACATGAGGCAAAAGTAAACTTTTAAGCCAAGAGGCAAACTTCACTGCCTCGATTCTTAAAAGTATACGATAAGACTCTACCATCTCAACTTACCGAACATGACACAGAACATTCCACCTACGATGGGGTCAGGGATGGTGACAAAGAGGGCGCCAAACTTGGCAAACATTCCCATGGCGATCATCAACGCACCACCAAATTGAATCGCACGGAGACTGCCAACCTGGAAAAGGGAGGAAAGGGAGGAAAGGGAAAAGGACAGGTGAAACCTGTCATGGTTTTGATTTCTCTGCTTAATTGGTTAATTTCCTTTGATTTTAACAAAGAGGTGATCTCCATGGTTTTACTCTATTATATATATTTACTTCGTCCAGTACACTGTATATTGCATCTGTGGGAATGTTCTTCTGTTCTTCAGCCAATCTTAATCTTAATCTTTGCACCCCATAGTCATTGTTTATTGGGACCTGAAACCACAAGTAGCACTAGTCTCATTTGCATACTCCTTGTATTGATAGTTGTTTCATGTTTATTCATTAGCTTAGTCATAGCCCAGGAATGCAGTACACTGGTTCCTGTGGGTCTTTTTTCATAATCTTAATTCAGTTGTTCTTAAGACACCATTCTGTAAGGAGTAGTTTTTATAGAGATAGTTTTGTACAGCGCTGGCTGCGCGCGGTTTCCACTGTTGGAAAATAAAACACATTATATCATCACAATGTTGTTTCCAGACTTGATAAAGAACTCTCTGTGTCACATTTTCTCGGTGTCACATTAGGTTAACAAAAAAGTTGATAAGTTTACCTAAACATGTCATTAAAGTATCCACTGACAAAAAAAAAGATCAATACTTTTGAAGAGGCTTTGTGAAAAGTATCTTCACTTGTTTGACCGGTTCAGTAACAGTTGATTCTATAATCTGAATCAGTAGCGTGTCTCTATCGCAAACTCATACTTCCATTCATAAAACTATCTCTTAAGGACACAAAACTTCAGAAGTTTGTTGGCCTGGATATGGACTCTCCAGTGAATGTAATGTTATTGTCTTCAACAGTGGCGCACAAAAAACAGGTACAAAAACAGCACAGGCAAATAAAAAAAGTGAAGCGCTCCCAAAAGCAACAAACTCCAATATCTTTTCTTACAGAAAGAACTCCCCCCCCCCCCCCTTTAAAGGGATAAGGTAAGGCATTCCCACAAGATAAATGTACCTTTGTAATTCCAAGTGCGCCAATATTCTCCCCATATGACGTTGTCCCTGAGCCCGAGCCAAAGGCACCAGCCAAAATGCATCCCAGGCCCTCAATACCGATGCCGCGATTGATAGCGTGAACCGGTGGTGGGGGCGCACCGGACAGACGAGCGCATGCGTAGTAATCTCCGACAGACTCAAAGATGGACGAGATGACTCCGGCTAGCATACCAAAGATTCCCGCGATGGTGATAGTTGGAATTCCCCATTGACCTGCAGACAAAATCAAATCCTTCAAATTCCAAAACTTACTTTATAGGAAATGGGCGGATCCAAGGAAGGAATTACCAAAGCCCAATTTCATAATGCAGTCAAGCAGTAAAAGAATTTGTTATACAAAGAAATCTATTCTTAGGATTGCTTTCACCCAAGTTAGGCCCCCTTTTTTGCTGACTTAATATTTTAAAAGCACTCTATTTGCCACCACTATGTTAGTATAGGCCCTTCGTAACCTCTCCACCCCAAATGCCTATTGTAACATGTATCCCAATAAATCTAGTGAAAAAGTCCTCTCAACCCCCACTCCATCAGAACCCCGTCAGGTCGTCTGAAACAGAAATTACCGATAAATGATCAAAATTTTGAAGAAAAAAAAAATTTTAAGGTGCGGTTTGCAGTAGCACCATTTGTATACTTTTGTTGAGTAGTTTAAAGACAGTGTACACTATTGGTAATTGTCAAAGACCAGTCTTCTCAGTTGGTGTATCTCAATATATGCATAAAATAACAAACCTGTGAAAATTTGAGCTCGATCGGCCGTCGGAGTTGCGAGACAACTATGAAAGAAAAAAACAATCTTGTCACACGAAGTTGTGTGCTTTCAGATGCTTGATTTCGAGACCTGAAGTTCTAAACTTGAGGTTTCACAATCAAATTCGTGGAAAATTACTTCTTTCTCCAAAACTTTGTCACTTCAGAGGGAGCCGTTTCTTACAATGTTTTATACCATCAACCTCTCCCCATTACTCGTTAACAAGGTTTTATGCCAATAACTATTTTGAGTAATTACCAAAATAGTGTCCAGTGCCTTTAAGGTTCTCGAAAAAAACCAGTGGACGAAACCATCACTACTCCACAGAGATTTACACATGGTCCTACCAAACCTTACCTAATTTTTTACTCCCACCATGCAAAGTTTCAAAAGAATTCTTGTTTGTGTTTTAAGTCTCTTACCAGGATAAGGCACTCGGATCCAGGCGGATTCTCGCAGGACTCCGATACGTAGATCAGTTCGTGCAAGATAACCGTATTCATTGGGATCGGTCGGGAAGACGTTGGTTACAGTCAAGATGGCTGCGAAAGCCCACGACACCATTATTGATAAGATCACCTAGAAATGGAATCGGTTTAAAAGTCAGTATTCGATTAGACCACCAGGCCAAAAATAGCAATTTATTTGGAACTTGAAAATAAAAATGGTTGGATTTTAATACACTTGATAAAAAAAAAGCACAATGTAAAACATTTAAGGGTAAAACATTTTAAAACAGTGCAACGAAGGACAGATTGCAATGCTAAAAGAAAAATATGTAAAAAACGATAGCCACTGAAAAATTGTGCAAAAATTCATAAGGACTGTGGGCACGGAATTAAGATCGAGAAATTGTAAAAAAAAGTTAAAATTGTACAGCAAGATCTCTCAATAACAGAGCATAAACATTGGTTTAAAGGGCACCAGGAGCTGAGCTAATTCATACTTGATTATAGTAAAACTAATTTGGTGAAAAAGAATTCCTCAACTTCAAAATCCCAACAAATGAGTGATACAAAAACACACAAAGTCTTGGGACTTTGCATCTGTCCTGTTTTATAGCGGTTGTTCAAATAGTTGTGATTTTTACCAGTTACTGAAACACCCCAAGGAGTGAGTGTTTCAACATAAGATTGGACATGCAGGGTTCTAAAATAAAAAATAAAAATTCATTAATTTATGTTTAAAAAAAATTTGGCAACTAACTGAATCAACTCAATTACAAAAACATTTTTGAATTGAAATGGTGATATACATGTATCCCCAACTCCCGCTCTCTCTCCCCTCCCCTTTCTCACAAAACTTCACTCACTGGGAACATTTTGAAGAGTGGAAAAGAAATCCTATGACAGCCTCTCTCCTTCGAGAAACCGCAGAATGGGATTCCAAACCGTGCAATGTACTGTGAGAACAGCGCCATCAATCCTATGGTCCTGTCATTGATTAAAAAAACAATGAAGTCTAGTTCAATCCAGTTCAATCTAGTTCTGTCCAGTTCAGTCTGGTCCTATCCAGTTCATTTGAGTTTGATCTACATACAGTTCTCTCTAGTTCACTTTAGTTCAATGTAGTTCTCTCCACTTTGTCTGAGTTTAATCTAGTTTTGTCCAGTTCATTTGACTCAAGACGAGTTCTAAACAGTTCATTTCAATTCAAACTAGTTTCCTTCAGTTTATTGACAGAAAGGGATTCCGAACCAAGCAATGTACTGCGAGAACAGCGCCACTAATCCTATGGTGCTGTCATTGATTAATAAAAAAAAATATTAAAAAATCCAGTTTAATCCAGTTCAGTCTAGTTTAATTCAGTTCATTTCAGTTCAATTTACTATTTTTATGAATTTCATTTCAGTTCTGTCCAGTTCATTTAATCTCCAGTTCACTTCACTTCAATCTGACTTTTTTTGAGTTAATTCTAGTTCTGTCCAGGTAATTTCAGTTCAATCTAGTTCTGTCCACTGTTTGAGTTCAATCTAGTTATATGTACAGTTAATTTAAGTTCATTCTAGTTCTGTCCAGTTCATTTCATTTCAATCTAGTTTCATCCAGTTCACTTAATTATCTTCAAATAAGTTCTGTCAACTTTGTTCAGTTTAGTTCACTTTAGTTTTGTCTAGTTCATTTCAGTTCAATCTAGTTATATGTACAGTTAATTTAAGTTCATTCTAGTTCTGTCCAGTTCATTTCATTTCAATCTAGTTTTATCCAGTTCACTTAATTATCTTCAAATAAGTTCTGTCAACTTTGTTCAGCTTAGTTCAGTTTAGTTCATTTCAGTTCAATCTAGTTCTCTTCACTTCAATCAAGTTCTGTTAACTTTGTTTTGAGTCAATCTAGTTCTGTCCTGTTCAATCCAGATCAGTCTAGTTCTTGCTATTTATTCTACGAAGGTGGAGTAGATTTAGAAATTTGGGATTCTACTTAGTTCTGAGAAGGTCTGTCCTGCTTTTAGGCCCCCTATTGAGTGCTACCTGGGGATCAAGGTAGGAGATCGACCGGGTCTACTATTTTCGCTAAGTGGATCAAGGGAACTTCTCATTATGAACGTCACTGCCATGGAGCGAGTTTTAAATTGGTTTCTATTTGGATCAGATTCTAGATTAAAAGAATCCGACAGAATAAAGTTCAAACAGGAATTTCACAATTGATTTTAAAGCGTTGAGAAATGGTAATTAAGAAGCCAAACTTACAGGAACGCTATGCCCCAGTGACCACTACTGAAGTCCGATGCAGCACCAAAGAGTGACAAGCCAACCAGTGTGATGGTCGGCGCGATGGTCATCGGGCCGATGTACTTCAGCATGATGCCTACTATACCACTGAATCCAACTATCACCTAAATAGACCGATAAAATGTGCAAAGAAGATCAATCAATCAATAAGAATTTATTCATAGAGCGCCAAAATCAACAGTTTGCCCTTAGGCCCTGAGGCATGTTGACGTTAGCAAGCCTGCAGGAGAATTCTGACTGGTCTACAGGGGTGCACAGAACGTCCGCCTCATTAATATTTTGAAGGCTCTCAAATCATTTTGAAGGCCCTCAAAGTATTACAGAACCGATTTGAGAGCCCAAGAAAAGGTATATACAGTGTTTAAAAAAAATGCCCAATTGTGACCTAGGGGCTTGTTGAATTCCAACTTGAGGTATTTTGTATGACATAGGCCCTGAAATAAATGGTTTTATTTGCTGAGAGGTGGGAGGGACATTTTTTACTTGTTCACTGGTGTGTTAACTCACTGGCATTTGGCCAGTGAAACACTGTAAAACACAGCATGATTTGAGTCCATTGACGCATTTCCATCCAGCCCAGCTTGAGTAAGCAATAGTGATGTATAGCATATTCCATAATTCCATGATAAACCAAACCAGTGACACCAAAGTGAACCCCCTTCTCTTTTGACGACAACTCATGGTTCTTTTACACCTGAAATCACAATAACACACGCCCATCCGCACAGACCCCCCCCCCCACCCCCACCCACATACACACAAACCAACGCACATTCAAAAACTGCATCCTTGTGAAGCATTCTTTAGTTCTTTCCCTAGTCCCTGCACGTAACAGTTTTCACCGTAATATTGTAAGCAAATTTCCTTGCGGAGTGTCTATGGAATCTTTTTTCCCTTTTTGGGGGGGTTTTGTCCTTGGTCTCCATAAGGTTTCTACACTAAGCCCTCTGCAGTCACTGTGTGGACATTTTCCATTGTTCTGTACAAGTAAAATCCTACTCTTCACATATGTCTATATTTTGCAACCATGGTGGAGAAATGTTGTGATTTTTCCTTTGAGCCTGTAGTTAAAAACCTTCCATATAAAATTGGTACACCAAATTCCTTGTAGGACACCCCCAGAGTTTAAAACTCCCCTATGGAGACCTTTTATTTTTGTGTTTCTGTTTTGTTTTCGGTCTCCATACGGTAGTAGTGAATATGAAATCAACACTATAAATAACACTTTGTGGACGTGTGTATATAGTCCACATAGTGGTTCCAGTCTATACATTATGTGAACCTCTTACTCTCAGGTCCAAACTTTGTATGTAGTAAAAAAAAACACAAACACCGGGAGAGTTTTTGTTACCTCAAAGATTGAAGTGACCATGATGGGTGCCCCCCTCCCCTCCAACCCCCCATCCGCAAAGTCCGAGAGAGATGGTTACCTCAAGGCAAGAAGCCCCCTCCCCCAACAGCAAACCATATACAAAGACGAAGAGGAATTTGTTTACCTCAAAGATAGAAGCGACCAAGATGGGTGCCCCTCCCGCCCCCCAACCCCACAAACCATCCACATAGACAAAGAGAGATGTTGTTACCTCAAACATGCATGGAAGCGACCATGACAGATACCCATCCCCCCCCCCCCCCCAGCCACACACAATCCACAAAGTCGAAGGGCGATTGCTTTACCTCAAAGATTGAGGCGACCATGATGGATCCTTGGATTATTCTCATTCTACTGTGCCAGACCTCCGTCTGATTCAGAATCACCTCTTCTTGCTCTGCTAGCGTCATGTTTTGAAACACATCATCTAAAGATTAAGAAACAAATTGAAAATAGTTAACCCTCCTACTGTCTGTCCATTATTGTTATCCACTGTGGTTTTGAGTGATGGATTAAACTGTGCCAGCCTGCAATATGATATCATGTGGTGAATGCATAATATTAATGTTATTGTCTCTCTGCATATTGTGCGCATACTGTTTATTTGTTCGTTATTGTATGCCTATGTGGTTTTAGGGTTTTCTGTATTTTTTGTAATTTTTGATTGTTAATATTTTTAGACTCGCAAGCCGAAGTGAATTTCACTGTATATGTATTTATATGTGTGACAATAAACAATTGAATTGAATTAATACAGAGTACACAGTCAACCCTCCTACCTGTCTGACTATTCATCTAATCCACTAGGTTTTGCATAATATACCAGCATGCAGTATGACATCATGTGGTGAATGCATAACAGTACACAGTCAAGTCAACCCTCCTACTGTTGTACCATTCAATATCGTCCACTATTTATTTAATTCTTGCATTGCACTATTTTCGTGCATACTGTGTCAGGGCCGATATTTCATGAAAGCAACAGAGGCAGTATTTGAGTATTTTAACCACAGAAGGGTACTGTGTGAAACAAACTGGGGTGGATTTTAAAGTTGACACTGCTCCTATCATGAGTGATGTATAAAGGACAAGCCATAAGTTTTTTATAAATTCCTAAAACTCGTCCAAACCCAGGTCAAAATTCCAGTTGAACCCAGTTAACTGGGGTCAACTGGTTCAACTGGATAGTGACCAAACTCGTCCATTTTCCATATATTAACCAACTGGTTTGGACTAGGTTTAACTGTGTTCAACTAGGTTTAAATTATAAACCAGTTGGTTTCTGTCCATTTTCCATATTAAACCAACTGGTTTTAACTGTGTTTAACTAGTTTATCAACTGGTTTTCAACTAGTTCCAGTTAAACGCAGTTTAACTAGGTTCAACTAGAATTTTGACCTAGGAAATTAGGACTACCTTTGTGAAATCGACCCGTGGTCTTTTTGTTTGTTCAATTAAACAATATACAGGCAGTCAAGATAAAACTACTAATTGTGATGCAAGGAAAATTACCGTAGTCGTTGAAAGCCCATGTGATAAACAAAATGGTCAGTTGCCTCTACGCCCCAGGTCATTGACTTGGTGCACCTTAAGAATGGCCACTGTCTCATCCTTACAAGAACAGAGTACCTTGCCTACTGTTTGCCTGATAGCAAGCATCGACATCATACCAAATGACCTAACAACCAAAGGACCAAACAGCCAGATCCAAACAAACAAACAACCAACTACAAAACAACCAAAATGTCAAAGCATTCAAATGAGTATGTGCACGCTTTTTTGTGCTACTGAACCACTGTAACAAATATATCCCTTTGTTATTCTTTTCAGATACAAATCAAAAGTGTCAATAACCGCTTCGTTAAACTGGCATTTTAAGTTTATTTTGGCACGACCACATTAACAACTTCGATACTGAATTTTTGCAAAAACAGGAAACGTCAACCGATTCTGTTGGCAACACGTGACTTCTTTTTGTGAGAGTTGTTTGTCAAAAAAATAACAAAGCCGCAATCTTTGGGATCCAGGATTCTAGAGTCAATAGTTCCATTTCCTCCCAAACAAACGGAAACAATTATGGAGGTCGATTACCAGGGCGGTTTACAGAGAACCCGGCATTTAAGTCGCTGGGGTCGATTTCACAAGAGTTAGGACTAGTCCTAACTCAAGACTAGTCCTAGGAGATATTAAAAACTTAAGACTTGTTTTAACTCTTTGTGAAATTCACCCCAGGAAACTATTGGTAATTACTCAAAATAGTTGTTGGCAGAAAACTTTGGTAAAAGAGCAATGGAGAGCTGTTGATAGTTTAAAACACCGGCACCCTCTGAAGTAACGAAATTTTTGTTTAGAAAGAGGTAAATTCTCACTAAAATATCAAAAGACGGAGGCCTGGCGCCTTTCTTAGGCATCTGAAAGCACACAAATTTGTGCAACAAGGGTGGTTTTTTCTTTCATTATTCTCTTGCAACTTTGATGACCAATTGAGTCCAAATGTTCACAGTGTTTGTTATTTTATGCATATGTTGAGATACACCAAGTGAGAATACTGGTCTTTGACAATTATCAAAGGTGTCCAGTGCCTTTAACTTCTCAGTGGGCTCCTGAAGGGATTGTTATTGAGCAGGGTCCGAAAAATAACACTGGGACCTCAGGCATGGAAGCTAGCGATTTAAAATCTTCCTATGCCAAGGCTGTACATGTGTGATATATTTTCTGTATTCGGAAAGCTCCAGTATCATGCACATGTTCGTGTGCGATCTTGTCTATTTATGGAGGATTTGAGGCATGGCATTGGTGAGGTATCAATATATATTTGGTTTGCAGTAACACCACGTGTGTATCTACTTGTCAGGTAGAGTTTGTTCTTAGAGATCTGTCTTGCTTAATTCTACTACCGCAGAGTAGATTGTTCGGGTGTTCGGGAGACTTCTCAGTTCTGGAAAGAACTGTCCCGCTTATTAATTATTACCTGGGCGGATGGTATAGAAATAGGCTGGGACTACTACTTTAACTTATAGGATCGTAATTGACTGCACTACCACAGAGTCAGTTTTTGAATCGGTCTCCAATTTACTCAAAATTTATCTCTTTTTTATTTGCTCAAAAAGTGTCATTAATTGTACCTGTACGACCCATATAGTATACATGTTATCACCAGAGGGCATAATTATCAGTCAAGAGTATTGACTTTTGGTTTTTCAAAAATTCTGTTTTAAAGACACTGGACACTATTGGTAATTGTCAAAGACCACTCTTCTCCCAACATATGCACAAAATAACAAACCTGTGAAAATTTGAACTCAATTGGTCATCAAAGTTGCGAGATAATAATGGAAAAAACACACTCTTGTCACACGAAGTTGTGTGCTTTCAGATGCTTGATTTCGGGACCTCAAAATCTAATTCTGAGGTCTCGAAATCAAACTCAAATATTTTAGTGGAAAATTACTTCTTTCTCGAAAACTAGGTCTTTTCAAAGGGAGCCGTGTCTCACAATGTTTTATAATATCAACAGCTCTCCATTGCTTGTTACCAAGTAAGTTTGAATGCTAACAATTATTTTGAGTAACTACCAATAGTGTCCAGTGCCTTTAAAAATGAAAAAAAACAGTCTTTCTCAACAAACAAAAATGTATCTTTCTGATTTGTGTTGACTAGGTACGTCCGAAACGTCAATAGTGTCTCTTGAGTGATTAATACCCCTTCGTGATTGTATATTATGGGTCATAATATGTAGGATTGCCAGCCGTGGATAAGGTTCTTGAAAGTGCACATCAACTTCCCTCTGATAAGGGGCACTTCTATGTTGAAAACTTAAAGGAACACGTTGCCTTGGATCGGACGAGTTGGTCAAAACAAAAGCATTTGTAATCGTTTTTTATAAAATGCGTATGGTTGGAAAGATGTTTGAAAAGTAGAATACAATGATCCACACAAGTTTGCCTCGAAATTGCGTGGTTTTCCTTCTACTGTGCGAACTAACATGGTCGGCCATTTATGGGAGTCAAAATTTTGACCCCCATAAATGGCCGACGTGTTAGTCGACGAGGTAAAAGGAAAACCACGCAATTTCGAGGCATGTTTGTGTGGATCATTGTATTCTACTTTCACAACATCTTTCTACCCATATGCATTTTATAAAAAACGGTTACAAACGCTTTTCAAAGACCAACTCGACCGATCCAAGGCAACGTGTTCCTTTAAGTTTGTAATTGAACTTTGCAAAGTGCATCACAGCAAAAGCACACCACGGTAATTGCAGCGAGTGTCAGGAGTTGTTTCGAGGCCTGGGATTGATAACGTTTTTTTTTTTAGTTCATAAACAAAGATTGTACGTGTCTGGCAACGGCGTTTTCCGAACAAATTAATAAGATAATACTAACTTGGCACTGAAAGAGTAAAGGCCAAGAAAAAACAAGTTTAGCGTTCCCTCCTTCTTTCTTTTTAGAGGCCGCCTCCCTTTTTTATTATTTTTTTTTTAAAGATCCGTGTCCAAAAGTTATTTTGTAAAAAGCCAAGCCGTTTTTTATTAAAAAAGTTTTTTTGGGCGACCGTTTAAAGAAAAAAGGGGGGGTAAAAGGCCCTCCCCCTTATGGGAGGTCGCTAAACATGTTTTATTTTTTATTTGGCCTAACCTATGTTCCTATTTTGATTCTCTTCTTGTCTTTTTTTAAACTGTTTTACTCACTCGGTACTTCAGCTGGGCACTCTCCCACCTGACCGAGGATCGCCAGCGCTGGACCCAGAAATGAAAAGGTCCCACCTTGGACAATCGGCAACCTGGATAGAGACACAAAATAAGACAACAAATAATTAAAACTAATTATATCAGAGAGGAGTTTTGTTTTGTTTTGTTTTCTTTTGAATTTAAATTAATTCCAAAGTACCTTACTTCCAAACCTAGTAGCCACTCTTTGTGGTTTGTGGTAGAAAATAGGGCAAAGATTAATTTAACCTTTTATCGAGTGAGTTACTTTTTTTTATCAGACCTCGCTGATGTAGCCATTCTGTGTGGTTTCGGGCAGAAAGTAGGGCAAAGATTATTTAGAACTTTTGTCAGGACCAGTTTTAAATTTAAACTAATTCCAAAAAAGTGTAGGGGCCCCCTCAATTTCAGACCTTGTAGCCATTCAAAGTGCTATGGGGGCAGAATTGTTTTAAGCACAGCTGATAAAAATCAAGAGAAAGCATACAGAAAGGCGAAACTTTGTCTCAAACGAGTTTTGAATTTGCGAGTTTTGAACTAATTCCTCAAAAGGGGGTGAGGGGTAACCTCATGTTTAGATCTTTTGTAGTAGCCAAGTGCTATGAGGCAGACATTTTTTAAGCGCAGCTGGGAAAATAAAAAGAATACACAATCATTCTTCATTTGAAGTAGGATTTGAAACTTTGCATGGTGAGTGTATAATAAGGTGGGGTTTGCAGTAGCATAATTGTGTAAACCTCTTTTGAGTAATGTTGGTTCTGAAAGAAATCAGGGGGGGGGGGGAACTGTCCAAGGGGTAATTTTCCATCGTTGACCATCAGTTCTTTTCAGAAAAAAAGAAGAAGAGATTTACGGGTCTACAGCAAACCTCACTTGATTGATTTAGTTATTTATTTAGTTATTTATTTTCGGGGTCACTTCAACTTAAGGTCACTTAAGGTCACAACAAGGAGTACTTCACTAAACTTTTTTAAACCCCTCCATCGAAGTAGTAAATGTGTCACCATTTCCTGGGTGTGTCAGTATCAATGGTTTGATAGTTTGCCAATAACTTTCTCAATGACTAGCCAGCAGGACAAGTTAGCTTAATATTTTACTGGTCTGCCAGTATTTTCTCGACTTGTCCACAAGAATGCTGCAAACACACTTGTGAAAGGGCCCTTCTGTGGACATTATTTTCACTCACTTTAGAAACTTATTCAACAGCTGGCAGCCGTCATTCAAGTGGTTTTAAATGGTACACCTGTATAATATGGCCAGAGATCGGACCACTTTTTAGGGATAATTTTGCTAACACACTTTTTCCTTGTGCAAAAAAGCCTTTCTGTAAAGATGTTCAACACTTTAGAAACTTTTTTTTTCAACAGCAGGCAGCCGTCATTCATGTGGTTTTAAATGGTCAGCATAACATGGCCAGAGATCGGACCACTATTTAGGGATAATTTTTGCCAACTGTAAAAATGTTCACCACTTTTCACAACTTATCCAACAGCTGAAACCCGTCATTCATGTGGTTTTGAATGGTACACCTACACATGGCCGGAGCTTTGCAGAGATATTATTCCAGCAGAGTCGGCAAACATACTCGGTGTGATAAGTTTACTCAGCACATGGGGCGTTGATTACAAAATATTTACGATACATTACAATCACAGTGGATGTTAGGATGTGGTAAACCAACAAAACAAATATCCCGCACCGATGAATGATGCGCAACAGGAAGTATACTCCTACAAGTGGCTTTTAGCATAACATATTTCTGTTAAAGGGAAGGTGTATATTTGGTACCCACTATTGAAAATTATTGGCAATAACAACTTTTGGTTAGGAGCCTACAGCAACTTTCGATAGTGGAAAGCATTTTGAGAAACATTTCACTTCGAAATTGGTGATCATTAAAAAAAAAATGCCAATACAACAGTTTGCTTAGAAATGTAGAGCAACTTTCGATAGTGGAAAGCGTTTTGAGAAAACTTTCACTTTGCAAATTGCAATTACAATTTTTTGGTTAAAAACCTACAGCTACTTTTGATAGTGGAAAGCATTTTCAGAGAAACATTTCACTTTGCATGGTGATCACTTATAAAAAATAATTGCAATTTTAATTTTTTGGTTCAAAACCTACAGAAACTTTCAATAGACAAAAGCATTATGAGAAACATTTCACTTTGAAGTTGGTGATCACTGATACAAATTAATGGCAATACAATTTTTTGGTTAAAAACCTACAGCAACTTTCGATAGTGGAAAGCAGTTTGAGAAACATTTCACTTTGAAGTTGGTGATTTTTTTAAAAATTCAATGCAATACAATTTTTTGCTTAGAAACCTACAGCAACTTTCGATATTGGAAAGCATTTCGAGAAAATTTTAACTTCGAAGTAAAGTAATTTAGTGAAAGGATATCAGTATTTATGGCCCAAAATTTGAATCAGAAAAGATGTTGAACTTGTAACAACAATTGTTTTACAGCTGAAAGCCCTTCCTCATGTTATACAGAATTTGTTCAAACTTATCTATAATAAAACACTGGCACAAACACAGCATTCCCAAAACCCCTTGGTTTTTAGTTTTGTTTGTTATTTGTTCAACCTGCTTGCACTGGTACAGTTTATGAAACTCCAATTAAAATGTTCCAAATGACAGGGGAAGCCTTCTCAGCAGCTGAAAGTTGACATATCATGCCCTTTTCATGCAAGATCTGAACCTTACTTCATGACTCTGCTTACCTTGGAATTCTGCCTTAAAATAATAAACTTTACAGGGTGCCACTAAGGTAGAATTCTGCTGTATGCATAGACCCATGAAATTGGGCCCTGATCAAACTTGCTACAGTCAACACATATGGCCTCATGATATGTTTATAATTATTTTCAAAACTATCTCCATCAGGTTTGACAATACACCCAGGACTAGACTTGGTTCCAAGTCTTTGATCGTGGCTTTTAGTCATCCTGATAGCCGCTACAAACAGCGCCCTCTTGTGATCAACCTTCGTCATTTAGCCTGTACGATCAAAGATTGCGCGTTACATCTAGGGTGTGTGATAGTTAATAATGTGGGGGCGTTTTTCGTGGCTGAGACGCAGAAGAATACCGGCGATCTAAGACTTGAATCAAGTCTAACAAAGGACCTGCGGCAGCTATGACCTCGGTTGCTCTCTTGTCATAATGGCCTTGGACTGGTGCCCCTTCAAAAGTTTCCCACAGACTTGAGGACTTAATTCCAACGGAAGTGCCTGTACATGTAGGTAATATGAAACATGGCCTCGCCTTCTCCAATCAAGGTCTGGTCTAGAGATCCCTAGATCTGAACTTCAATTTATAATTTAATCTACTCAAAGGAATAGTTTCAAACTATATACTAACCAAAACTTGAAAGAAGAGCCCGGTTTGTTCACTGTGAACAGCGGTGGGGGGGGGGGGGGGGGGGGGGGGTTTCGTCTGTGAAAATTTCCTTTTCGTGTGCATACATGTAAACTCCCTCAGCAAAATCAGCATACAGTGCAGAATGCAAAATATTCAGAAATAACAATAAAAACACCCCTACAACCAGTATTTTTTCAAACGTCCGTCAGAGCATCAATCTTCAAAAATGTCCCTACCCCTCCTGACCAAATAGGACCATGGGGAATATGTCATCCCAAATACCTAAAGTTGGAAGTCAACAACCCCCAGGTCACGATTGGTCAACATTTTTGCACTATTTCCTCTTTCTTGGGCTCTCAAATCTGTCTAGAATAGAATTTGTTGAGGTCCTCCTAAAAAGGATTGAGGGAGACACTCTGTTTTCTCCTTTTTAGTCGGGTGCACCTTTACAATTTTCCAGACAGAGCCTGTCATCAGAATAAACATATCACTTCACATAAACATGTTGTTCAAAGACATTCCTTCCCCCTTCCCGAAAAAAAAAAAAAAAATCAACACACACAATGTGGACTTCTCTTTCAGCTCAGCTCACCAGGCCCAACAATCCTCTTTGACATTTCCAAACCTCTCTCACATTTACCATTGAGCTATAATATAAGACTTAACTGACTATCATAACCAGCCGAAATTGAAAACCCCATTCCTTACATTTAAGCCAAGCCCTTCAGCGGGACATATATATAATATTTCATAGTCTGGGATATTTTTGTTTTTGGGGCTAATTGATTGACAGCAGGCACCTGTCACTTTCACTCATCACAGCGGCAGGTTTTGGTGACATGAAAAATCCATGCTTTCATCCTGGACTGTAATGTTGAGACAGGCAGCTTTAGAAAATACAAGACCGCTGTAAACAGACCTCAAAACCTTTGTAACACGTAAATTGGGTCAGACTTATAGAATTAGCGGTTGCAAACTGCTTTTAACAACCAAAGGGAACTATATAAATGCAAAAAATAGTTACAGCCTGACGTATCCACCCAAGCAAAGTCTTTCTCGAAAGCTGCACGAAAATAGAATTAGCTGATGCAAACTGTTTGACCAACTAAAAGTACCATGGTATAAATGCAAACTTTAAAGTTAACAGTATGACATTTTCGACACTTGCAGAATCTTTCTTGTAGGCTAGAAGAGAAAGCCTCTACTAGGGTCGAAACACGAGGGTGTTGGTGACCGAACTGAGAGACCCTTTTTGGGCCAATAGTCCGGCGGATGGGCTATTTTTTGCAAGTAAATTGGTTGTTACACGGGGTGGCCAATGAATGATAAAAAGACACACAAAGAAGAACATTTAGTGCACAGAAGTTCCTCTGATGGCTATTTTAAGGAATTGTTCAGAAGGCCAACAGACAAGGAGAAAACAGACAAGAAGAAAGAACATCATTCATGTATGTTCATAAACTTTCTTCTCTGCCTTTCACCTAGTGAGTAGACCCAGGTTGGAATCCCAGACCCAGGTTGGAATCCCAGACCCGAGCCTTGCATGTGTATTGCGTTTTAAAAGTCCCTACCTGATTACATAGGTTTTCTACATTTAAAGTTTCCCTTCCACATGACAAACTGAACATCTTCATTGTTTTCTCTACAAACTTCTGCGACGCCATGCAAATATTTCCTTTTGTTGTCTTTTCTATTAATACTAATAATAACCTTATTTATATAGCAAGTTTTTCAACGATACAAAAGCACTTAATAAATACAAAAGCAACCAAACAAAAGGAAACTATTACAATTGTCCTAACGACAAAAGAAGTTCAAAAAGAATGTGGTGTCAAACAATATAACAAAAATGCAGGTACTTGGTGCCGAGACTGAAGTCTACAGAAAATATTATCACAAACTTGAAATTACGAGGACAATTTGACCTACACACCTGACCCCAAAGGTCGTTTGGAACAAGGTCACCAAGCCAGACACAGCGAAGATGGTACCAATGAGCTCTCCTTGGGCTAAGTAGTTGTTCTTAATGCAGAGCGGCTCGGCTAGGAGAAGCGGAATGGCTACTGTAGCTCCGAACATCGTCAAGTAATGCTGCGGAGACGAAAAAAAATGCTTTGTTTTAAACTCTTTTATGACGCATTTTGTTTTGCATAAAGTGACAGAATTATTTGTACAGACACAACATAAAATCCTAATGCACATTCATTCAAAGCCTCCAGGTATTAACTAAATGTGTGTTAATTTAGTTTTTACCCTTGCAACGATGTGTGTATAAGCACTATATACTTCCCATAGTTCTGTGAACAAATTCCCAGGCATACTGTTCAGGTGGGATTCGAACCAACAACCTTAGTCATTCTAGAGCAGATGTCTTACCAACTAAGACCATCAAGATTCAGAGAGAAAGTTTGCTAAACAAAGTGAGCTGGTTGTCATGGACGGCCGAATGTTAATAAAACACTCATTTGTTTTTAAAACAAAATTAAACATTTTTTGCAAACTTTCATTAAACAAATTTCTTCCCATGAGTGGTTGTTTCAAACAAATTCAACACTATGTTTGAATGTTTCTGAAACATTGTTATAATAATAGTGGCAATCTGTTTTTGCTTTGCCCTCATGGCTTTCTATAGTTTTCTAATCTTGGTTGGCAAAAACTTGGGCTGTGACGTTGCAATAGAAAGGTCTACACTATAGAACTCATGGTCACTGCCCAGATAAGCAATCTTGATGGTATGTCAATTGCACCATCATTCAATCCAGTTTATACAACATAAACTTGATTGAATACTGAGCCATCCATGAAAACAAACAAGGAACACACTGTGAATAAAACATGCTCACTAGTCCACATTAAAGGAACACCACGCCTTGGATTGGTCAAGTTGGCCTTTGAAAAGCGTTTCCAATCGTTTGTTATGAAATGCAAATGGTTAGATAGATTATTTTAAAGTAGAATATGACGACCCACACAAACATGCCTTGAAATTGCACGGTTTTCCTTATATGTCGCGAAGAAACACAGTCGGCCATTTTGTGCAGTTTTGACTCCATAAAATGGCAGACTGTGTTAGTTTGCGACGGAAAACCATGCAATTTCAAGTGATACTTGTGTGGATCATTATACTCTAAATTGTGTTTTTTTAATGCTTTTCATTTTGCTGTTAAGCCCAATAAGGAATGTTGCGCCATATGAATACTGTTTTATTATTATTATTACTAATAGTTAAGAAAACAGAAAAAAGTTGACAGTATTTAGCAAGAATGTTGAATCCATAAAATCTCATGCCTTGACCTGTTCCAGAGTGTACTGACCAAAAGTTAGACCACTGGCCTTGGTCCTTACTGGCCTTGACCCTCTGTAGGTCTGGTGTAAAACTCAAGCCACCAGAAAGATGAGGATAGTTGTAACATCGAAGTAAAATGACCAAGAAATGGTTGACGGTCATTTCCTTTCACCATGATTGTTGCTCAAATACAGGAAACAATGGCAGGATTCGAAACAACAACTTGGCCAACTTCCACATCTGATTAGATAGGCACAGAAAGGTGCTAAGCACAACTTAAAATGTGCTAACCAGAATAATGTTCTCGGCCAGCCATCGTGTCACATGTATCATTTTTATCTGGTATCCTGCAGAATACTGTTAAGCAAATCAATATTTTTTGCTTAGAGGGTTTTGATACCTTTTGTATATAAAGTTTGAGGGCGTGACATAAATCCCTACTCAATGTGAATGAAGGTGTATGTAATACATGTTTATCTTAAAAGAAAAAATCACAAACAATGTTTTCAGGAGAGTTGGGTAAATACGTTGTACATGCAAAAATAAACTTCGACCCCCTGAGATGAAAATTATTTTCATGCCATTGTTTTACTCATTTCTCAAAAACTACAGCACCTCAGCATGTATTTTTAGGGGAAGCTTTCTATCATCATTACCTTCAAACCAAGTAAGTTTAATGTAAATTGGTGGACATTGTGTTTGGTGTCGTACAAAAAGAAGGCCCAACCCAATTATTTTTGTGCCATTGTTTTACTCATTTCTCAAAAACCACAGCACCTCAGCAAGTATTTTTAGGGGAAGCTTTCTATCATCATTATCTTTAAACCAAGTATTGTAATTTTGGTGTCATAAAAAAAGTAGGCCCCACCCAACCCCTTAAAAGCAGCTCGGTGGTGCTTATTGGGCACAGAGTCCAGTAATTTTAGGACTTGAGTTGTATGTAAACCACAACTGAACAACCTGGTGAAGTGTTTTTCTTATCATCACGTTCATCAACTAGTCGTTTTGGTCCACTCTGAGAGAGTTTTGAAAGGGTATTAGTCCTCAGGTGATGAGAGTCATTTCTGAACAAAGTCTGAAATTAGGATCGAAACTTTAGGAGTCCATTTCCATGTATTTGGTAAGGCAAAAAATACATGTTTAGCATTCCTGCCCACCTCCTTCTTTTATAGAGGCCGCCTCCTTTTTCTTTTATTTTTTTAATGAAAAAAAGAGAGATACAATTTATCGGTGTTAGACAACTCTTTTTTTAATATTATATATAATAGCCCAGCCAAGAGTGTGTCGCCAGCCATTTAAAAAAAAGTCCCTGAGCCCTTCAAAAATAGCCCCTACTCGTTCCTTTGTTCAAAAAGGCAGGACTTTCAACATGTTTTATTTTTGGGCCGAAGCTTTGTGGGTTAGATTTCATAGAGCTTTTTGGAAGTTAATGTCCTCAGCATAAGATTAGAGAAGTAGATTAGCTTTTGAAGAGCCATTGACTCCTTTTTATAAAGCACTTTATCCCTGGAATGCCTTCTCGCTTACTGCTCATGGTCATCCATTACTGCCAGATGGCCAGAAGGACACCTAATGGGATTTGTATGATGTGATTGAGTCCCATTTTTGGAACATTTGTCTTGCAAGCTCTTTTGTGCAAGGTGGTCATTTACTGGTAAAGCCAGTGGACACTACTATTTGTAATTACTCAAAACAATTGTTAGCATAAAAACTTACTTGGTAACAAGTGTTGATAGCATAAACATTGTGAGAAACGGCTCCCTCTGAAGTATCGTAATTTTTGAAAAAGAAGTCACAATTTTCAATTAACTTGATTGCTAGACCTCAGAATTAGATTTGGAGGCCCCAAAATCAAGCATCTGAAAGCACACAACTTAGAGTGATAACGGTGTTTTTTCTTGCATTATTATCTCTCAACTTCGACGACAAAATGAGTTCAAATTTTCACAGGTTTGTTGTTTTGTGGATATGTTGAGATTCACCAAAGTGAGAAAACTGGTCTTTGACAATTGCCAATAGTGCGTAGAGTCTTTGAACATTCATATCCGACATCACTTGCACTCCCAACCTCCATGCTTGCTTGCACGCTTGCACCTAACAGATTTTCTTCACCGGGTCGTTAAAAAGTCTGATTTTAGATAAAAGTCTGAAAATTCTCATCCCAGTTTGACTCTCATCTGGCTAGTCTTGGTGCAAGACTTTCAAAGTGAGTTAGTCAAACCATGGAGGTAGAATTGTATAACCATGCAACCATAGAGGGCGCTATACATGCACATATGTTGCGATTATTCCGTACCAATGGAGTGCGTTCTCTGAAAAGCAGCCATAGACCTTTTTTACAAATACCCAAGAATGAGGTGCTTGCTGGTCTAGCTAGCGATCATACTTGATCGCTAGCACCTAGACCAGCATGCACCTCATTCCACCCCAAACGCATGCGTACCGAGTATTTGCAATAAAAGTCTATAGTGGGTGATGTGAGAGTTTTGTGAACAGTTCCTGCTATTGTTCGATAGTAATGTGTGCATAGCGCATAGCCGGGAATCACGATTAATAACATAAAACAACATGTTGCACCAAGACTATTATCTGGCAAACCTGTTATACATTAGGCTTAATTAAAGGAAAACATGTCAAGTGTCCAGCCTTTTTTTTTTTAATGGCCGCCCAACACATTTTTAAAGACAACCAACCAGGCAATTATTTTCATTTGAAATTGGTAAAATGTATCTCTTTTTTTGTCGCCTCTAATAAAAGGAAGCTGGCAGGGACACTTCTGTTTCTTTTTTTTTTCTATTTGGCCTTAGCATGTTGCAAACAGCTGGAACACTATCAGCACATGGATACCCTCAACTAGAAACCCAGGGCTGTATTTTCATGTTTTATCACAAAGTTTAATAAACAAACCTCTGGGAACCCATATGGTGGATGTTGATAATTGTTGCCAGGGTAAGATTTGGCCCCAGCACCACAGGGACATTCATCAGTTGTGCCCTTGTCTGGTCCTTGCTCAGGGTGACTATGTGTCACACTATTGTTACCGGCCCCATAGGTAGGGTCATATGATTGGTGTTTGGTTACCAAAATAATGCTGATTTATAGGCCAGAGTATTGAGAAAGACACAATAAAAGTCAGATGTATGTGAAACTTTCAAATGAAAACTCAATTGCTAAAAATCTGCAAAGAATGCATATTTTTGTATCAATGTGGGCTTGTAACATAATTTTACGTTGCAGGTTTACAATGAAAATAATTACGGTCGTCTTTTTGAGAGGCATTGGTGAGAATGCTAGGGGAATTTGCATTCGATTAGGTGAAGTCAGTCGCTCAACCAGATCAGTGACATCAGGGTCGACCCGTAGCAGCTAACCGAATGCACCCTTCATATAAGGGTCCACCAGAAACCAAAATGTTTACCTGAAACCCAAGAAGCAAACAAGTATACCACGGCGGGACGTCATCGATAGCGTACGTCAGATCTCCACGAAGTTCCTTCAGAATTTCCGCCGCTTCTCTCTTAGCGTAGTCTCGGTCTTTCCTATTTGAGTTCAGGTCTCCCATCTCCAAGTCGACCCCGTTCGCAGCCGACACCTCGGGTCCGTGTGAGGTACCTCCATTCTCTTCAATCTTTTCGATTGGATTGGTGTACTCCTGGGGAAGAAAATGGAGATGGTTTTAAAGGCACTGGACGTTATTGGTAATCACTCAAAATCATTGTCAGCATAAAAACTTACCCGGTACTTGATAACCAGCAATGGATAGCTGTCGATAGTATAAAACATTGTGAGAAACAGCTCCCTCTAAAGTTACACGCGTACATAGTTTTTGAGAAAGAAGTAAATTTCTCACTAAAATATTTTGAATAAATTTCGAGACCTCAACTGAGACCTCAACTGATGAGGGATTGAGTTCAAGGTATCTGAAAGCACACAATTTGTGCACCAAGGGTGTTTTTTCTTCTATTATTCTCTCGCAACTTCGACGACCAATTGAGTTCCAATTTGTACAGATTGTTATTTTGAGATACACTGAGCGAGAATACTGGTCTTTTAAAAATACCAATACTGTCCAGTGCCTCGAGGAAGAGGAAGAAAAAAGTGGTTAAAGGAAAGGTATACATTTAGTAATTGACTCTTAAAAATAACGGTAATTAAAACTTTTGGTTAAGAAACTTACAGCAGCTTAGATAGTGTAAGGAACGGAATATTTCACTTCGAAGATATGTGGTATGTAAAAAGGTATCAGGTTTTTATGCCCAAATAGTTGTACCTGAGAACCATTACTACTAATACATTTCTCAGACTGTGATGGCCTATTCGCATGAGAGATTAATCTTTAAGGCGTGGACATAACCGCTAAGAATTTTCAGCAAGAGGCCTATCGCGAAAAAAACACAACCACCTTTTGGACAAGAAATTTTCACATCAGATTAAAACAATTGAATGGTTCCTAAAACCAAAGATATATCTGCCTGGTCAAGAATATGGTAGGACACTTGTTCAGTTCCCACCTAAGATAAGAGAGTGCCAGAAGTGGAGCTTTATCTATTGTACATGTAAAGGCGAGATAGAATTCAAGCAGCTAAAAAAGAGTTTACTGAACCGGGTTGGTGGAAAAAAGAAGCTTTTAATTGTGTGTTTAAAACGAAAGGGGTGATTTACATTCACAAAGGCTCCTTTCACACTAAAGCAATTTAACAAGGGTCCCTTGCTGAATTGTAGCATTGTTGTAAAATTTACAAAATGTACCTTGTGTGAAAGGACAGCAATCGGTTTTTTTCTACTGTCCAAGTTCTTTTGCAAAATCTTGTCAATAATAACTTCATTTTTACAACCATGCTAAAATTAAGCAAGGGACTCCAGTTTAACTTCTGTCGTGTGAATATCACTGAAGTGATACAACCCTGGAACATCCCATTCTTATTCTACTTTCATGGTTTTCTGTTCAAGGGGAAAACAAAAACATAACCATTGTACAACTAAATATTGCTTAAAACTTACTGTATACTTATTATCAAACATGATTCATTTAAAGGAACACGTTGCCTTGGATCGGACGAGTTGGTCTAAAAAGCGTTTGAAACCATTTGTTATAAAATGCATATGGTTGGTAAGATGTTTTAAAAGTAGAATATAATGATCCACACAAGTTTTGCCTCGAAACTGCGTGGTTTTCCTTTTACTTTACAAACCAAAAATTTGACTCTCGATAAATGGCCGACCGTGTTACTCGACGAGGTAAAAGGAAAACCGTTCAATTTCGAGGCATCGTATTGTATTCTACTTTTACAACATCTTTCTACCCATATGCATTTTATAAAAAAACGGTTACAAACGCTTTTCAAAGACCAACTCGACCGATCCAAGGCAACGTGTTCCTTTAAACAAGATATTTGCTTCTCAAAGATATTATCAATGCATTAATGTAAATACTCTGTATTTTATTATTATTCCTTTTTAGTTTAAAGACTACAGGAAACAAAGTAAAAACGTGTATACTGCGCTGCACCATTCTATTCTACTTCCATGTTTTTCTTCGAGGGCAAAACAGAAACATAACCAGGTACATGTACATCAGGTTATACACATAAATATTACTTTGACTTACTGTATAATTATTATCAATCCTGGTTTTTAAACAGGATATTTGCTTCTCAAAGAAATATACTATCAATGTAAATTGCTCGCGAATACATACTGTGTTGCACCATCCCAATCCCATTTACTTTCATGTTTTTTCTCGAGGGCACAACAAAACATAACCAGGTTGTACAAATAAATATTACTTTGACTTACTGTATACTTACTATCAATCATGGTTTTTAAACAGGATTTGCTTCTCAAAGAAAGATACTATCAATGTAAAATGATTGAGAATACATACTGTGTTGCACCATCCCATTCTTATTTCACTTCAATGTTTTTCCTAGAGGGCAAAACAAAAACATAGGGCCTACCAAGTACAACAGATTGTACAAATAAATATTGCCGTGACTTAAGGTATACTCATTATCAATCATAGTTTTTAAACAGGATATTTGCTTCTCAAAGAAAGATACTATCAATGTAAAATGCTTGTGAATACATACTGTGTTGCACCATCCCATTCTTATTTTACTTCCATGTTTTTTTCTCGAGGGCACAAAAAAACCATAACCAGGTACACCAGGTTGTACAAATAAATATTACTTTGACTTACTGTATACTTATTATCAATCATGGTTTTTCAAACAGGATATTTGCTTCTCAAAGATATTATCACAAACAAGTTCCTGTCATGGAGTCTCCAAGTCCAGAGTTAACTAAAGTCAAAGGTTCAGCTTAGCTCCACCCAGTTAACGATTGTTTTTACCGCCAAGAAGACAAAATGCTATTGTTTTGATGTCCCAGCTCCTTTTTAATTAAATCCTTATCCCAGACAGCCTCAAACTTCGGTCAATCGTTTCCCAGCACAGGAGGGTTTCGATTGATTTTACCTTGGCAAAAATTTTAACAATGGGGCGATGAGGTCAAAGTACAGCTGTACAGCAGGGAGTTCTAGAGAAAATGACCCCTGCTTATCTCTGAATAGATCAGGAAAGTGTGGAGGGTTTATTCGTTTATCAAGCTCACCAGACCCCGAATTTCATAAGCTATTGACCTACTTTATTTAAGCGGAATTTGAGTGCTTATTTTTAGCGGGGAAAAGTAAGCAAAAGTGTAATGATAAAATAGATTTTAAGAAGAAGAATTACATGGTCATTTACTCTTGATTACAATTGTAGTGTCATCACTTACACAGCTTCAAAGAAAAGCTGTCAAGCTAAGCTTTTTGCTTTTTGGGGGATGGAAGCGACAAGGGTGTTTTTTTTTTTCATTATTATTTCGCAACTTCAACAACTGATTGAGCTCAAATTTTCACAGGTCTGTTGTTTTATGCATGTTGAGATACACTAAGTGAGAAGACCAATAGTGTCCAGTGTCTTTTAAGAAGAAATTTCATGCTAAGCAAATTTTTGTGCTTACAGACCTCATGAGATTGGGCTCAGCTCTATGGACACAAAAGCTCTATCTTAATCTTAAGCCCCTTTCACACTGGACAAAAATACTTGGGAAGTTTCACACCTGTCCTGGCAAAGTGGGAGAAACAATATTTCCAGGTTTGCACTCATAAACAGACATCAACTCTAAGAAATTATTCATGCATAAACCGCTTTTCATAGGATTCGAACTGCCTCCAGCTACCAGGCGATCTCAGTAGTCTAGTTGGTAAGACACTGATCTAAAATTGCAAGGGTCATGGGTTCGAATCAAACCCGAGTAAAAAAGCCTGTTATATTTTTTTCGCAGGACTCAGGGAAAGTACTGAGTAAACAGTGCTAACACACATCGGTGTATGGGTAAAAAAAAAATTACTATTCTTTATCCCTGATGCCAATTTAACATCTATTAGATTTAAAGTTGTTTTTGAATTCTCCTTAAAGGAACACGTTGCCTTGGATCGGTCGAGTTTGTCTTTGAAAAGCATTTGTAACCGTTTTTTATAAAATGCATATGGGTAGAAAGATGTTGTAAAAGTAGAATACAATGATCCACACAAACATGCCTCGAAATTGCGTGGTTTTCCTTTTACCTCCTCGACTAACACGTCGGCCATTTATGGGGGTCAAAATTTTGACTCCCATAAATGGCCGACCGTGTTAGTTCGCACAGTAGAAGGAAACCCACGCAATTTCGAGGCAAATTTGTGTGGATCATTGTATTCTAATTTTAAAACATCTTTCCAACCATATGCATTATATACAAAACGGTTACAAATGCTTTTGTTTTGACCAACTCGTCCGATCCAAGGCAACGTGTTCCTTTAATGGGGGCATTTCAGACGAAATAAATTCACTTTCACAGGATGCGTACTAACTGAGATTTCTGCATTACAGGTTGAATGTTATTAAGACGTTTACTCCTACTGTTATAATTCAGTTTCTTATATTGTAATTTGTCAATACCAAAAGGGATTCCTGGCAACATGGCAGTTAACGGTTGTATTGCTTCTGACTGGCACCCCGAGCAAAGATATTGACAGAATAGGACATGCCAATATAGGGCTAGATAGCTCAGTTGGTAGAGCGCCGGCACGTTAATCCGGAGGTCGTTGGTTCGAATCCCACTCTAGTCAATTCTTTGTTTGACCCCCCAAATCATTTTAATTTGACCTTACAACTGTACCCTTAGTTTTTACAACTGCAAACCAACATATTTAAGGCACTCTATAAAAGTTTTGGTACTATTATTATTATTCTTTATAACAACTTATCTTTCGTATAGAAATTTCTGTCACAATTTTGTTTGTCGTGTACAAAGTAGCACTTTGTGTGCGTGTTGTACGTGAGTTTTCACGCAAAAGGTGTCAAATTAGTGGACGGAAGGAAGTTGACACACAATTGGTTTTGTTTGTAATCAAACTAAAGGAAACTCGTCAAGGAAAAAAAAATCATAAGGACCTTGCGTTTTGTGAATCAGATCTTTTGATGATTAATGCAGGTAGAATTCTCATCTATAAAAGGGCAAGGCAATATTTATTTACAATTAATCATTTTTATTTAAAGATTAATTTAAGTCAATGGGAAATGTGTTTAAGTGCACACAAGGGAAACAATTTTCACTTTTTACTTCTACTCCTCAATGAAGTCAATAAATAAATTGAACTGAATTGAACTGTGGTCCAGTGCACATTTCAAGCCCTGCATTTTGAAAGCAAACACAACCATGACAAAAACAAGCCTGATGACCCAAGAGTGTCAACTCCCCCCCCCAAAAAAAAAAAAAAAATAAATAAATAAATAAATAAAAATACAGTTACGACCACACAACTCTGTTTACATGTAAGATAATATACCTCCAGGCAGTTTGATAGGGGTACTTCAGAAGTCTTTTACAACATGTTCAGACAGCGTAAAGTTAGACCTGAACAGGTTTAACTTTTACAAGCAGCAGGGGGTGATCGTAAAAATAAAACCCCTTTGCATCAGACAGCACTGAGTTAAACCCGATCCGGTTTATCTTTGGTTTTAAGAGGTAAAAGAAAACGCGACCCCGTTACTCTAACATCCTGTTTATTGTCCTGTTCATTGGTCAACGTGTGTTTACGGAATGATTACGGAGGATGTGGTCTTTTTTTATTCTGTCCACACACAGTGTTTTGAGATAAACCCGAAGCGGTCTAAAGATAAACCCCCTCCCTGGACGGTTTATCTTTTGTGGGTTGAACTCAATTCGGATTTACTTTAGATCCGTTCAGACACACTGAGTTGAACGCGATCGAGTTGAACCATGAGTTAAACCAACTTTAGTACCGTGTCTGAACGCACCCTTAGTAGTAGTGAGAGCCCAGATATTTAACACCTGCTTTACAAAGTTAAATTTGTTGATGCATGTGTTTGTGTAGAAGCCCAACAGAACTGGAGGCCTTTTCATACTACCTCCACTTCGAACCGCGTTGAAACCTTACCAGGTCCTCTGTGGTTCAGCCTCACTTCTATTAACACGGATTAGAGATAACCACCTATAACCAAAGTTTTAATTAGTGCCACTTTTCTTTAAGGCCAAGTAAAAAAAGAAACATGTTTAGCGTCCCCGCCCGCTTGCTTTTTACAGGCCGCCTCCTTTTTTATTTTATTTTTTATGCACATTTTTTTATGCACATTTTTTATTTTTATTTTTATTTTTATTTTTTAAATAGGGTTATTTTTCATGATCTCAGCAAAAACAATCTGAATGTCGTTGAATGCCTCAACTAAATTGTTTCATTTATGTTTTGTGTATTTCAGCAGCAGAAAAAACAATGGATATTTGACATTTGAACAAAGAATGGGGTCATCTTGAAATAAAAAATTTAAAAAAAGCCCCTCTTCCTCTTTTTTTTGAAAAACCCAGACGTGAAACATGTTTGTTTTTTACTCAGCCTAAAATGTAACAACTCTTTTTTTTGCTCGCACAAAATGCAGCTAAGATTGGGCAAAAAACAACCTGTTGTTTATTATTTGTATAAGACAGCTTTTATCGCCTCAGTGAAGTTTGTTTGTTGTCACTTTCCTTTAAAATGAAGAACTCTTCTTTTTTTGTATTCAACCACAAAAAGCAGCTTGAATTGGGTAAAAAAAAAAAAAAAACATTGACTAAAGTCGCCGTTTATTTGTTGCCGTTTTTCTTTTCAAATGTAAGTGTTTTTTTCTTCTTCTTCTATTAGTATTCCATGCCACAAAACTACCACCTTTGCTGTTTACTTTTAAAGAGAGCCCAAACCGAACCAGGCGTTAAAAGTAATGATAGATGATCCGGAAATTTGAGAGGGTTTGGTATTGTATTGTACACTTCTGTTGGGCCTTCAAAATACCCACTTCAAAAGACGCTTGACCTTGTGTGATTGTTCGGGCTGTTTGTCGTATTACTAGGTCAGAGGGACATAATTGAATCATCCTTTAACTATTCAAAAGTGTGAGTTACCTGGAACAAAATTCTCTGAGCTTGCGTGACCCTGAGTACCTGGCCAAAGGCCAAACAATTCTTTTCAACTCCACTTGGAAACCCAATTTACAGATTTGGCAAACTCAATTTACACAAGTTGTGTGAATAGTGATAGGTCTTTCTAATTTAAATCTTCAGCGAGCCTTAGAAGTGCTTACTTATAAATAACTGATGAGTAGGTTTATGGGTAACAACAGGCAAGGCCCGAGGCCTGTGATTTTATTATTCAGCCAGTAAACTCACGCGGACGTTTTGAGATATGGTGGGCACACAGTCCGGGCACATTACTCTAGGGCATTCTCTTTAGTATGGGTTTATTTGTCTGCAAGTACTTGAAAAAAACATGGAGGGCTCAATTAACCAAATACTGTACTCCTTCAATATATTGTCAGCCATTCCACACAAAGGCTAATGGGACAAGCCGGGTGGTCTTACGTTTTTAAAACTTAATAAATGCCTGTTTATGTACTAGTATCTTTAGGAAAAAAATACTGACTGTGAATGTGGCAATTATCTGAAACAAGAGTCTCAGAATATACTAACACATAAAACACAAATGAAATAGATGCTCTCTAAGAGTTTGTACAACTCATTTTGATTATGGTCTTATAAAATAAACTCTGGCCAGGGCCAAGTAAAATGTTTGATCTGAGCCCATTGTCTTATGGATTCCCACCCCCACCCCTTGCCCCCCCCCCCAAAAAAAAATCAAGCCCTCAGTCACTGACTTGTAACGAGTCTAAAGTCTTCCTTGTTTATAAGGGTAAAGAGTTGATTGAAAAAAAACCAATAGAATCTTGTCTGGTCATGTTTTGGGTGTTCTTATCATGTCTTCAGGAGTTGAAGAGCGCACAATGAAACGGCTGTACTTTATTTTAATACTCTGGACACTACTGGTAATTGTCAAAGACCAGTCTTTTCACTTGGTGTATCTCAACATAAATGCATAATATAACAAATCTGTGACAATTTGAGCTCAAGCGGTCGTCGAAGTTGCGAAACACCCTTGTCACACGAGGTTGTGTGCTTTCAAGATGGTTGATTTCGAGACCTCAAATTCTAAATCTGAGGTTCCAAAATCAAGTTCGTGGGAAATTACTTCTTACTCTATAACTACGTTAATTCAGAGGGAGCTGTTTCTCACAATGTTTTTATACTATCAATAGCTTTCCGCTGCTTGTTACCAAGTAAGTGTGAGTAATTACCAGTCCTGTCCAGTGCCTTTAAAGTGATGGTGATCCCATCTCGTCTTGGGGATGTGAAGAGCACACAATGAAACGGCAGTACTTTGTTTAAACACCAGAGCAAACACTTCCAAGAAAAGGGGATTTTGTTCACATCAGACAGCTATTCATCTGCAATTGTTATTCACTACTCATCTACAGACCTGTAAGTTTACTCAGGTGGGTTCAGAAACGGTACTAAAGTTGGTTTAACTCATGGTTCAACTCGATCGAGTTCAACTCTGTGTGTCTGAACGGATCTAAAGTTAGTCCGAATTGAGTTCAACCCACAAAAGATAAACCGTCCAGGGAGGGGGTTTATCTTTAGACCACTTTGGGTTTATCTTTTAACACTGCGTGTGGACAGAATAAAAAAGACCACATCCGGTTTAACTCACAACAGGCGACCCGTTGACCTCCGTAATCATTACGTAAACACACGGTGACCAAGACAATAAACAGGATGTTAGAGTAACGGGGTCGCATTTTCTTTGACCTCTTAAAACCAAAGATTTACCGGATCGAGTTTAACTCAGTGTTGTCTGAACACAAAGGGGTTTTATTTATACGATCACCCCCTGCTGCTCTCAAAGTTAATAAGCTATAATCGCTGCAAAAGGAGGGTGTGACGTCAAATTCGCATCGCGTTCGAATTCGCAGGAAGTATGAACCGGGGTTATCCCTAAAAATGTTATTCCTGACGCAGTAGCGCTTTTTGGGCGGTGTACTCCTATGGGGTTTATCTTCCTGCAACATGAATATATTTGCACCGGGGTTTTGCCGATAACTCACAACCTTTTGAAATGAAATCCCCTCAGGTTAATTTTGTTGTAAACAATAATTGTTTCTGGATTAAAACAATCAACTGGTTAAAAAAAAAGTTCCAAAAACCGAAGGTATAAATTGTCCTTAAGTTGACCTTTTATCATCATAATTAGGAGAAGCGTCTTCAATTAACGTGTTATGCACACCTCTGTTACAACTCTCCAGACAAAGAGATCAATATTGTGCAACCTTGCTATGCAATGCAACAACAAAAATGTCTTCTTTATCAACAATAAACATTCTTACTATCATAAGTGACAATTTGATACATTCCATAAACTAAAATGTAACAATTGTCCCCATTTTAACATTAATTCAGTACATGTATGCTTCATTTTTGCGAGGGCACCAAGGCATTTTCTCCTAGTAAAGTGCACCCTAAGAAAAATGTAAATTTCTACTAGAGCATATCCAGGGCACCTAGGCAATGACCAAGGGGCATGGAGGCAATCCCCTTCGTTGCCTCCGTGAAGCATCAGAGCATTTCCAGGGCACCAAGGCAAACACCAAGGGGAACGGAGGCAATCCCCTTCGTTGCCTCCGTGAAGCATCAGGCCTGATAATGTGCCAACCAATACTTTGTTTACCGGATGTAGATGAATTACCTAGAAAGATTATGAAACGCTTGAAGGTGTGGTTCTGTTTTCTTTTGTCTGTTCTTCAATTAAAAATTGATTCTTAGGAACCTTGAAGGTATAGTCAATAAATAAACCTTTACACCATATGGTATAGTCGTAGCTTGTGTTCAATTAGTTGAAATTTTGCAGGTTAATAATAAATGCAATGTGCAACAAACAGCCGTACCACTGCAGTGGCATTAAAGGAACTTTACAGAATTGGTAAAACACACAAATAGTGAAGATCACAGATTTACATAAAACTTACACGGTCTAATGATTATCATAGTCGAAAACATCCCTTGAAATATTTCTGTATGAAATGTCACAATTGATGAGAAATTTTATGGCCCAGGGAGCGTTTAGTTCATTTTAATTTTGGCATTGATGCAGTGCAAAATTTGGAATCGGTTTTTCACAATTCTCTCGTGACCCAGACGGCCAATTGATCTCAAACTTCTACAGGTTTGTCAGTTTATGTTACATTATAATGTGCTTACACTGCCAGCAACTGTTTTGTTACTAAAAAAAAAACAATTCTGTAATGTTCCTTTTAGAAAGATTATGAAATCTTTGTGTTATTATTCTCTTTTTTTGTCCCCCGAACTGACCTGGCTCCTAAAGACGAGCAGATACTGATGTTCGAAGTGTCGAGACCACACAAGCTTTTCTTAGAGCCAACACTCACACAAAAGAGATCTTTATACACATAGTTCTTACCGCAAGTTTGCTATTTATTTTTATGACCTGGCTTTGCTGGTTTTAAAAAGCACAAGTAATAACTTTGCGATAAAATAAAGACAGAGATCAGGCTGAACAGGGACGGGAAGAGTAACTTTCTAAAGTTATGAAACACAACAATTGATAATAAAGGAGTTCATTTTACCTTGCTTTTGTCTTCAGAAATTGATGGGTATAACTCAACACAACTACTATTGGTAGTTGAATCCATGTTGTGGACTGAGCAAATCTGCAGAGAAAAAAACAAGAAAAAAAATCGGAAATTTTATAAACCAATATTTTCTACCTGAAAACCTAAAAATGTTGACCAGGGTAAAAGCTGTTGGACTAGTGAAATAACAAGCTGACTGCAGGTCACTCTTAAAAGCACTGTACAGTGGACACTATTGGTAATTACTCAAATCAATTGTTGGCCTAAAAACTTACTTGGTAACAAGCAATAGAGAGCTGTTGATGGTAACAGTTTTTCAGAAAGAAGTAAATTCAAAAATACTTGAATCGAATTGAGATCTCGGCTGAGGTCTTGAATTGAGACCTCGGCTGAGGTCTTGAATTGAGACCTCGGCTGAGGTCTTGAATATCTGAAAGCACACAACTGTGCGAAAACGGTGTTTTTCTCATTATTCTCTTGCAACTTCGACGACCGATTGAGCTCATATATTATTGTCACAGCTTTTTTATTTTATGCATATGTTGAGATACACCAACTGTGAAGAGTAGTCTTTGACAATTAACAATAGTGTCCAGTGTCTTTAAAGGCAGTGGACACTATTGGTAATTGTTGAAGACTAGCCTTCACAGTTGGTGTATCTCACATATGCATTTTCAAACCTGTGAAAATTTGAGCTCAATCGGTCATCGAGGTTGATATTAATGAAAGAAGAAAAAAACACCCTTGTCACACGAAGTTGTGTGCTTTAAGATGATTGATTTCGAGACCTCAAGTTCTAAATCTGAGGTCCCGAAATCAAATTTGTGGAAAATTTCTTCTTTCTCAAAAACTATGGCACTTCAGAGGGAGCCGTTTCTCACAATGTTTTATACCATCAACCTCTCCCCATTACTCGTTACCAAGAAAGGTTTTAAACTTGTATGATTTAATAATTATTTTGAGCAATTACCAATAGTGCCCACTGCCTTTAACATGCAGCTTAAAATGTTCAAAACATACCAGAGTGAGGTTCAAAGGTTGCGGTTTATTTCTTGTTATTATGTATCTCAAATTACAATGTCTATTAACAGCTTCAAAGTTTATTCTACCAAGGTGAAACTTTATATTGGGATTTCCTATTCAATGACAAAATGAAAGCAACACATCTGCAATTCACTTGGTCACTGAACTGCGTCAATGCAAAACATACTCAGCATTGAACAGATTAAATTCGTTCAAAAAAGGAAACGAAAACAGTTACTGGATAACATCACCTCATGGAAGAATATCCCACGAAGTAAACATTGAAGGAAAAGGCTCTAAAGGCCCTGGTGGACTAATGGTCCAGTGGTTTTTTCAGACTAAAGGGCATCATCAAATACAATGTTGTGAGTTCGAATCCTACCAAGCTAACTAATGAATTTACAATGACTAACTAATATTAATTTTTTTTTTTTTTTTTTTTGACTCGGGAAAGTACTGAGTAAACAGTGCTAACACACATCGGTGTATGGGTAAAAAAAAAAAAAAAAAAATTAATATTCTTTATCCTGATGCAAATTTAACATCTATTATATCGTTGCGGTACCCGCTGCCAAAACATAGGATTCGAAACTGCCTCTAGCTACCGGGCAACCTCGGTAGTTTAGTTGGTAAGACACTGCTCTAGAGTTGCAAGGGTCGTGGGTTCGAATCCCACCCGAGTAACAAGCCTGTGATATTTTTTCACAGGACTCGGGAAAGTACTGAGTATACAGTGCTAACACACATCGGTATATGGGTAAAAAAACAAAAATTAATATGACTAACTAACATAAATACAGTTGTCATGAAGTTACTGAAATTTCATGATTTGGGCAATTAGTATTCATAAACATTGAATGAACACGCTGGATCAGTCGAGTTGGTCTTTGAAAAACGTTTGTAACCGTTTGTTATAAAAATGCATAGGCTATGGGTAGAAAGATGTTGTAAAAGTAGAATACAATGATCCACACAAATTTGCCTCAAAATTGCACGTTTTCCCTTTAACCTCGTCAACTAACATGGTTGGCCATAACAGGCCAACCTTGTTAGTTCGCACAGTAAAAGGAAAACCATGCAATTTCGAGGCACATTTGTGTGGATCATTGTATTCTACTTTTAACCATGGAGGTAGGATTATCCTACCTCCATGTTTTAACCAACCATATATGCATTTTATAACAAACAGTTACAAACACTTTTTATCGACCAACTCGTCCGATCCAAGGCAATGTGTTCCTTTAAACCAGTGTTTGAATGAGAGACATTGGCTGTCGTCACAATTATAAAAAATCCCTTGAAAAGTGCTCTAGCATGAGCTTATAGGCCTAAATTCACTTAATCGTCAATTGACAACCCTGGCTGAACAATGTTAAATCTTGTATTCATTTTGTTCAATTGAAAACCAACAAATTGAGTGTATGAGGTGCACGTTATATATGGAATCGATTCACAAACAAATCAGCTTTTTTTATAAAAAGACCAACTCAACCAGAAAAAAGGTCAAAATAAGGTGTGAAAAGTCTTAGCCTGTTACATGGCTATGAGTTGTGTTTCCATAATTATAATTTAATGCCGGACCCTAAAAAAATGATGACTGCTTGTTATTATTAATTGATTTTGTTTATTGGTATACAAATATTATTTACAACAAAATGACCAGCAGCAGAATCTGAAAGGGTCAAGTGAATTATCAAACAAACAACTTTTTTGTATTGACACTTTTTTAAATTTGATGATATAAAAGTTGCCATTGGGTAAAGTCCACTGTTGAAACACTACAGTTTATCTCAACACCTATTTCTAGAAACTATACTTCTACGTAGTACAAGGCTCCCCCTTCAAGAAGTACTCACCACCCAACCTCCTTCTTCAATTACATTTGATTAAAACCAAATAGACTTTCTGTGTATATTACACTTACAGTATTAGTTACACACAAGAAGGAAAACTTTCAGTCCTGCCACAACTTTTTCACTTTAACCAAAAGGATTTTTTAATGAATAGGCCTAAAGACTACATGTCCCTTAAAACATGTTTAACTCAACTCGGTCAAGTTGTATGTCAGGTATAATGTTCATTGTGTTTAACTGGTTGATCCGCCACGGTAAATGACAGTACCCCCACACCACAACCCCGGCCCAAACCAACCCTTACCAACCGCCACGTTTCTTGAGCAAACTTTTTCGATTCGCAGACACTCGTTCTCAAGCTCATTCTCTTTAAAGAAGATTTCCAGCGATCGTAGAAAGTAAGAAGAATAGTAAACAAAAACTTTCATTGTAAACAATCAAAACTTAACCCAAGTAAATCAAGAAAAAGTCAACAACTTACGTTCACTTTCCAATAGGAACAGGTTTAATTTCCTTGGCTATGGCCACAATCGAGTGATTAAGTCTTCGGTCTACCAACTCCAAGGTAGAACTGATTGATCGAAGTTTCGTTACATCGAGTCGAGTCGACCGTCCGGCCGTGCGAACCATAGAGTTAATAAGAACTAGAGGGCGCACTGGCCTATAGACCTCTCTTTTGTTGATAAACAAACCGCCTTGGTTGGCATGGTCGGCCGAATGTAAGTAAAACACTAAATCTTAAAAACAGATGGTTTAACCAAATTCAACATTTTCTGAAACTTTCAATTAAACAAAATACCTCTCATAATTATTTGTTTTGTTTTGAACAAAATCAACAAATTTTGTAACATTGTTACAAAATGAGCGATCTTTTCTTAATTTGCACTTACGGCTTTCCATAGTTTTCCAATCTGGGTTGGCAAAAACTCGGGCCGTGACGTTGCAAAAGAAAGGTCTATATACGCGCTCCGGCATGCGCGCAGGCGGCCATTTTCTAAGTTGACAAAACAGCTATCTCACAGCGTGTGTTTGTGCGGCCATTTTGTAAGTTGAACAAACAGCATCGCGCGAGCGTTCAATAAAAAAAAAATCAAACGTGTATTTCATATTCAACGCGCGTGCAGAATGACGCGCTTGTCATCTTGCGGTCCCGTGGCGTTTGTGCACGAAGCATAACTCGTGCGCCCTCTAGTTCTTATATAGAGAGGTTGCGTGACCCCGCAAAAAGTTCGTTGTGCGCGCCGTCGGCCATGTTGAGTACTATTTCTGTTGGTAACGCGTCGGATCGTCTGCTCGCAACAGCAGACGCACGTTTGTAACCGAGAAAGTTGGTTTTTCTCCGATAGACAAATATTTGGTGAAGGTTTCTTTCAGTATTTTACTTAGTAAAACAATTGAATTACTTCAGGCACATAATATTAAAGGAACACGTTTCCTTGGATCGGACGAGTTGGTCAAAACAAAAGCGTTTGTAACCGTTTTTTATAAAATGCATGTGGTTGGAAAGATATTTTAAAGTAGAATACAATGATCCACACAAGTTTGCCTCGCAATTGCGTGGTTTTCCTTCTACTGTGCGAACTAATTACATGGTCGGCCATTTATGGGAGTCAAAATTTTGACCCCCATAATGGCCGACGTGTTAGTCGACAAGGTAAAAGGAAAACCACGCAATTTCGAGGCATGTTTGTGTGGATCATTGTATTCTACTTTTACAACATCTTTCTACCCATATGCATTTTATAAAAAACGGTTACAAACGCTTTTCAAAGACCAACTCGACCGATCCAATGCGACGTGTTCCTTTAACTCCGGATAATGCAAGTCAACGCCGGTCGATACTGTGAGAAAAATACTAACGAATTCACTCGTTAAAACAAATTTTTTTTAAACAACAAAGATCCATTATTATGAATGCAAACCTGCCGATTGGTCTCCAAACATTGAACTTTTCTCAGCAGTGTCGTAGCCAGATGTTATTAAATACCGTTACTCTGAGCACATTTAAGTCCATTGATGCACTAAACAATCAAATTGGATGGGTGACGGAGGTAAAGGTGCACATCGAGGAATATTTGCTCGTGAAAGTAAACAAACTTTGCAGTTTTACTCTTGAGGCCGCGCTTATTGCGAAACATTATTTATTTTGTATGGACGTGGGCATGGCTACCAACTACCTACCACATCACGGTACCACCACTGAAGAAAACAAATTGTTTTTGTTCAAATCAGAACTGGGATTTTAGCGAAAAAGTTAATGTATGACTTGTTTTCGGCAATGTGCGGTATTTGGCTTGCCTTCATCGGCACTATGGTATATTTTAGATTCAACTATCTGAAGGGGCGATTCACGTTGACAAAAATGCATTGGCATGGGGATTTGGTTTATTTTTAGATGGTTTATTCACAATAAAACAAAAATATTCTCAGCCAGAGGCCGAAAAACATTTTGTACATGTCATGTACACATTAAAAACTTCAATATACAAAGGACAAGATTGAAGAAAGCAAAGATGTCTTAACCAAGTCAAAATTAAATTTAAAAGAGTACAATTAGAGAGAAAACAACGGTACAGGCACTGGACACTATTGGCAATTACTCAAAATAATTATTATCATAAAACCTTACTTGGTAACGAGTAATGGGGAGCTGTTGATAGTATAAAACATTATTAGAAACGGCTCCCTCTGAAGGAAACGTAATTTTCGAGAAGTAATTTTTCACGAATTTGATTTGGAGAACTCAGATTTAGAATTTAAGGTCTCGAAATCAAGCATCTGAAAGCACACGACTTTTTTTTTTATTGCTACCTCGCAACTTCGACGATCAATTGAGCGCAACTTTTCACAGGTTTGTTATTTTCTGCATAAAAATATGTTGAGATACACCAAGTGAGAAGATTGGTCTTTGACAATTACCAATAGTGTCTAGTGTCTTGAACAAAAACATATTTGGGACTGGAATGGAAGTTCAAAACTCAAGTGTCATCTCAAAAGACTCAACAAAATTAAGTCAATGTTATCTTGGCTGCTATATGCACCTGCGTGTCAACATATCCGTAACAAAACAAGCAAATTGCACTGGGGCAGCTGATGAGTAAGGTTTGTTTCCTCCATGCTTTAAGATAACGTCTAATTTAATGTTCCCTTTCTTTCATTCATATTTTAAAATGTCAGAAACCAGAGGAATAGGTTGTCTAAGAAAATTGTTTCATTAATGTTTCCTTCAAATTCATATTTTTTTTTTATAATTATGTTGACACGTGGACGATTTGTTTGTCCTGTGTTTAGGCAACTTCTTCTTTGTCGTCGAGATGCTCTCTTCAAAGCCCATTCCGATAATTCCTCATTTTAATTTAAGCCATGCCTTGTCGTCCTCCGCGGCTGTTTAAACAATTTCAGATTGTTTGCCAGCCTTTGCTAGGCCCTGCTTGGTTCAAAATAATCGATGGACTGCTTTGGTTTGATTTTTGCACCGTTTATGCGTTACGTTAATTACAGTCCAGCTGATAATAGTACTCAACATGGCGGCGGGTGTCAAAAACTGATGATTGTGACGTCACGCGAAACCTCTCTATAGACCTTTCTTTTGTTGATAAACAAACCGCCTTGGTTGGCATGGTCGGCCGAATGTTAGTAAAACACTAAAATCGTAAAAACAGATGTTTTAACAAACTTCAACATTTTCTGCAAATTTTCAATTAAATAAAATACCTCTCATAATAAGTTGTTTTGTTTTAAACAAAATCAACAAATTTTGTTACATTGTTACCAAAAATAACGATCTTTTCTTGATTTGCAGTTATGGCTTTCCATAGTTTTCCAATCTGGGTTGGCAAAAACTCGGGCTGTGACGTTGCAAAAGAAAGGTCTATATAACTCTATGGTGCGAACAGTGAACAATTTACAAGGGCGCCCTCTTGCGAATCTAGACTGCCAATTCATTAATTTGGTTGGTTCTAAGGCCGTGTCCGAATAGACTGTGCAAGTCTCGCGCAGATTTGAACTTCCGGGACCATTGTGGTCCCAACCTTATGGGGTTTTACGTTGGGGAGATTTTGTTTCGTCCATTACTTTAGTTTAATATAGTTTATGACCATAAAAATGACATATGTTGTTAAAAATGTAATACTCATTAACAACATATATAAAAGTAAAAATAAAGTCAACATAATAACGAAGAAAAACCGATATTTAAACTTGACCTCAGGTCAGGTTACTTGTAAAAAATTAAGAATTTGTGCCCATCTCCGATCACGAAACTTACGCAGACGCTTGTTTTGGCCGCGCAGGGTGGAAAGCCTTTTCATTGGTCGCTTAGGCGTCGGCTTCCTCTTTAAAATGCGTCACGCGTTTATCTAACGCCCTTGCGACCATCGTGCGTCCGCGTATAAACCAGCTTTCAGTAGTTTCCATTGGGGCGTAGATTTACAAAAGGGGTTTCAAAACATTTAAGATCAAACAAACATCCTTGTCCCAGAGTTTTACTTTTGTCTATA
This sequence comes from Asterias amurensis, assembly GCF_032118995.1. Taxonomy (NCBI): domain Eukaryota; kingdom Metazoa; phylum Echinodermata; class Asteroidea; order Forcipulatida; family Asteriidae; genus Asterias; species Asterias amurensis. The sequence goes on from NC_092663.1 coordinate 15,172,980, forward strand.
CATAGACTTTAACCGATAATTGTGTATTTGTTTAAAAAGCTAAAACTAATTTAAACAAGCTCTAATGGGTATTTTTTTTTGTTCAGATTCGCCATTAAGAAAAAAAATTATAGCAAAGATTTGATTCATAAAAAAATTAAGTTCTTCGGTTGTCGTGTTTTCTCGCTCCGGTGCGCGCGAGACTTGCACAGTCTATTGGCGACTTCGGCTACAGCTACGGCTAGATCAGCGCGTCTGTCAGTGTTGAAGAATTATATAGCAGACGCGCGCGATCTGGCCGTAGCTGTAGCCGAAGTCGCCGTTTCGGACACGGCCTAATTCTCGGATCCCCTTATTATTTTGACAAAAATGGAAGGAAGTTATTTATAGCGGAGAGGCGCTAACCATACTGTGTCGTTAAAACTCTCGAAGTGCTTTTTGGAGAAAATAGTTATGAAAATTCCCAGTAAAAAAAAAAATCTTTTCCCAAACAAAATATTGGTCAGTGGAATTTGTAGAGTGTCACGGCCGAGTGGTTTAGAGCATCGATTTCAAGTTCTGGTGCTGATTCACCGAAGTGTTGGTTCGAATCCCGGTCTGTGACACTTGTGTCCGTGAGCAAGAAACGTTACTATAATCGCTTATCTTAACCCAGGGGTATAACTTAATGGGTAGAGGTTGACTTTGTGTATGAAAAAGCCTTCGGAGTGCCTGCCACGGCAGTTCGGGGCTGTTTATTCCCCAGGGTAGGGAGCTGAGAATGATTAAACGTCGTGAACTACCACCGCACGCCATTTTGTGGAGTCAAGTTTTGCACCCCATAAATGGCCAAAGTTAAAGGAGAACCACGCAATGTCGAGGCATTGTGTTTGTTAGGATCGTCACATTCTACTTTTGAAACATCTTTCTAACCATATCATAACAAACGGTTTCAAACACTTTTCATAGACCAACCATTCCTCCACGGACCAACGTGCCCAATCCAAGGCAACGTCACTCCATTAGCTTTAATGTATGTATTTTTACACAGCAACCACTTACCGCCTCGCAAGCGAATACAATGGCGCGGCTCATTAGCGTGGGGGGAGCTATTACGATAATTGTCATAGGCCTATTCGCATTGTATAGGCCTAAAAGGTCGATTTTACAATACAATGTGCCATTCAACCGCTTAGGCCCATGTGCAGTAAGTGTTCACGGCTAACTTATTATTCGCGTGCCCTTTTCCATTATTTATGTCCCCAATGATGTCTGGACACGTACAAATTATCTATTGTCTATAGTCATACTTTTATTTTTTAATGACACACTTGACACTCACTAATGGTAAGTCTGTTCACTTGGTGTATCTCAACATAGGCCTATTATGCATTAAATAATTTATACAACCTTTGAAAATTTGAGCTCGTTATTTTGGTCGTCGAAGTTGCGAGAGAATAATGGAAGAAAAAAACGTCGTTGGTGCACAATTTGCAGTGTGCTTTCAGATGCTTATGAGGTCTCGAAATCCAACTCAAATAATTTTTTAAGTGAGAAATTACTTCTTTCTCAAAAACTTTGTTACTTCAGAGGGAGCTGTTTAGCTCTGCATTACTCGTTACCAAGTAAGGTTTTATGCTAAAACAATCATTTTGAGTAATTACAAAATGTCCAGTGCATTTACGCCTACACCTTATCTAGGCGCAATTTCATAGCGCTGCTTAACGATGGGTAAAATTGTTGTGCTAACTGTACGTGTATAGCAGAATAATTTGTATTTCACAGGGTCTTATTTGATATCCCCCCCACCCCCCAAAAAACCCCGTTTTTTGAAACGTTAGTTTTACATTTTACTTAATATACACCTATGGGCTTAAAGGCAGTGGACACTATTGGTGCAGCCATCTTGAATTTCTCCCATTAGTATCAATAATTTATTACCCGAATCCGAGGCTGGAAGAACAAAATAGTCTGGTTCCTATTTGCAAAATGGTTATTAGCATTCATTTAATCGATACGATAAACATGACCAAGATGGAGAAGAGCACTGATCAGTGCCCAATTTCATAGAGCTGCTAAGCACAAAAATTTGCTAAGCATGACATTTCTCCCTTGATAAAAACAGGATTACCCGCCATATTTCCACGTGATTTTCAGGATAAGCAATCAACAGCTGAATACCAGTAATAAGCAATATGCAACAAATGGAAATTTAGTTGATAATCCTGTTTTTATGAAGGAAGAAATGTCATGCTAAGCAAATTTTGGTGCTTAGCAGCTCTATGAAATTGGGCCCTGTTTGGATGTATATACAGACAAATTATTTACCAAAACCTAGTGTCATATAGCATTGTGTCTTCCATTGTCTCAAAAATTCCTATAATACGGTATAAAATGGTTGTCTAGGGAGATTGATCGAGAATGAGCTGAAAATCAGTTAATTATTCACGATTTAAAGGATTTGGGTACTTTTTAAAAATGTCCATAGATTTACATTAAACTTACAGGGTTTGAAGATAATGATAGTGGAAAGCTTCCTCTCAAATATTACTTACTGAGGTGCTGTAGTTATTGGGAAATGAGTAAAACAATGTCATGAAAATCCGTTTGTAAATGATTAAAATAATTTTCGTCTCATGAGACGAAAATTATTTTCATGACATTGTTTTACTCATTTCCCCAAAACTACAGCACCTCAGCACGTAGTATTTTCAGGGAAGCTTTCTACTATCATTATCTTCAAACTGTGTAAGTTTAGTGTAAACAAAATACAAATGGAGAATCAATACACAGTTGTTCTCGTCCATTTTATGTCATTCCAATAAAACAAAATAATGGAAAATATTAATTTTACTTTTAGCATTTAATGTTGAGCACTAACAATTGTTACAAAACTACCATAATTAATGTATTTTGCTCTACATCACACAGTGTTCCAGCGGCGTTCAAGTATTCGCCAACAGAAATGGGCTTCCTAGTTATACTTTCAGCCACCTCGATTACCATAAAATATAGCTACGTTCGATTACTTTATAAAAATTATGAGCATATTCCCTTAAAGGCAGTGGACACTATTGGTAATGGGGAGATGTTGATGGTATAAAACATTGTGAGAAACGGGCCAACGCCCACTCTGAAGTGACGTAGTTCTCGAGAAAGAAATTTTCCACGAATTTGATTTCGAGACCTCAGATTTAGAATGAGGTCTTGAAATCAACCACCTAAAAGCACACAACTTCGTGTGACAAGGGTGTTTTTTCTTTCATTGTTATCTCGCAACTTCGACGACCAATTGAGCTCAAATTTTCACAGGTTTGTTATTTTATGCATATTTTACACCAACTATGAAGACTAGTCTTTGACGAAGAGTGTCCAGTGTCTTTAAAGGTATTATACAGGATTGGTAAAGCCGACAAAAAATTCATAATAGATTGTGTTATCATACATGAAATTTATTAACAAACCTGTGATAATTTGGGACTTAAAGTCACCTGGAAATATATATTTTTTTCTTTCAAACATAAGTATATGCTTACGAACAATAAAACAATTTTTTTCGTAATTGTTTGTCACGATTTATATGTTTAAAAAATATATAAAGTTGTTTGGGGGGCTGACTCCGCCTACCCCTTTTGTGACGTCAATCGAGGCAGACTTTGCCTGCAATGCGTATAGTAAACACACGTGCAAAGTACATGTACGTCCAAGTCGTGAGTTGGTACGTTTCAAAAGTGTTTTTCTGCATTCAGCAGCAATACACCTGGTCGGCATTGCCGGGAAAAAAATATATATATCTTTTTTTGAAACATACAAACTCACGACTTTCCGTACATGTACTTAGCAATTGGGTTTACTATACGCATTACAGGCAAAGTCTGCCTCGATTGACGTCACGCACAGCGCCCTCTCGGGTCGGGGTCTACTCTTAAATTTGTAAATCACATAAGAACTTATTTTTTAAAACCTTAGTTAACTGTTTATTCACATTCCACTCATCAAAACACATATATTAGTGGCAAAAGCTTTATTTTGAAAAAATACCACTTCCAGGTGACTTTTAAACAAAAATAGCGAAAAAACACGCTCAATTTTCAGCATGAACTGTTTTTCTTTAGTTTTGGTCATTCAACAACTGAAAGCAGCTTTTATGTTTTTGAGGTGTTCAGGTACAGTGTACTTGAATATAATTACTTTAATTCTGAGGAAAATATATATTTCACAGAAAAAATAGTTCTCATTTTTTTTTAACAAACAGGATCAGGATCAAGCATTCACACACACAAAATATTCAATGACATTGGTTGCCTTTCCAAATCATCATGCAAAACACCATTGAAGGCACTGATGGACACTGTATTGTCCAAAAAAAACCTATTATTCTCACTTGGTGTTTCCCAACATAATTGTCGGTGGTCTGGTTGGTGGGACGCTGCTCTGGAGTTACGGGGGTCGTGGGTTCGGGTCCCACCCGAGTGACATGCCTGTGATATTTTTTTTCACAGGACTCGGGAAAGTACTGAGTATGCAGTGCTGACACACATCGGTGTATGGGTAAAAAACAAAATTGATATTCTTTATCCTCGATGCGAATTTAACATCTATTAAAACATAATTGTATGCATAAAATAACAAGCCTGTGAAATTTAGACTCAATTTGTCATCGAAGTTGCTAGAGAATAATGGTAAAAAGGGCTTCATCTGGCCTGAGGTCTTTTAATAACTTTGGGTGATAAACTACATTGATCTGGTTAAAGGCAGTGGAAACAACAGACTCAATAGAAACCAGACAATAATAATATAACTCTTTAAAGGCAGTGGACACTATTGGTAATTACTCAAAATAATTATTAGCACAAAACCTTTCTTGGTGACGAGTAATGGGGAGAGTTTGATGGTCTAAAACATTGTGAGAAACGGCTCCCTCTGAAGTGCCATAGTTTTCGAGAAAGAAGTAATTTTCCACGAATTTGATTTCGAGACCTCAGGTTTAGAACTTGAGGTCTCGAAATCAACCATCTAAACGCACAAAACTTCGTGTGACAAGGTGTTTTCTTCTTTCATTATTATCTCGCAACTTTGATGACCGATTGAGCTCAAATTTTCACAGGTTTGTTATTTAATGCATATCTTGAGATACACCAACTGTGAAGGCTATGTCTTTGACAATTACCAATAGTGTCCACTGCCTTTAATATGCCGGAGTTGGCTAAGTGCTCTGCGCAGGTCGGTTGTTAAAATTATAGGCATTTGCCGCATCCAGTATAAGCGTACAAGTCGATCTCTCCACAAACAGTATAGAAATTATACTTCAATCGGAAGTTATATGCCTACAACACCTTGTATGTAATAATGAACTGTTTAATTTGTTTTGTGGCGATGTCGCTCTTCACTGAAATGACAGGTAAGACAGAGTGCTTTCATCAACTGTTCATTATACACAGTTTTATTTATTTAGTTTATAGCAGGGGAAATATTTTAGCACACCAATTCTTTTTCATTGTAATTATAATTACGATGGGAAAGAATAGTGTGCCAAAATATTTCAACTATAATTTTGTTTGTTTTTGTTTCCACTACAATTCGCCACAAAAACTGTATAAGTTTGGATGTGACTCTATATATTAATGGCAATACAAACTTACGTGGTAAGATGTACAGCAGCTTTAGTAGGCTATGTTTATAGTGTAATACATTTTGAGAAACATTGAGCTATATGAAGTACTGTGGTTATGGGAAAATATCACCTTTATCCCAAAGACATTTCCGCGGTAACGCTTCCTATTACTAATAGGTAAGATTGATGCGATTCCTATCAAAGACTTTTCTCCCTGCGTTGACATAACTCGCTCCGGATTTTCAACGATATCTCAAAAACGCAACCACCTTTTGAAATACAATTTTCAGATGTTTGTTTTCATTGTGAATATTTATTGATCGGATTGAAGTATTCGATTGGTGTCTTAAATAAAAGGTATGCACTGCCGTTATGGAGCTATCCAATTTATACCAAACAATTATTTGAGAACATAAACATAGATTAACGAGAGTTTACGGACATCATATGTTTTCGTCTTCGTCTTATTCTTCGTCGTAAAAAAATATATAGATTAGGCCTATTGCTGAAAAGCTTTTTTACCGGTTTGCGATTTATGTCCTCAATGGTATTTTCATAAACGATCAGAAAGTTTGATTTACATTGTTGATGTACTAACAAAGAAGGAAAGCCATTCACATTGTTTTCATTACCGTTTTATAAGACATTGTTTGAAAATTACTTATGAGCTACAGAGTGGTCCTGTAGCATGCACTGCAGTGCAAATTTGTTGGTCAAAAAATGTGTTGGGTTAATGCATTACTAATTTGTTGGTCACAAATAATGGACGTTGGTTATTAACAAAACCGTTGCCCAAAACACACTTGGGCAAAGTTGACCAAATTATTGGTTAACTGGTTGGTCCAATGTATATATTATTGTAGTTGTATGGCGGACGAAAAGTGGACATCTGCTTTTCTGGTATCAGAATTACAGAAATGCAGATTTTATGGGTTTTTTATTTCAATTTTTCTCCTTTTCTTCTTTGCTGCCACCTGAAAAGCAGACTGAACGTTTTGTGAAAATGCATTTTCTACTTTTCTGTTACCAGAAAAGCAGGTATAGAATAGTAGAAAAGCAGATTTATTGGGTCGTGAATATGCAATTTTCTATTTCTCTGTTTTTCTGCCATCATTATAAGGAAATACGCCGGTGGAGGTTTCATAAAACGTTTGGACTTGTTCAATAAATCGAAAAGCAGATGTTCACTTTTCGTCCTCCATAATTTAAACAGCTATAAGGACCGCCCCGCAACGTTTCGATTTATTGAACAAGTCCAAACGTGTCACCGGTTTTATGAAACCTCCACCGGCGTATTTCCTTATAATGATGGCAGAAAAGCAGAGAAATAGAAAATTGCATGCATATTCACGACCCAATATAATTCAGAAATTGTAATTTTAAAAAGCAAAAAAGGGCAATGAACACTGTTGATTGCTGACTCTTTTACCAGGTTTACTTCTGACATGATAAATTTATTTACCTTTAAATTGTGAGCTGTATAATTTGGGCCTTTTGGATGTGAGGAATAATGTCCGAATTGGCGACTTCGGCTGCAGCTACAGCTAGGGCGCGCGCGTCTGCTATTCTTCAACACTGACTGGCAAACATGTAGGCCAAATTCTAATGGTTGTAAAACTATAAAAAAAAAAAAATAACGACACACATCAGTAGATATGGCTGTAGATCGTAACAACTTTTGAGAAACTCACCTTTTAATACGTCCACCTAGGGGCACAAATCCCCATTCTTGTAACTTTTGCTTGACGAGCACGAACGACATGACTGCATAGACCTTATCGCAAATACCAATGCGCAAGCGCAGACTGTTGAATGAGGTGCATTGTGGGATAGATATGGATCAAATTTGGATACCAGCTGGACCACAATGCACCTAATTCCAAGCTTTACGCGCGCGCCCCAGTATTTGCGAAAAGGTCTATGGAGTGAGACGTTAGCACGCGCGTGCGCACACGCGGGGAAAAAACATAACTTGCTTGTAAACACCGGATTCTTTTCACAGTTCCTTGTAAGACCTACCAATGCCATGTAAAGTTTCTCTTTACTTCGGTAAATCTTACATAACTTTGATTAACTGCAATACTTACTCTCAAAACATGTATATATTTTTTTTTACATTACAAATCAGTATATATTTTTGGCCGTGTTTTACTTAAGTTAGGTAGTTTCTTACATAACTTTTTTTTTACAAAACATGTTTTTACCGTTTGTTTTCTGAGTGTACATACAACCCGTAAAAAGGTATTGTTATTATTATTGTTAGTATTGTAACACGGGGAAAACAAGGACAAGTCATGCGGCTCGGGCCAACAAAAGTAAACTCATTAACTTTTACTCGGAAGCAGGCTGCCCTGAGCGAGAGTATAAATTAACTCAAACCTCCATGTTCAACGCAAAGGGCAGGAAATTGGAACCAACAGTGGCTGTTTTCACGACCTGCATGACATTCAATTGCGCTATTGTTAATCAACAACTCATTATTTCAAGTTCAGGGGCGATAAGTGCGTCTCGTTAACGGCTACCAGGAATGGTGGATGACTTTTTTTATTTATTTTTTATAAAAGGATTAACACAATTAGTTTTAAGGGTTTCGATAGATCAAATTTAATTTTCCTTTCAAAGAGTGCTTGTCAAATATTTGTGGCGATGATATTATTTAACCTTAGTTTATTTTGCTTTCATCACGATGATTATGTTAACAATTAATGACAATAGTAATTAGTCAGTCCGAGCATTTGACGCTTTCGGTGACTTAGAATTTTGTCATCTACATTGTAACAGCCATTTCATGTAGACATTGGGTCGACCACTGGCAGGCTAGGCCGACGCGCACACACAAAATGAGCATAGCACATGATAATGCTGGCCGCCTGTACTGCAAAACAAGTTGGTCAAATCATTTTACCCAACAGTTGCCCAGCTTCCAGCGGATACAACAAAGCAAGGCAGGAAGTTGAAGCAGAAGTGAAGAGGAATGACTGGCTGAAAATATTATAGACTGCACATATCAGATGAATCCAGTGTCGAAAGAGTACCGCAAATTAGATGCCCTTTCCGAATTGAAGTTTTTGTTGCATCATATTTTACGTTAAAAAAACGGCCATCACCTTCCTCTTTTGGCCTAACCAACAATTGAATAAAGGAGTAATCAACAAACAATCAATCATTGCTACTTTTGTTGGGTAGCAACCTTTTCCCAACACGGTTGCCCAACGTTGGTTCAAATATCAACTGACCACATTATTGGGCAACATCTAAACCAACATATGGTAAAAAAAACTTGCCCAACTCAAAAGTCAAAAGTTATTTCCCAACTGTTGGGTAAAATGATTTGACCAACTTGTTTTGTTAAACTGTTTGCCCAACTATTGGATAAACGTTATTGCCCAACCACTGTTGGTTAAGTTATGCCCAATTATGTAGTCAGTTGATATTTGAAGCAACGTTGGGCAAAATAGTTGGAAAACTTTTGACCAACGGGATTTGCAGTGTGCATTTGGTTTTCTCCAAGTTGCCTGTTAAAAGTTACCTCGTATGTTACAAGGCTCATACGGATCGGTTCCAAAATTAACAAAATGACACAACATTTTATTTAAGCCGTTGAAAGTGCACTGCAGACGAGGAAACAAAAGTTCATCAAAATGGAAAACCATCTCCTCACTCAGAGTATCATGAACGAAACCAACGCCCCAAACATCCTTGGATGCACCGGGCTTTGCTTTCGTTTCCCCTGCTGTCGTTCGGTGAATTACAACGGCGAGACCAAGCGGTGCTTGCTCAGTAACGATACGGGGGTCGAAGTGACTTCTGGACGGGTGGATATCATCGATGGTTGGATGCTACTAATGCCAGAGGTTGGTTTCTACACCTTTATTATGTGTCAATCTTGATTTTCTCCACTATCTGAACCAATGTATAACCAAACTGAGGCTGGAAGAAAAATAGTCTGGTTCCCTTTACATGAGAGGTCTTCATCAATGCTAATTTGAAGATTTTGGCAGAATTTGATATCACTCCCTGTATAATATTGCTGCCTGGTGAACTATGTTATGGTAATATTTGTTCTTCAAACTCTCTTCACTAGGTATGTTTTATTCTGCCTCTTGTTTGTTGCATTATCCTTGCTCTCTAATCCAACCCTTTTATGTTTCGCGCATTATATTTCCTAGAATATATTTACCACTCATTTATAACGACCCTCCTGTGTCCTCCCAACTTTACTCTAAATGGTTCTTAGCCACCGCGTTGTCTGTAAACTAATTAATTTGATTGGCTATACATTGCGTGTTTTTCTAAAAACCCTTACCCATTTATCATCTTTTTGTTTGCCTCTGCATGCATGACGAAGTTTATGGATCGGAAGCCGAGGCAATCTCCCCTATTATAACAGAATCAGTATTATCTTTTGAATTAATGTTTATTTGCATGGGCGATACAAAATATTTGTTGTGTTTTTTACCCAACAATGAGCACTCTATGAGTGTTACTCTTTTCAGATGTATATAACAAACTCCAGGAACAACATCATTACTTTGCCAATGAAGAACCTAAAGCAGTTACAAGAACTGCAAATAGTTACTATAAATATGGGTTTTTTTAATTCAAGTTCCTCTGGTCTCTTTTTAACTGAAGTGTTGCCATGTTATTTTAGGGCAGAAATTTCTATTCCTCTAGTTTTCAAGAGAAAACCAACACTAAGAAATTCCCACTTTCTGACAGTTGTGGTGATTTTGTACTGTGACACAGAAGAACAAACACAATTTTAGTAAATACAAGAACTGTAAAGAGTTAATTGAGAGTTAAAGGCAGTGGACACCATTTGTAATTACTCACTGGTTATTGTAAGCACATAAAAATTGACTTTGGTAAAAGCAATGGAGAGCTGTTGATATATATAAAACATTGTGAGAAACTGCTCCCTCTGAAGCAACGTAGTTTTCGAGAAAGAAGTAATTTTCCACGAATTTGATTTCGAGACCTCCGAATTATATTTTAAGGTCATGAAATCAAGCATCTGAAATAACACAACTTCGTGTGACAAGGGTGGTTTTTCTTCCATTAATATCTCGCACCTTCGAAGACCAACTGAGTTCAAATATTCACACGTTTTTTATGCATAAATTATGTTGAGATACACAAGAAGACTGGGCTTTGACATTTACCAAAAGTGTCCAGCGAGCCTTTGATGAGTTAATTATTAATGTCTGGTTTCTATTGTGTATGTTGTTTCTCGTGGCTCACGTGCAGTGACAATGAGTTGTGGTTGTATAAGGAGATGCATGCACCAAAGATCACGATGAAGTAATTTCTAGCCATAACAGACCAAGCGTGGTTATCAATATTTTAGTATGATTGATTTAGTAAACAGTAAAATTCAAAGTTTATTAATTTATATCGTAGCAACCAGTAGGCCAGTGTGTGGATATGCCATGCCAAAATGGCGCCAACTGTAATGCAGTCTGCGTTGACGGAACAGACATGTTCACGTGTGACTGCTTGGCCGGTACGCTAGGAATACGATGTCATATAACTGATGGTAAGAAAGAAAGTCAAACAACAGATATTCCCTCAAATAACTATACACAAATACCCCCCCCCCCCTTTAAAGCTGTTGTAGCTGTTCAGCTAAGGCCCGAATCAAAATCAAATACCATGACCAAAGAGCTGCTTTAAGAATTTGGGTACTTCTTTAAAGGAACACATTGCCTAGGATCGGTCGAGTTGGTCTTTGGAAAGCGTTTGTAACCGTTTGTAATAAAATGCATGTGGTTGGAAAGATGTTTTAAAAGTAGAATACAATAATCCACACAAATTTGCCTCGAAATTGCGCGGTTTTCCTTTTACTTTACAGAAGAACATCACTTCTCAAAAGAACATCTTTGACGTATAATGTGCAATGATGCGAAGTCATAGGTGATTACGTACGTGGGCTCAACGGCAGAACTGTGGCGTTATTCACGAGCCTCGAAGTGTGACGTCAGATGTTCATGCTACGTGCAATATTTAACCGTAAACAATGACGCATCTAATTTGTCACAATATAAACTTAACGTACAGCTTTTTTTTTTTTTTGCAACTGAGAGAAGAGAAGTCCCCCCAATTCCAAAAAAAACATACTCCGGATAAAGTATATAAAAATTAAAAGTCAAGTTCTCAAAAGAACATCTTTTACGTAGCAAGAAGTATGGCGCAAACAAAATTGATACCTCACCATGCAATGCCTAAAATACGACAGTATACATTTTAACAAACTGTTCTTTTTTTAAACTTACATTTACAATATAAATAGGCGTTTAAACGATTGTTTTGATTGATTTTTTCCAAACCACAATGCCGTGGTATCACTTATACGCCTTTAAATTTACACTTTTGATGAAGAGTGCAACGTAGCGATTGGAATGGAGTCTATGCAAATCCCAGACACCCTGATAAGCGCCTCATCTTTTGAAGACACCGACCATGCAGCGCATAAAGCTAGACTCCACCTTCCAGCCGTAAGTTGGACGGCTGGGTCAACAGATACGACTCCCTGGCTCAAAGTGGACCTGCTGAGGCTGACCGACGTTACGGGTGTGGCTATTCAGGGATCTGGCCAAAGCAACCAAGGTTGGGTCACTAAATTTACACTCTCATTCCTTGACGAAAGTGATGGTGAAACCGAAGTGGTTTATACAGAATCTTCAGGAGAAGAACAGGTAACACAAAGAACACAATGACGACAACGACAATGACAACGACAATGACAATGACAACTACAACTACAACGACAATGACAATGACAACTACAACGACAACGACAATGACAATGACAACGACAACGAGAACGACAACGACAACAACAAAAACGTATACATTGATGTAATACTCAGTACTTTCCCGCGAGTTCTGTTGAGAAAAAACCCACAATTTCGAATCCTCTATAGCAACGGTTACTGCAACAATTTAATGTCGTAATCCAAATTTGTATAGTAAAATTTTGAGTTATACAAAAAACAGGATACCCGGACGTCTTGTAGACACAATTCGTACACAACCTGTTCTAAGAAAACATACAATCTTATATTTTTGGAAGTAGGCCTACTGAACTAATTTAGTTTTCAGACAAGTACCTGGGTGTCTGAGTTCGGCCGCTGCCCGCTATTTATAAAACTCTTGAATTGAAGTGTAATTTATAATAAAAAAAAGTAAAAAAAAAGTTTAAAAAAAAGGGGATTTACCACACGTGAGCCATGTGTTGTTTATAAATCTTTACGTCATTGCTTGGTCCAGGTATACATAAACTAAACCTAAACGCCATTTTCTAAAACTCAATTTTACAGACCTTTGACGGAAATATAGATGTTTCAGGTGAAGTGAAGTACCATCTCTATCCGATCATTCAAACGCGAAGCCTAACTTTTCATTTTTTGGAATGGAATGAAAAATGCAGTGCAAGAGTTGAGATATACGGATGCAGTGATGAAGGTTGGTGTATATACAACACTTATTTATCTATCTCTTACCAAAACCCGGTCACAAAAAAAGAAAGATTGGTAGACCACTCGAAAGAGAGTTGTCTCTCAAATGACTCTTTAAAAAGAATGGTGGTTATTTCTCTCTTTTAGAGGGGTTTCACTCCAGGACAGAGTGGGAAAAAAATCCCTCAAAAAGATGCAAACTTCAATCTAAAAGATTGGAAGACTACTCGAAAAAGAGTTGTCTCTCAAATGGCTCTTCAAGAGTGGTGGTTATTTCTCTCTTTTAGAGGGGTTTCACTCCAGGACAGAGTACTCTTTAAAGAGTGCTTTTTCACTCTTTTACATTGAGAGAGTATGATGGTGGATTAAGTAGAGTGCTTACAGAGCCAGCAACTGTTGAGTGTTAGCAAAATTAATCCTGTAATGTTTCTTGAATAATTAATCATCGATGCATTCCCTCCCCCCCCCCCCCACACACACCCAACCCCTTTGTTTAGAGTGGATTCTGGCATTTAAAGGTAGAGCTGAAACTGGTGTAGATATTTATGATGCGTGGGTGAGCCCCGATGACGACTTGACTCAAGTTTGGGCAGATCGGGAGTTGCAAAGATCGCATCATTACAGGAACAACGCTGTATTCAACAAATGGAGTCAGTTGCCGATCACTGAGGTTTGTCCCCTTTTTCTTTATTTTGCGAAAACGTAGCCATCTCTAGACTAGATTTTTATCATGGTGCAGCCATCTTGAATTTTCCCCATTAATAGCAATGTAACCAAACCGAGGCTGGAAGAACAAACTAGTCTGGTTCATATTTGCATAATGATTATTATGATTCATTATTGTTATTCGATACAAGGATCATGACCAAGATAGAGACAGCATGATAAAGGGCTCTGTCCCCTGTCTTTGGGATAATTTTTTGAATTTTTGTTCGAAAACACAAAAGCCCTTTTTACAGTACACTTTAGTTATTTCCCGGGAAATTCACAGGAACTTCTTTCCACACTACAAAACAACTTCCGGGTTCCAAGAAATAACTTATTCCCAGGTCACAATTAACCCTGCTGAGGGTAGGGTTAAGGGAGTTAACCCGGGGTAAAACGTTTTTCCGTGAGACGACGTGCATATTCCTTGGAAATAGTACTCCCGGGAGATACCAAATTGGAAAATGGAGAACGGTTGCTGGGGTGGCGGTGGGGTTAAAAACTCCCAGGATGTTTGGCTCTGTAATGTGCGAAGGCTTAATAAGCAATGATACTTTGTAGTCGATTATATCTATTAAAGGGTGTATGTACTTTTTGTAGGACAGAAAACACAATGTCCACAGATTTACACTAAACTTACATAGTTTGAAGATAATGATAGTAGAGAGCTTCCCTAAAAATATTACGTGCTGAGGTGCTGTAGTTTTGGGGAAATGAGTAAAACAATGTAATGAAAATAATTTTCGTCTCATGAGACGAAAATTATTTTAATCATTTACAAACGGATTTTCATGACATTGTTTTACTCATTTCCCAAAAACTACAGCACCTCAGTAATTAATATTTGAAGGGAAGCTTTCCACTATCATTATCTTCAAACCCTGTAAGTTTGATGTAAATCTATGGACATTTAAAAAAAATACCCAAATCCTTTAAGGCCATCTACCCTGCTCATTATATAGTTTGGAGGAGTATCCTAACTTGCGATGCCTCCCGGAAAGATCTTTTATATTGGTTGATTGGCTATAGGACTCGTCCTAAATCCTCAGATCCTTCCTGAGTTAGGAAAAAATTGTGAAATGAACCCCTGCTTTGATAATATACCAAAAGATACTCCTAAAACTTTGAGGTTTGTTCCACTTTGATCTCCACGATAGCGGAACAAACGTCGTAGTTCTAGGAGAAACCACGGAGAGGTAGAAATAGACCAAGCCAGCAGTCTATTTCACAAAGAACTTAAGACTAGTCCTAACTTTAGGACTTGTCCTAGGAGTTAATAAAAACTTAAGGCTAGTCCTAAGTTAGGATGAGTAACTCGTCTTAACTCTATGTGAAATCCACCCAATGCCTTTTTACTAACGTTTTTTCTTTTTTCACTGAAGATTAAGTTTTCATTGTTTGCCGTCGAACCCGCCGTTGTTGAACTTCTCAAGATGAGATTTCAAGGGGAGGGTTCTGACTCCGAGAGTTGGTTTAAAACATCTACAATCCTTGAATCACCATGGTCAGATCTCACTGCTGGCAGCACGGTTTACATTGGCTCTATGGAAGGCAGTGCTGTAAGGTGAGTATGTACAGAGGGTGTGTCCAATAGACCTTTCTTTTGCAACGTCACAGCCCGAGTTTTTGCCAACCCAGATTGGAAAACTATGGAAAGCCGTAAGTGCAAATTAAGAAAAGATCGCTATTTTTTTGTAACAATGTAACCAAATTTGTTGATTTTGTTAAAAACAAAACAATTAATTATGAGAGGTATTTTATTTAATTAAAAGTTTGCAGAAAATGCTGAATTTTGTTAAAACATCTGTTTTTAAGATTTAGTGTTTTACTAACATTCGGCCGACCATGACAACCAAGGCGGTTTGTTTATCAACAAAAGAAAGGTCTATAAGACCTGTATCATAATGCCTCCATCTTGGTCATGTTCCTCGTATCGAACAACAAAAATGAATGCTAATAGTAATTTTGCAAATAGGAACCAGACTATTTTGTTCTTCCAACCTCGGTTTGGTTCATAGAGTTATAGAGTTCATAGAGAAAAACCAACTTTCTCGGTTACAAACGTGCGTCTGCTGTTGCGAGCAGACGATCCGGCGCGTTACCAACAGAAATAGTACTCAACATGGCCGACGGCGCGCACAACGACCTTTTTGCGGGGTCACGCAACCTCTCTATATAAGAACTAGAGGGCGCACGAGTGATGCTTCGTGCACAAACGCCACGGGACCGCAAGATGACAAGCGCGTCATTCTGCACGCGCGTTAAATATGAAATACACGTTTGAGGTTTTTTTTGTTGAACGCTCACGCGATGCTGTTTGTTCAACTTACAAAATGGCCGCACAAACACACGATGTGAGATAGCTGATTTGCATAGAGTTATATATAAGAACTAGAGCGCGCACTGGCCTATATACGCGCCCCGGTATGCGAGCAGGCGGCCATTTTCTAAGTTGACAAAACAGCGTGTGTTTGTGCGGCCATTTTGTAAGTTGAACAAACAGCATCGCGTGAGCGTTCAATAAAAAAAAACCTCAAACGTGTATTTCATATTCAACGCGCGTGCAGAATGACGTGCTTGTCATCTTGCGGTCCCGTGGCGTTTGTGCACGAAGCATCACTCGTGCGCCCTCTAGTTCTTATATATAACTCTATGGCCGTGTCCGAATAGACTATGCAAGTCTCGCGCGCACCGGAGCGAGAAAACACGACAACTGAAGAACTTAATTTTTTTATGAATCAAATCTTTGCTTTAATTTTTTCTTAATGCCGAATCTGAACAACAAAAACAACCATTAGAGCTTGTTTAAATTAGTTTCAGCTTTTTAAACTAATACACAATTATCGGTTAAAGTCTATGTATAGACAAAAGTAAAACTCTGGGACAAGGATGATTGTTTGATCTTAAATGTTTTGAAACTCCTTTTGTAAATCTACGCCCGAATGTGAAACTACTGAAAGCTGGTTTATACGCGGACGCACGATGGTCGCACGGGCGTTAGATAAACGCGTGACGCATTTTAAAGAGGAAGCCGACGCCTAAGCGACCAATGAAAAGGCCTTCCACCCCGCGCTGCCAAAACAAGCGTCTGCGTAAGTTTCGTGATCGGAGATGGGCACAAATTCTTAATTTTTTACAAGTAACCTGACCTGAGGTCAAGTTTAAACATCGGTTTTTCTTCGTTTTTATGATGACTTTATTTTTACTTTTATATATGTTGTTAATTAGTATTACATTTTTAACAACATATGTCATTTTTATGGTCATAAACTATATTAAACTAAAGTAATGGACGAAACAAAATCTCCTCAACGTAAAACTCCATAAGGTTGGGACCACAATGGTCCCGGAAGTTCAAATCTGCGCGAGACTTGCACAGTCTATTGGCGACTTCGGCTACAGCTACGGCTAGGGCGCGCGCGTCCGCTATTCTTCAACACTGACAGACGCGCTGACCTAGCCGTAGCTGTAGCCAAAGTCGCCAATTCGGACACGGCCTATGCTGTTTTGTCAACTTAGAAAATGGCCGCCTGCTCGCATACCGGGGCGCGTATATAGGCCAGTGCGCGCTCTAGTTCTTATGGTTTGGTTACATTGATATAAATGCGAGAAATTCATGATGGATGCACCATGATAAAGGTCCATTGGATCGACATACTCCTAGAACTAGGATTAGGTTAAAGGTAGTGGACACTATTGGTAATTACTCAAAATAATAATTTTTAGCATAAAACTATTCTTTGTGACGAGTAATGGGGAGAGGTTGATGGTAAAAAACATTGTGAGAAACGGCTCCCTCTGCAGTGCCATAGTTTTCGAGAAAGAAGTAATTTTCCATGAATTTGATTTCGAGACCTCAGATTTAGAACTTGAGGTCTCGAAATCAACCATCTAAAAGCACACAACTTCGTGTGACAAGGGTGTTTTTTTCTTTCATTATTATCTCGCAAGTTCGATGACCGATTGAGCTCAAATTTTCACAGATTTGTTATTTTATGCATATGTTCAGATACACCAACTGTGAAGGCTAGTCTTTGACAATTACCAATAGTGTCCACTGCCTTTAACTTCACTCAGCATGAGTTATGACAAATATTGAACGGTATGGAAATGAACCAAAACTATCTACTAGAAATACAACAACATTGTCTGAGACTCGCAGGGCACTCATACAAATAATAATAGAAATAATGATAATATTAATAATAATAAAAATAATAATAATAACCAGTCTTTATATAGAGCTTTTCACATCCGAGAGCTTTTCACACCCGAGGGCTTCTCAAAGCGCTTCCGACATTTTTACCCCTGGTCACTGGGCCTTAAATCATTCCTTAAACCATCTCAGCTCCCTGGTGGGGAGAATACAGACAATTACATGCGCTACTCCGCTGAACCATGCAATCACAAGAACCATCTCTACCCTTGTTTGTTGAACGGCGTCTCTATGAAAGACATATCTCGCCTCCAACGACTTCAAAACAGATGTGCTAGGCTAATCTTCCAGGTGCCAAAACACTCCCATACCTCACCACTTCTAAGACAACTACACTGGCTCACAATAGCCCAACGTATTGAGTTCCGCACGCTGGTCCATACTTACAAATCATTAAATCACAGTGATCCAGATTATCTCTCTTCACTTTTTGAAATCCATGACTGTCCGTACTCCCTTCGAAGCTTTGATGCGATCTCCCTCGTGGTGAACAAGTCACGCAAACAAGCCGGTGAGAGAGCTTTTTCCACTGCTGCCTCCCGACTTTGGAACGGTCTCCCTGTCCTCATTAAAAACGACTGTGTTGTCCTTCAAAAAGGGTCTCAAGACGCACCTGTTCTCCAACTCGTAGCTGGTTTCCACATTCTTCTGTCTGTCTCCCTAGCCCTGAAAAGCGCCTTGCATCCTTTGGTAATTTGGCGCTATATAAATCCAGTTATTATTATTACTATTACCCTCGCAGGTACCCATTTACCCCTGGGTGGAGAGAAGCAATTATAGTTAAGTTTCTTGCTCAGGGACACAAGTGTCACGACCGGGATTCGAACCCACACTCTGCTGAAGAGAAACACCAGAGCTTGAATTCGGTGCTCTTATCCAGAGCTCGGCCACGACGTTCGTGGCCGAGCGGTTAAGAGCTCCGAATTCAAGCTCTGCTGATTCTGTTCAGCAGAGTGCGAGTTCGAATCTTGGTCGTGACACTTGTGTCCCTGAGCAAGACACTTAACTATTATTGCTTCTCTCCACCCACGGGTAAATGGGTACCTGTGAGGGCAGGGATGGTTCTTGTGATCGATTTAGCCGAGTAGCGCATTTGTTGCACGAGGCTGTATTACTCCCTAGGGAGCTGAGATGGTTTAAGGAGTGAATTAAGGCCCAGTGACCAGGGGTAATATCTTGAAGCGCTTTGAGACACCCGTAGGGAGTGAAAAAGCGCTATATAAAAACTCAATATTATTATTATTATTATTATTATTGAAACATCAAATAACCTGTCTCTCAGTCAGGCCTGCTCTCAGCTAATATCACCTGGGCCCAACTTCATAGAGCTGCTAAGCACAAAAATTTGCTTAGCATGAAATTTCTTTCTTGATAAAAACAGGATTACCAACCAAATTTCCATTTTTTGCATATTGCTTGTTACTGGTATTCAGCTGCTGTTTCCTTATCCTGAAAAAAATCACGTGGAAATTTGGTTGGTAATCCTATTTTTTATCAAGGCAAAAATTTCATGCTTAGCAAATTTTTGTGCTAAGCAGCTCTATGAAATTGGGCCCAGGGCCCAACTTCATAGAGCTGCTGAAGTTCGCTTAGAAATTTCTGCTAAGCAGAAATGAGCAGGATATCAGTCACAAATTATGCATGTGACATAGTTTTGGGGCTGGTAACCTTATCCTGGTAAGCAACATTTTGTTGCACTTCTCTTTTTGGGAAAAAAAAACCAGAAGATCAACTGGTATTTCTTCTATGTTTTTTCTACTTGGCCTTATTTTTTCTCTAAAGTATTCGACGTTTCCACTTTGAGTCGTGCGTATACAGTAGCTGCAACAGCGACTGTGGTTGGCTATTAGTACCTACGTGTGGGTCCCCATGCCCATGTTCCTACGAGGCAGGGCTACCTGGGAGAAACACTGCTTCAAAGATAATCTATTGCAAGAAGACTTCAAGTTGTCGCTGGATTGATGACTTTGCAGGTATTAACTTAAGCCCGGTTCATACTTTTACAGCGAATTTGACGTGAAATTGACGTCACAACCCTCCTTTCGCAGCGATATTCGCAAGTGAGTTGAGCAAAGTTGAACTGCTGCGAATTATTCAGTGTATCGCATTCACATTCGCAGGAAGTATTAACCAGCTTTACGCACAATTTTCAACTTTGGAGTTAGTCTCTGATCCAAGACCTTCCCATGGATTATTTATACCAGCCAAGCTACCTTGCATGGGCAGCGTGCCACCGTATCGCTGCTAATTTTTCGGAAGTCTATCCTAGCTACCATGGGCAGCGCACTGTGTTAAATTAACACCCCATTCTGAAAATCCTTGGATTCATAACCATAATAATAAACAAATAAATAAATAAATGAATGTCAATGTACTTTTAAAATGCAATGTGATACAAATATTTGTGTATTGTATTTGAGGAATTCAAATGGGGTTTGAGGTTAAAATTTTGTTTCCTTTTTTTGTTTCACTTTTCAGAAGTTGGTTTTGCCGATGCTCTGACTATTCACGTCAAGTTCTGAGACTTCATCAAGCTGGTGACAATTTAACGCATTATTCATATTAATTTTTTATACTATAGGTTTTCTTGGTCAATTTCGGTAAATGAGCAGCCAATTTAACCAACATGCTATTCTTTTTTCGCACGCAATCGAATGCTACTGAAAAGGGTAATTCAATTTCATTTTAAGACTAGTCAAATATACTGTTGCCTCATTTGATTTTAACAAAATATTCATTCAATTTAACGACTCATCTAAGCTGCATTCAAATTCGCAGGAGTTTTTTGAGGCGTGTGTTTTGTCATTCAATTTAATTTTTGGGCGGTCAATTCCGGAATGTGTGCAATCTAAAAAACGCTTGGTTAACTTTTCGTTTCCTTACGAATATTAAAGGCATTCAGTTCATCTTTCGACACTTGAATGAACAGGTTGACTACTTTGGTCGACCAATTGGAACCAGCTGCGAGCCCATGGTTTCTTCACTGGTCCCAACAGCATGTTCCATTCTAACATGTGTAAAGCACAGAGGAGAACCATGGGTGACACTATAGCGAAAACGCGGAAGGTTGACTAGGCGTCGTTCGAGTGAGTGCGTTACTGCGCATGTAAATTGCTGGTCAGTAGTCAATCATGGGTCGACTAAATGTGCCCACTCGAACTTGATGCTAGCCTGCAATGTTGTAAATGTAGATTATTATAAATAACCGTTTATAAAAAGCGCCTTTTTTGAAAGGATACAAAGCGTCAAGTTTTTACTGCAATGTGAGTGGGACGATGTTCGAGACATAATCCTTGGCACCACGTTATGGTTTGCAATGTGCTGTGGCGCATAATGTTGCCAAACTAGCCAGGAACACCGGGGGCGAACCCCTTCTCTTTTCGATAAGTGCACTGGGTTCTTTCACACAACACACAGGACCAACGGTTTTGCGTCCCATCCAAAGGAAAAAGCAATGGTTTAAAGTGTCTTGCTTACAAGTATCACGACTGGGCCTCGAACCCACATCTCTTGATCATAAACACCAAAAGTATGAATTCAGTGCTCTTAAAGGAACACGTTGCCTTGGATCGGTCGAGTTGGTCTTTAAAAAGCGTTTGGAACCATTTATTATAAAATGCAAATGGTTAGATAGATAATTTAAAAGTAGAATATAATGATCCGCACTAACATGCCTTGAAATTGCACGGTTTTTCTTTAACGTCGGGAAGAAACATGGTCGGCCATTTTGGGGAGTCAAAGCTGATGCTTTATCTGCCCGTTGGAAGGAATTCTCAAAATAAACAAACATTATCCAACAGGAGAGAAGATACAAAAATGAAACAACAAACATTATTCAAAGTATTGTATATTTTATTAAAATAACATAAATATATTTCTTGCAAGATTTCAAATTAATTTGCCAATGTAAATTGCTCAAAAAATAGTATAAGTTTTTAACTCATACAAATATGAAAAGTTGCCTTTTCAAAATGACATCAAAATGTAGAAATGCAATTTTGTTTTACTAACAATCTTCAACTCTTTGAGTGGAGTATGTCAACTCAAATAAATCATTAATCCTGTACCTAAGGTTTTGCTCATTGTTTTTTGTGTGTTTTTGATGGTTATATTTTTATGAGAAAGATCTTCTGAAACATCAAGAAGCTGAAAGAGGCACTTTAAGATGAGGGCAACACTTAAAGGCACTGGACACTATTGTTAATTGTCAAAGACCATTCGTCTCACTTGGTGTATCTCAACATGCATAAAGTAACAAACCTGTGGAAATTGGAGCTCAATTGATCATCGAAGATGCGAAATATGAATGAAGTAAAAAACACCCAAGTTGTGTGCTTTCAGATGCTTGATTTCGAGACCTGCGGTCTCGAAATTAAATTCATAGAAAATTACTTCTTTCTCGAAAACTACATTACTTCAGAGTGAGCCGTTTCTCACAATATTTTGTTCTATCAACATCTCCCCATACTCATCACCAAGTGAGGTTTTATACTAATATAATAATTATTTTGAGTAATTGCCAATAGTGTTCACTGCCTTTAATCGATTTGGGCCCTTAACCCCAAATCAACTGCCACCAGGAGCACAATGTCACCTACTCCTCATAGCGCTACTAACTGTAAGCAGACAAAAAGGCATGCAAATAACCTTTCGGTGAATCATGTAAGAATGCAAATCCAAGATTACAGCATAATTTTCTTGCTAACCTGTGAAATATGCTTTGCTTAAGCGTAAACGCTTAAGCAAGTTTGTCTGCTACAGTTAGCACGTAACTTTGTTTAGCGTTAAGCAGCACAATGATATTGGCTGCCCAAACGAGCTATAAATGGGCAGGGTGGGGGATGCATGCAATCATCCAAAATTGGGCCTGGGATGAAAGCTTACCAGTCTCAAGTGGCATTGGTAATTCCTGCTTGGGCAAGAGACCGTTTCATCATCTAAATCAGTAATTGGTAATTGGTCAACGATTCCTGATTGGGCCAGAGGAGTTGACAATCCTTCCCAGGCACAGAGAAAAGCGCTAACTTGACTGAAAACCAAGGGAGGCTATGCTGATCTTGACCTTTATGCTGCCACGGGTTAATGAAGTTATATAAAGAAAGTTCAAAGGTCATACCTGAGGTCATCATTGTCAATATCCTAGATGCAATTTCCAGTTCGATCCTTCAATTTCATTTCCAGCAGAAGTTCAGCCATTGCTCACCAACAAAGTTCACATTCCAATCCAATCCTTCAATTTCATCTGCAGGCGAAGCTAAGCCATTGGTCGCCTTCAAAGTTCACATTCCAATCCAATCCTTCAATTTCATCTGCAGGCGAAGCTAAGCCATTGGTCGCCTTCAAAGTTCACATTCCAATCCAATCCTTCAATTTCATCTGCAGGCGAAGCTAAGCCATTGGTCGCCTTCAAAGTTCACATTCCAATCCAATCCTTCAATTTCATCTGCATGCGAAGCTAAGCCATTGGTCGCCTTCAAAGTTCACATTCCAATCCAATCCTTCAATTTCATCTGCAGGCGAAGCTAAGCCATTGGTCGCCTTCAAAGTTCACATTCCAATCCAATCCTTCAATTTCATCTGCAGGCGAAGCTAAGCCATTGGTCGCCTTCAAAGTTCACATTCCAATCCAATCCTTCAATTTCATCTGCAGGCGAAGCTAAGCCATTGGTCGCCTTCAAAGTTCACATTCCAATCCAATCCTTCAATTTCATCTGCATGCGAAGCTAAGCCATTGGTCGCCTTCAAAGTTCACATTCCAATCCAATCCTTCAATTTCATCTGCAGGCGAAGCTAAGCCATTGGTCGCCTTCAAAGTTCACATTCCAATCCAATCCTTCAATTTCATCTGCAGGCGAAGCTAAGCCATTGGTCGCCTTCAAAGTTCACATTCCAATCCAATCCTTCAATTTCATCTGCAGGCGAAGCTAAGCCATTGGTCGCCTTCAAAGTTCACATTCCAATCCAATCCTTCAATTTCATCTGCAGGCGAAGCTAAGCCATTGGTCGCCTTCAAAGTTCACATTCCAATTCGACCCAAAACTGAGGCTTCCAGGCAAATTGAGCATGGTGCATGACAACGAGGGCCATGACCACACGCTTGTATAACACTAGGTCCAGACAATGGTACCTTTTCAGGTGTATTCACAGTAATGGCCGCAGCCCGTCGGACAAGTTGAGTTTTCCCGCAACCACTCCTGGATGTGCTGTATATGTCCACCGTGAGAGCAGCCCTGACACCATACGTACAGACCTTTCACTGGAAGATGACTGTTTCATACAACAAATAAGAATACCATGTTTAAAGGTAAAGTATACCTTTGGTTTTTGGAACTGTTCAACTGTTTTAAAGCCATTATACACTTCCGGTACAGAAAAAAAAAAAAAGTTCACAGATTTACAAATAACTTACAGGGTTTACAGAAGGTAGTGGTGAAAGACTTCTCTTGAAATATTATTCCATGAAATGCTTTACTTTTTGAGAAAACAGTAAAACAATGTCAATTCTCAATAGTGAGAATTACGGATTTATTTTTAACACGACACGGCGAAACGCGCGGATACAAGGGTGGGTTTTCCCATTATTTTCTCCCGACTCCGATGACCAATTGAGCCTAAATTTTCACAGGTTTGTTATTTTATATATAAGTTGTGATACACAAAGTGTGGGCCTTGGACAATACTGTTTACAGAAAGTGTCCAATGGCTTCAATCCAATTTTATTATAAATGTAGATGTATAATCCCTAATAGGAATACACAATGAATTTAAATCTGAGCAGATTCAAAACTGTTTCTTCCTTTGTGAAATTCTCTTTTGAAAAAAATATCTTTGAATCAAGATAGATTTATAAACAACCCTTTTTTTGGGGGGGGGGGTGGGGAACAGTAGAGCTAGCTTGTTTCTATATGGTCATTATTTGCCAATTCATATTCATAATGATAAAAAAGGTTGTTAGCTGAAAAGTTTGAACAAATTGAAATTTAAACAATATCAAAATCCACAAATAAATGTTCAACTTTTTCTTTCTTCTTTACCAAAATATAACTTTGGAGACCACTCTTAAAACAATAAACTCCATTTACCAGGAGCTCATAAAATTGCAAAACAAATTTCCTGAAATCCATAGAAACTGACTTAACAATCACATAGTAATAAGCCCATGATGTAAACCAGCTCCTACCAACTTACCAAACGGAGCAGGTGTTTGTAAGTTTGCGACATTTGCTGTTCTGGCACGCCCATGAGCACTTGTCCAACTGGCCGCTGCAGCTATTACATTTGGTGTAAACCGTTGTAGATTGCTGAAAAAAAAAAAAAAAATATCGCATTTTCAAAAAAGATTTTGTTTTCTTCTGCAAACACAGACGCATGGGAATGTTTAAGCCTCAGCATTATCTCACAAAAACAGCAAAACTATGCTTCATATCACTTTATAAAATAACACCGAAAGTATATAAAGTTTTTAAAGGCAGTGGACACTATTGGTAATTGTCAAAGACTAGCCTTTACAGTTGGTGTATCTCAACATATACATAAAATAAAAAACCTGTGAAAATTTGAGCTCAATCGGTCATCGAAGTTGCGAGATAAAAATGAAAGAAAAAACACCCTTATCACACGAAGTTGTGTGCGTTTAGATGATTGATTTCGAGACCTCAAGTTCTAAACTTGAGGTCTCGAAATCAAATTCGTGGAAAATTACTTCTTTCTCGAAAACTATGGCACTTCAGAGGGAGCCGTTTCTCACAAATGGTTTATACCATCAACCTCTCCCACTACTCGTCGCCAAAAAAGGTTTTATGCTAGAATTATTTTGAGTAATTACCAATAGTGTCCACTACCTTTAACCTGCTTGGAAGCCATTGCGACGAAAACAGTCTTCAAGTATATAAGCCAAGGAAAACATTGATTTTGGCCCTGAGAAAAACTTTTGCAGAGCAGCTTATACGCTGACATGTTATCATAGAAGAACAAAAACTGGTGAAACTTTTTAAGAAAGAACGTTGGAATATTTCCAAACACTCTTGTTCTCAAACGTACCAACAAAAAATGCAAAACATGGCGTGTGTGATGTGATGGTTTTGATATAATGTTGTTAGAAATCCCAGGACATCTTTTGTATATTTACCTGATTGATGGATCCAACGGTAGTGTGGTTACTCAGCTTAGTTACTTCATTAGCGACACACCAGAGTTTGAAACAAGTCAGCAAATCTGCGACACAAAAGTTTAAAACGAGTTAGACCATGTACACGTACAACTAGAAAGTTTGGAACAAGTTATAACATCTATAACTGAAGAGTTTGAAATGCGTGAGCAAGCCTAAAGCTCAAAAGTTTGAAAATGAGCTAAGCCAAAGTAAAATGAAACTATTCTTAAGAAACTCACCGATATAAGACATATACCACTGCTCCTGTAGCTCCATGCTGATCTTGTCTTGAATCCTGTCTCCTAAGACAATCAGTGCAGAAACTGCCATTTGAACATCCCCCTAAAAGTAAAGACGATGGGCCAGTTCACAAAGAGTTGAGATTGGTCTTAACTGCAACTCAATCTTAATTGCTAAGCAAAGTGTGATGTCACAATACCAATCTCTATGGTGATACTGACAACCCATCTTAAGAAGAATTACAAGACAGATTCCATACATTTTTACAGTGCAGAACAAAATTAGTCAAATCAGACAAAAGATTTTGGAAGGTTACACTCACAAGGTTAATCAATTAGAATTCGAAATCTTAATTTTTTCCCACAATTTTGTTTTGACAGACCCAGGTTACCAGCCAAAAACGCCATGCAATGTCATTTTCCTTTGGCTGGTCCTCTGCTCATTCTCATTCAGCAGATAAATTTCTGCTTAGCAACTTTATTCAAATTGGTCACAGATGGTTAGACCGAAAGACGGACAACTTTTTAAAAAACAACCAGCCTACCTGATTTGCATAAAAAGACAACATGTCGGTAACTAATGGCACGAACTTGACAGAAAGTTGAAGAAACGGCAGTTGCTTAGCAACGGAGGGGTTGATTGTAGGGGCAACAAGAATCTGGTTACCAAGGCCAACAGGGTCTGGTTCTGTATCTAGTAGTTCACTGTAGGGGTAACAAGAAGGGTACAGGTACTAGATTGAGATGCTGGTGTCAAAGCCTTGTGGTTAATTTTCTACAAACGCTTAAAACAATTTCTTCAAAAGTAACTCATCATAAAGATAAAAAGCAAATTGATAAAGTCTCTTTCATAACAAATAATCAATTATTATAAATAAAAAATGAGAGAGGGCACACATAGGGCTAGTACAAATAGTTAGTAGAGACTGAAAGTTCCAAATTCTGCTCTTGTCGATTTTTCTTTGTGTCCTTGTGGTCCAGTGGTTAAGACTGCAGAACTTGCAATAACAAGGTTGTAGGTTTGAATCCTACCAAGCAAATCGCTGATTTCCCAATGACTAAAATAAGTATTGTCGTCTAGTTACTGAACCACAATTTCTTGATTTGTGCGATTCATAATCATAGACGTTACACCAATGTTTGAATGAGAGAGATTGGCTGTCTTCAAGTTCCCTTGAAGATCTTCAATTCAAATATAAAATATGATTGTGGGAGTGTCGTGGCCGAGCGGATCAGAGCATCGGACTCAAGTTCTGGTGGTTCATCGGGATGTGGGTTCGAATCCTGGTCGTGACACTTGTGTCCTTCAGCAAGACACTTAAATATTGCTTCTCTCCACCTAGGGGTAAAATGGGTACCTGTGAGGGCAGAGATGGTTCATGTGAAT
Organism: Asterias amurensis; assembly: GCF_032118995.1. Taxonomy (NCBI): domain Eukaryota; kingdom Metazoa; phylum Echinodermata; class Asteroidea; order Forcipulatida; family Asteriidae; genus Asterias; species Asterias amurensis. The sequence continues at coordinate 15,200,705 of NC_092663.1, forward strand.
GATTAGCTTGGAGCGCGGTAACTCGCAGCACCTGCTGTATACTCCCCAGGGAGTTCAAAATGGTTTAAGGAATGATTTCAGGTCCAGTGACCAGGGGTAATAATTTTGGAAGCATTTTAAGACGCCCTTCAGACTGTATAAAAAGCCCTATACAAAAATTGATTGTTATTAAGAAAACTCATCGAGTGACTCACGCTGATATAGACTCTTTGCGGGGTTTGTAGTGGGACTGATCCGGCGAAGGGGGCCTGAACATGGAAGGAATAAGAAGAAATGTTTTTAATCTTCAAAGATTGAAGGGATTTGGGTACTTTTTGCAACACAAAATACAAAGTCCACAGATTTGCATTAAAGGCAGTGGACACTATTGGTAATTACTCAAAATAATTATCGTCATAAAACCTTTCTTGATTACGAGTAATGGGGAGAGGTTGTTAGTATAAAACATTGTGAGAAACAGCTCCCTCTGAAGTGACATAGTTTTCGAGAAAGAAGTAATTTTCCACGAATTTGATTTCGAGACCCCAAGTTTAGAATTTGAGGTCTCGAAATCAAGCATCAGAAAGCACACAACTTCGTGTGACAAGGGTGTTTTTTCTTTCATTATTATCTCGCAACTTTTGAGCTCTAATTTTCACAGGTTTATTATTTTATGCATATATTGAGATACACCAACTGTGAAGACTAGTCTTTGACAATTACCAATAGTGTCCACTGTCTTTAAACTTTTAAAAATTGCTATAGTTTTTGAGAAATGAGTAAAACAATGTTTCGAAAATACGTTTTACATGCTAAAATACTTTTTAGTCTCCTGAGACGAAAATTATTTTTGTGACTTGCTTTACTCATTTCTCAAATACTACAGCACCTCAGCAAGTTTTATTTTAAGGGAAACTTTCTACTATCATTATTTTCAAACTATGTGAGTTTAAAGTAAATCTTCAATTTAGAGTTTGAAGTAGAAACAGTATTTGCTGCTTAAGCAGCTTTACGAAATTTGGATCAGGGCATAATTTCATAGAGCTGCTTAGCACTAAAATTTGCTTAGCATAAAATTTCTTCCTTGATAAAAACAGGATTACCAACCAAATTTCCACATGATTTTTAGAGTTAGCAAACAATAGCTGAATACCAGTAATTAGCAATATGCAGCAAAAAGAAATTTGTTTGGTAATCCTGTTTTTATCAAGGAAGAAACTTCATGCTTAGCAAATTTTTGTGCTTAGCAGCTCTATGAAATTGGGCCCTGCTCTTAGAGCATCACCGCAGAAGGCTGGTCACATACCTGTAAGTGTCAAGGATTTCATGCCTCTGTGAGAATGCTTCATTCGGTATCGTAAAAGTGTCGACATTCAATCCGCCATTCTCGTACTCGAACATCTCGTCTGCATCCCCTTCTCCGTCTTCTTCCCGTACCTGGTCACCGTAGAAGAAATCAGTCACGCCCGCACCTCCATCTTGGGGCCAGTTGAGAGGCTCGGCGGCGGCCCTGTGTCCCGGTTCCAGCTCGCTGTCGCTCAGGGCTGAATCCTCATCTGTTTGTCCCGAGGTGGACTCCACTGTTGGGTTGTCTGTCGGTTGAGGTGCTGTCGCATGAATGTCATGACTTCTCGCTGAGAAAGGAGCGATTGAGGATGGAATCGAGGTAAGGATAAACACGAGTGAGTAACTTTCTCTATGAGTTTTTCTGGTTCTCAACCTGGAGCCAATTTAATAAAAAATGTTCAGAAGGAAACGGTGCTCAGCAAATGTTTTCAGTTCAGCAAAAGTAAGCAGTCGCAAGCGGTATTACACGGTATTTTGGATGGTGACCTGCTTCTGCAGAGCAATATTTCACTTTGTTATGCAACCTGGGCCCAATTTTATGGCTCTGCTTACCGTAAGCAAAGAGTCAGCGCTTACAGAAGCAGTGAATTCCATGCTTATGTCAAGTGTATTTTACAGGTTAGCAGGAAATTTCTGCTTGTCCATGGTCCACGTTACTAGGCTTTCTTCGCTTATACAGCTAGCGCTGGAAATTCGGTGCTTGCCCTGTTAGTGAAAAATGGTGATCGCAAGCGCAGAATTCGACGGTAAGCAGAGCCATGAAATGTGTCCCTCTTGTGCTAAGATATTAATATTTCTATTTTTCAATGAAAAGAACGAGTGAGAAATCTTGCCTACCTTTTTCTGCTTCAGTCTGCTTCAAACTGTCGCTGGTCGTTGATCCAGATTTACTATATCCTTTCTTGGCAATGGGATTATCCGTGTAGATTAGCTTAAGCATGTTCCATGTCTGAGCGACCTTTGAGTGAGACATAAAAACGGTTCACCATGAGGTTTCTAAACATTTTCAGTTCTGACCAAACATTTCAAACCATACAGCTATGCAGATTGCGTCTGGGGCACAACTGTGCACAGAACGCACTGTGTACATGGGCGCACTGTTTAGATTAGTCTTGGTGCAAGTCGTTTCTCGCATTCCTTTAATGTCAGCGCGGCCAACTCACCAACAGCCCCCGCTATGACCCCTGTTCACACTCAACTGACTCAGGGTGGTTCGTGGACTAAGACAGGCGAGTGTGTAGGTGCGGCCGATGAGGGCACTGTTGGTCCTGTGTGTGAAAGGAAAACCAGAATCGTCTTGCAGCAAGACTATGTTTGGATGCAACAACCATGGCATCTGTCACATTCACACATGCATACATACAGAACTAGCGCCCTCTAGAGTCTAACCCTCACTCATGTACCTTTCCATCAACATGGCTGCCAAGTGTTAACGTGATTAAAACTACCAAAGTTCATGATACAAGCTGAGTCCCTCTCTCTCTCTAAATGCCAGCAGGAAGCATTAATAATAAAAATAATAATAAGATTTGTAATGCGCACGTATCCACCCTGCTGGGTGTTCGAGGCATTACAGTATCATACTGCAGGCTAACATAGTTTATTTATCAGTCAAAACCACAGTACTACTCCTAACATAGCCCACAGTTCTCGCAATCTTCGTTCTTCTTCTACTTCCCATTTGTGCTTGTCCCCTTCAATCACCCTGCACCTACACACGGTATGGCCAACGAGCAATCAGAGTCAGCGCACCTACATTATGGAACAATCTACTTGAATCCTTCAAAGCCATGTCAAAAACCAATTTGCATTTATGCTAAGATATTATAATTGAGCATTTTATGAAGAAAAGAAAAAAAAGAAAAACAAGTTATTATAATTTTCTTATACGTAGATGCTCTTATAAAATGCGATTTGAAATTTTTGTAAAAAAGGCGCTTTATCAATATGACTATTATTAGTGATATTAAATGGTCAAATAGTAGGAGGGGTAAAGCAGTTACAAACGATTACTTTTCAGGACTGAATTTCTATTTTGGTATCTTTTTACCTGGTGTCTGCCCAGTTCTCGGGAAACACTGGCGTTGTGCTCGCAAAGTTCAGCAAAAGGTTTTCCAGTTAACTTGTATCTGTGAGCCGTAGCGACGAACACATCTGAAAACTAAACAGAAAATTCAACAACAAAAAATAAGGACAAACCCTTTACAAGTAGGATCCATTTACAAGTAGAATCTATAACAGCAAATGCAGAATATATGACAATAGCTAAAAGCTTTCATAAAAACTGTCATAAAAAAAGAACACGCTCAAGCCAGACCACCGACCAAATTAGGGAGACCACCGACCAAATTAACATGAATTAAAAAAAATAATACATCAGTTTGAATAGTGTTGTTCCGCCACGTTGACTTACTGCATTTGTGTCTTTCTTATTGTACACCAGCATAGAGCTCTGGTAGGGACGGAAGACTTCCGGTAAGCCCGCTGGTCCCCTACGCCTGAATGTCATAGGGTTGCGTGTACTGGAGTAGTTGGTAGCCAGCATCTGGCTGTCCATTTGGCTGGAATTGCCCATCAGGGCGTGGCAGACGTCGCCATAGATACTGAGGGACACACCTACCGGACACTGTTAGAACGAAACAAAAGAACAATAATCGCAAGAAATTACAAAACAGTGACGATTTCAAAAAGGTTTGCTTCACTACCAATGTTAACCCTCCAACTCTTGGTACCATTTTCCATTGAGTTTAACAACCATTTGAAACCATTAAAATGTGCGTGTGTAAAGGGTGTTTGTAAATGCATGTGTGTGTGGGCAAGCATTACATTATAAAGTGTGGACCTGATAACAAAAGGCAGGGTTTGAAACACTTATTATACACAGGGTTTTTACCAGTATTGATGAAGAATAGGATTTTCCTTTGTATAGAACAAAGGAATGTCCACAAAGCGACTGCAACTCAAAGTAGTGTGTAGTATGCATTTGCCACATGATATCATGTTACAGGTATAAGTATAGCTTATCTATCATTCCAAACCACAGTAAGTACTGTTGAATGGTCAGGAAAGCTTCAAATCTCACTCCCATTTGGACTAGTCAAACATGATTCCTACACTGCACTTGACTATTTCATTTGAACCTTCAAATCAGACCATGAACTTCGCTCCTGAATGGACACTTCTATGAGGAAAATGTAAATCTGTATTGGAACCTTGCGAAGGGCACCATAGCAAAAGCACAGGGCACCACGGCAGTTCCCTGAGATGCATTCTTACCACGCTATCTGCAGGTCTCTTAGCGTCTTTGAAGATGTGTTGGTAGAGATAACCATCTTTACCTCCAGAGACAAAGCAGTGAGGGTCTCTCCAAACCACACCTTTCCAGGAAAAAATAACATTTGGCAATTAACTTCTGCGCAAAGGTAAACAAAATCCGATTTAGGGAGTCCCTCAAAGCTAGATCAGTTAATCCCAGCATGAGTTCATGGACCAGTCCATTGGACACTGTGAGTTTCTTGGAACATTCCAAATGCCGATGTGTATATTCTCTCGTGTGGAAATGTTCACCGAATGTCACGGTCCAGCAGAATACTAATGCAATTTACTGAACTGTGGGTGTGTACCGACAGGAACTTTCTTTTGAGCTGAAGAATGCGACCGTCGCTTAAGAGGCTTTCTTACTATCACGGTTCAGGCCATGAACCTCGCTCTTGAAGGGGCGCAGCAATTTCCCTCTGTTAAGGGGCACCTCTTAACCTCGTAAACTTGTACAGGAAACTAGCACAGTAAAAGCACCGGGCACCACAGCAATCACTGTGGGTGCCATGTTATATTTTTAGGCCAGATGTTTTGCTCTCTTTTCTCTACCCTTCCAAAGTGAAAAACTCCTCTCATAAAAATATTGACTACCTGTTGCCATATCCTTGTGCTCTTCGAAAACGGCGAACGGCATATAGGGTCTTCGGATATCCCATACACACACTGCCTGATCGACAACCTGCGAACAGCTAGCAATGTGCGACTTCTTCTCCGGTCGCCACTTGATGCGGGCTACCGACGCAATACAGTAGATGGTGCCTTCTTCCGTTAGCTTGTTCTCGGCATTGTCTTGCAACCTCCAGATCTGTCAGCAAACAAAGATTTCCAACTTAGAAATACTTCCAACAATAATTTAATTCAATTCAATTTAATACAACATTTATTCAATACCCTCTTTGGAGCATCAAATTCAAATTTAGAACATCAAATTCAAGTTCCGATGGTTTAGTCATCCGGTTGTGGGTTCGAATCCCGGTCATGACACTTCAATCTGCGAGGCAAATGCACTTCCCTATACATTGCTCTGTCACTAATTTGCTAACAGTAACAAACATTTGCATTCCTTTTCTTTGGTTCTTATCGATCGCGATACTTTTCATAAAACTTCATAAACACTTCACCTTTATTAGCCTATCTCTGCCGCACGTTGCGATTAAGTTTCGATCTTCTGGGTGCCAGTCTAGTGAGAATGCTGGTCCGTTATGGGCCATGTAGTCCAACAGAACTTTATCACTCCATCTGAAATCCCACATCTGAATGGCAAACGAAAACAAAAAAACATTAAAGGGACTGGATACATTTGGTAATAGCAAATGACCAGTATTCTCACTTGGTGTATCCCAACATATGCATAAAATAACAAATCAGTGAACATTTGGGCTCAATTGGTTATCGAAGTTGCAAAAAAATAATGAAATTCTGCGCCTTGAACACCCAGCAGGGTGGATTGTGCGCATTACAAGTCTTATTATTATTATTATTATTATTATTATTATGATGGATCAAATCCTTGATATGGACCTTTTTTATGTTGCCACTACATGTCATGTTCCCTGTCTGCAACAGCAACAAGGAATACTGATTCCCATTATAACAAAAAGAGACCCGACTATTTAATCCTTGCAGCTTTGGTTTGGTTACATTAAAACCAAGACGATTGCACAATGAAAAACATGTATTACCACAGTTAACCCTCCTACTCTTGGTACCATTTCCAGCCAGTTGACAAACAAGTTGAAATCATTAAACTGCATAGGCTGTGTGCACAATGTATGTGTAACATGTAGATAGATGCATTCACCACATTTACTTCATATTGCAGACTGGCATAGTTTATCTATCAGTCAAAACCACAGCGGATGATGTTGACTGGTCAATCAGTGGGAGGGTTGACTGTGTACTATGGTGATGGTTTTGAATGGATTTAGGGGTTGTAGATACAAAACTACTTATGAGAATAAATTAAATGGTCAGACAGTAGGAGGGTTAAAGGAACACGTTGCCTTGGATCGGACGAGTTGGTCTATTAAAAGCGTTTGAAACCGTTTGTTATGAAATGCACATGGTTAGAAAGATGTTTTAAAAGTAGAATATAATGATCCACACAAGTTTCACTCGAAATTGCACGGTTTTCCTTTTACGTCGCGAACTATCACGGTCGGCCATTTATGGGAGTCAAAATTTTGACTCCCATAAATGGCCGACCGTGTTAGTCGACAGGGTAAAAAGAAAACCACGCAATTTCGAGGCATATTTGTGTAGATCATTGTATTCTACTTTTACAATATCTTTCTAACCATATGCATTTTACAATAAACGGTTACAGAACGCTTTTCAAAGACCAACTCGACCGATCCAAGGTAACGTGTTCCTTTAACTGTGTACTTTGCAAATGTATTTGTATGGAACTAGAGGTTTTAGATACCTGTAAGTTCCCACTGTCTGCTGTTGCAGCAAAGGTGAAATAGTTACTGTGCGGCCTGAACTGAATATCTCTAATACTCTCATTCTGTTTCCCAAACGTAGACTCACACTTATTGGTTCTTAGGTCCTGCAAAAAAAACAAAAAAAAAGAGATCAGCGTTTAATGAAATATGTGTCAAATATGAGGGAGAAAGAAATATTCCCCCTTCCTTTATGAGGATCTGGGTTCAATCCCACCTCACATTGGAGCCTCGCCTTAATAGAAAGGGTATTTCTAGGGTTTTGAGAAACGTATCTGACAGTAACAGTTCTCAGATTCAAACTTTGGAGGATAACAAAATTTTATTTTTTTACATAACCTACTTCAAAGTGAAATGATTCTCAAAATGCTTTAAAGCTGCTGTACTTTCTAGCCAAGTAAGATTTCATCGCCATTAATTTTAAGAGTGTTAACCAATTGTATACCTTCTCTTTAAAGGTACTGCACCTCTTTGGCAATTGTCAGATACAATAATCTCACCAGGTGTATCCCACCATGCATAAAATAAAACAATCTGTGAAAATTTGGACTCGATTGGTCATCAAAGTTGCAAGAGAATATTGAAAGAAAAACAGAAAATTTGTGTGCTTGCAGATGCCTAAAAAAGGCTTCAGGCCTGAAGTCTTTTACTGTTTGAGTGAGAAATTATATCTTTCTCAAAAACCATGTTATTTCCGAGGGAGTTGTTTCTCGCAATGTTTTTGTACTGCTGACCGTTGCTCGTTACCAAGTAAGTTGTTATGTTAACAATTGGAGTAATTACCAAACGTGTCCAGTGCCTTTAACCCTTGTTGGAGAGACCATCTTAAAGGCAGTGGATACTATTGGTAATTACTCAAAATACTTATTAGCATAAAACCTTTCTTGGTGACGAGTAATGGGGAGAGGTTAATGGTATAAAACACTGTGAGAAACGACTCCCTCTGAAGTGCCATAGTTTTTGAGAAAGAAGTAATTTTCCACGAATTTGATTTTTAGACCTCAGATTTAGAACTTGAGGTCTCAAAATTGAGGTCTCGAAATCAACCGTCTAAACGCACACAACTTCGTGTGACAAGGGTGTTTTTTCTTTCATTATTATCTCGCAACTTCGATGACCGATTGAGCTCAAATTTTCACAGGTTTTTTATTTTATGCATATGTTGAGATACACCAACTGTGAAGGCTAGTTTTTGACAATCACCAATAGTGCCCACTGCCTTTAACTTACAAAAAACTTCATGGTTCCATCCTGTGAGCCACTGAGCAGAATGTACCACTCCGATGGGTGGAAGCACACTCTATTGACCGTCCGGGCGTGGTCAGTGAACTCCTGGTCAAGCTTATTGCCTTGGTGTTTGTTCAAGTCCCATGTACACACATGACCATTGGTTGCTCCCGTTGCTAGAATGTTATCTGTGGGAAAAAAATTGATGGAAGTTGATTGTTTGGGGTTGAACAAAGAAAATTTGACTAGAGCAGGATTTGAACCCATAACTTCCGGTTTAACATGCCGGTGACATTGGGAAATCTGTCCCCCAAAGATTCTTTCCCCTACATGTATGGCAAACTAACATTGACTGGAGGAGGACGGTTCAAAAGAGGGCGCTATCAGAAAACGTTTGTGTACAGTTCGCTGTTCGGGGGGGGGGGGGGACACCAGAATTTCCAGGGGCACTTTTTGTCAATATCATTGTTTAGGGGTGCCAGTCAGAAGCCACACAACTGTTAGCTGCCGTGTAGCCAGGGATCACAACCGAGTTTATGATACAACCTGGGAGTTGATTTAGGTCGATAGCCCAAACCAGTGAAGTGTAGCCCTCAACTTGAAGTGGCTGCCTGGCCTTGTGAGTTGGGCGACTATAAAAACAAAGCTCACCTTTGGAAGGGTGCCACATGACATCAGTGCAGCAATATTTCAGAGTTATCCGACCCACCCTCAGGTCGAGCTTCTCTTTGAAGCATGTCTCCTCAACACCGAAGATCTTAAAGACTAAAAAGACAAAATAGAGTTTGTTAGGGGTGACCTTTGGTGCATTGATGTCAAGTAAAATTCATTTTGGTAGAGTTTGATATAACAGGGGCAAGAGTCACTGCTGACAAAGGGGTCTGAAATCATGTTTTAGGAGGTACATTGAAATGATAGCATTTTGACCTAGTGGGAATCTCTGGAGTTGTAGATTTCAATGAGATTTTTAGAGCAGTAGTAACCATTATAGCCATTAGAGATGCTATGTCAGATTTTTGGCCTCAAACATTAAAAAAATAGATTTTTTTGAGTGAATAGTATTTCAAAGAGTATCACCTGCTATAACGAAAACAAGTTTAACTTTTACTTTTAATTGTCAGGAACCATGACAAAAATTTAAAACGTTCTTCTAAAACACACAAGAATTGGTCAGGTGAAATATTGTTGGGATCCCGACAAAAATTGTGAGCACTTTATTTCACTGCTACTAATAATTGGCAGACTTTTTCGAGCAATGGCTCAAATGTAAGCTTATAACTTTCTCAACCCCTATCAAAATACCTATTAAATTTTAAATCAAAATTTTTGTGTCAAATCGGCCAAAAATCTGACATATCATCTTTAACGTAGATCAAAGATATTCTTCAAATTTTGAGAAGATAAAAGCAAACTTTTCGACAAGCAGTAAACAAATCATGAATTTTTCATTCTTCTATCAATGTCATCGTGGCTATCGTGGCCCAGTGCGGTTAGACTGGAGGATTTGCAATTACAAGGTTGTGGATACGAATCACACCAAGCTATTCCGTTGATTTCACAGTGACTAGAATACGTAATGTCATCTAATTAATGAATCACATTTTCTTGACTTGTTCAGTTCATAATCACGTTAAACTAATGTTTGTATGAGAGAGAGATTGGCTGTTGCCAGGTTGGCATTTATACCCCCTTGTGGGAGTTTGCCGAGTTCATCTGAACAAACGAACTATGTGCACTTTGCGCCTGCCCATCTCTAACCTCTGACCCAGGTGGTTCAGTTTATAATGGTTTTTATAACTTGTAGCACCATAATACAGACCTGATCTTCCGGCTACAACGATTTGGGATGTATCTGCACAAGCACTGATTGCATTGATGCATGGTTTGTTGATGCTTTCATCAACTTTGACACCCATGGTCATGTGACCCATAATGCTGCGGACTAAAAGAAAAGAAACAAGATTAACTTTTGAAATTTAGAAACTTCACAGGTAAACTAAAGGGGGGGCGGGGGCCTATGATCTTTGGCTAAACCGTGAAGAGTCCCCGACTCGAGCTCTGGTGTTTCTGAGTGTTGGTTCGAGCCCCCCTGATGGCATTTGTGTTCTTGCTTCAAGCTGAGCAACATACTCAACGTTCCTACCTCCATGGTCAGGTCTTCCTGCTTACTAAATTAGTCTACTTTTCATCAATTCAATTTTTTTTTAAATAAACAACGCTTGGAGTCGCCGCGATCACCTGGTGTCTTTCAATCGCTGCTCTTCTCAGTTCTTCCACGCTTCTACCACTCCACTTTGTGACAATGTCTATCCAGCACATTAGGGCCACATCTGCCTCGAATTGTACCTGTCCCTCTAGGGCAGACCATATATAGCTGCGCGTGCTGGGTAAGCCTCCCTGTCTCATCACATGAGCGCACCATTGGTTTATGGTTTATGGTTTATTTACTTAAAAATGTCAACGCAGCATACTTGCTGAATTGCGACATAATTTACAAACATTAAAAAATATTACAATAATTATTAAAAAGCTTTACAATATATAGACAGTGATTGATTGATGTATTGATTGATGAAGTGGAGGCATTATTTGTGATTTTAAATTAAAATTCAAATGAATGAATACAGAGATTTAATTTTTTTAAACATGCAAACATGGTATTTTGACTGGTCCGCAACTCAACTGGCATTAGACCCAGTGACTGCACACCCAGTGACTGGGTCGCTAGATTCCTTTTTTCAAAATTTTTGACATTATCGGTCATCTATGATCTAGCTATGAAAAAAGGAATCTAGCGCCCCAGTCACCAGTCACACTGCACTGGGCATTGCTGGGTCTCACTAAATAAACTGGCATGAGCCTCCATGGGCATCATCATTTCCCCATGATTCAACAAAAGTAAGCATAGTTTGTTGTGCTTAGCTTATTTCATGCAAAAAAGCTAAGCACAAATCTTTATATTTAAAATTTAGTCCCGTACATCAATGACAAACTTTATCGTCAATCAATCAGTCATCATGCATGCAATCATAGATAGATGCCATGTTGACTGTCAATATTATTGTGTTAAGTTATGTGGTGTGAAAATGAAATCAAAATGAAGAGTCGGTCAGAGTGAAGCGACATTCTTATGTCGAATTGACTAACCTCCATCTGTAACAGATCTTGACATTTTGAATCCCTTTTATTTGCAAAGATGATTCACATCAACTGTTATGCAGATTAAAAAAGAGTCATCAAAAGACACAAAACAAGACAAGTCTCAATCGTCCAAATCGATTTAGCAAACCACAACTGAGCTGTATGTGTTTTGTACGTGTGTGATTGTTGTTATATTTTTGGTCTGGTTCATCGGCTCGGTCCAAAATGAATACAGTTCTGCGATTCACACACCGAGGAACCAGACTGAGTAAAATTCCCATCATGCAACAGAAATAGAAAATGTCTGCGCGTTGAGATAAAGAGTGCACTTTTAATCAAAAAAAGTATCCCAATCCATCGCAGAAAATAAACCAAAAAGTAACGAAATTTGCAGTACATCTACTACACAACACGTTATACAACCGCACTGTGGTATTCTTGAACAATCTAACGGTGTATTTTATGGTGAAATCATGCCTTACTTTTTACTAGTTTGGGGGTCGTAGCTTGGCTTTCATCAATGCAAAAGACATTCATTGCTGATGATGTCTGTGATGACGTAAATGAACGGCCACCATCATACGTGTACAAATTCGAATGGCTGCTTAAAAAATCAGTGCGGATGGAACACATCTTTTGGTCATCTTTGCCAAATTCTATCACTAATTTGTAGCACTGGCACAGATTAATAACATGGAAACATCCAGCTTAGACAATTACAGGGATAGCGTACCGGTATTAACGGTTTTAGCCGACAAAAGGATGCTGATAAAATAACTTCGGATTTTTCGTTGTGCTCGCGGACCGACAAAAAAGGCTTGCTGACCGCGCCTGGATGTGCTGTTTTAACCCAGCAGTTGGACACATGGATTTGTAGCTGTTCTGGCTGGACATTTTTCAGATGGTAAGGATAAGGATTTGATTGTGATATGACTTTTTTTTTAAAAGAAGTTCTGATTATCATTCAGTGATTGCATATAATAAAAAAAAATGAAGAGGGGGGGGGGGGGGGTGTTGCGTGAAAAATTGGGGGCGGGTCCGGATTGGGAGGTGGGGTTGTTGGGGGGGGGGATAACTTTGTGTATGGCGCCACCACATTTTTACAAAAGGGATATCTCATTGTAGTTGCGATAACGTAACCCTCCTGCCGACGGCGTAGCCGGAGGGTTACGAGCCGCTTCAATGGATTCAGGGCGAAATGGTCAAACACGTACAATTTCGACAGCTAGTCAGCAGATTCGCTCCATTTTTACCACTTTTAAAAATCATGACAGAAATTCTAGAAACACGAACTTGATCCTCAATGTCTAATGAATCCTACAATATCACTCAAAACACCATTGAGGAAATAAAAGTCACAAAAACTTACCAGATTCCTGAGCGAAAGACCCAGGTTGAAAATTCGAACCTGAGGGGGGCGGAGCTTCGGCTGTTTGTGCGCGTCACGGACTTGCTGCGTGTGTGGGGTGCATTCTGTATCCCTGCAAATGTGCAGCCGTAGTCTTGTACACGCGGTGAGATGCGGAAATCAGAGAAACAGAGCGCCCGCTAACGTTCGATTATAACAAGCGTGTACAGTTTTCGCCGTGCATAGATCGGAACGTTGGTTGTGTGTGACCGCGCAACATCAATGGTCTTGGATCAAGACTACGGCTACACAGTTACCGGGATACACAATGCACCACACGCAGCGCTGAGTCGTTGACCCCCCCCCGGTGACGTGCACACACGGTCGAAGCTCCGCCCCCCTCAGGTTTGAATTTTCAACCTGGGTCTTTCGGGTCTGCTGACGAGCTGTCGAAATTGTACGCGTTTGACCATTTCGCCCTGAATCCATTGAAGCGGCTCGTAACCCTCCGGCTCCGCCGTCGGCAGGAGGGTTACGTTATCGCAACTAATCTCATTGAGGTAAATTATATTATATCATAACTATATTATTTCATATCGAATGAAAGGGGGGGGGGTAAGGGGCTAAGATAAGTGTTTTTTTAGTAGAAATATTGATGCAAAGATGAATGGGAAGTTCGGTGTTTTGTCTTTACACAAATTTTAGTTAGTTGAATTTTTTGGGTTAAAAAAAAAGTTTGTATAGCTCCATGGTTTCGGTAGCGTTGACAGCACTACATTGTCCATTCAGGGTAATATTCGTCGTTGGTTTTTGGTGTAATAACATGAATAAGCAGCCAGTAGTCGAAGATTTTAGAGCATAAAACTTTGAATAAAATGAAAGGGTACTCCATTGGATGAATTTGACTCTTTTTTTTGGAGGTGGTGGGTGGGGATTCTGCTGTCTTGCAAGAATTTATAGTCTCAGATTCATCAGGCGACTGATTTGTCAGGATTTTCCTGATTTCTTAGACAATAAATCCGAGTCTCGATAAAACAATTCAAAAGAATATGATATTTAATTTATGATATTGTATTCAAAAAACAAAAAGTAAACAATTTCTTAAAAATAACTTTTAAAAATAAAGAAATTGTAATGACAAAAAAGGACATGAATAACTTATTTGAATTGGAAATCTATAGATTTTTCAAACTTTCACATTATATCAAAATTAGCATTTCAAGCACTATAATCATTATTGCCTAGAAAACTTTTTGTTAACAGACCTTTCATTCACTAGCTGGCCTCAAATGTTACAATTTAGGAAAAGGCCACTTTGTAGTTTGTCCTTGGTCCTTGGAGCAGTCCAATTGTTTGTCTGAATTTCAGTATTTTTAAATAAAAAAAGGAAAAATCAACTGATAAGTTCATTAAATTATGAGTGTTGTAAATAAAAAATAAACCCATAATGTACATGACTTGATGTTGTATCTTTTGAAAAAATTGCCAAAAAAAATTCTTTTTATTAGATACTAATTAAGTGTTACTGCCATTAATAACTTGGCAAGATGTTTCCCCAGGAGTTAAGTCCGATGAAACAATTTGAATTAATAAAATGTAAGTTAACCATATTGTGTCCTGTTTCCATAAACAACCATATCGATTTGTCAAAATGCAATATAAAACACAATTAAAACATTATAATGACAAAAAAGGGATTACAAAATTACCACCTAAAAAAAATTTAGGCTCTTTCAATTGGTAGCAGAGTTTTCAAACTCATATTTGATTTCACTTATCGCTTCAAGCGCTGTATTATCTCAAAAACATTTCCAAGGAGTTTCTTTCTCTAAGTTTCTGGCCTTCCATTTCCAAACACTGTTACAGAGCGACACTTCAACAGAAAGGGGGCGCTCTCTTGCGTTTGGTGGGTTGCGTTCATAGAGTTATATATAAGAACCAGAGGGTGTACTGGTGTTGCTTTTTGCACACATGCTACGGGACCGCAAGGAGACATGCGCTATGAATATGAAGTGCACGTTGGAATTTGTGTTTATTGAACGCTGACGCGATGCTGTTTTGTCAACTGACAAAATGGCCGCACAAACACACGCTGTGCGATGCCTGTTTTGTCTACTTAGGAAACGGCCGCCTGAGTGCATGCCGGGTCGCGTATTTAGGCTAGTGGGCCCTCTAGGTCTTATAATATATCTATCCCCTATGGTTGTGTTAGACTAGTCCCTTGAGTTAAAGCGTGACGTCAGATGTTCAGGCTATGGTTTGTTACAGTGTGCACTGTTTTTGTAGTGCAGGGTTCGCGCTGATAAACACAAGTTGCGCTAAGTGTCTTTTGCGCCATCCGTTATTGTACCACAACTCCTGAATATATTTCACTGGATAATAACAGGCTTTAAAGGCAGTGGACACTATTAGTAAATAGTCAAAATAATTATTAGCATAAAACCTTACTTGGTAACGAGTAATGGAGAGAGGTTGGTAGTATAAAACATTGTGAGAAACGGCTCCCTCTGAAGTGGAGTAGTTTTCGAGAAAGAAGCAGTTTTCCACGAATTTGTTTTTGAGACCTCAAGTTTAGAACTTGAGGTCCTGAAATCAAGCATCTGAAAGGACACAACATTGTGTGACAAGGGCGTTTTTTTTCTTTCATAGTTATCTCGCAACTCCGACGACCAATCAAGCTCAAATGTTCACAAGTTTGTTATTTTATGCATGTTGAGATTTGGTAAGTGAGAAGACTTGTCTTTGACAATTACCAATAGGGTCCAGTAGTGCTGGGCGAATAGTGAAATTTTGTTATTCTGATACCGCTGGCCAACTATCCAAAATTAACCGGATATTCAAATAGTTTTTCGCTGCTAGAGGGCGCTGTTTAAAAAAAAAAATATATATATATTTTTTGCCACTAGAGGGCGCTGTTCGTTTGTGAATGAGATCTTATAGACCTTTTCGCAAATACCGGGGCGCGCGCGTAAAGCTTGGAATTAGGTGCATTGTGGTCTAGCTGGTAGCAAAATTTGATTCGTATCTATCCCACAATGCACCTCATTCAACAGTCTGCGCTTGCGCATTGGTATTTGCGATAAGGTCTATGGGCGGATTGATATTAGTTTTAGACATTGCACTCGGTTCATTCATAAAAATGACCGGATCTAATTCAAAGATGGCGATTTTCTTTTTCTTTTGATCGTGATTGACTCTATGTGAAGGAAAACTTTTGTAATCTGTGAATAAATTGCGTCAGAAATGTCAGTGTTTTAACTCTTCACGGAGGTGAGCATAGTTAAATACTTTTTATGCTGTTTCAGACAAAACATTCGTATCAGTTGTCGCCCGACGTCCGCGGATATTCGGATAGTTAAAGGGTATCCGGTTACTCGGGTTGTAATTACAGAATTATCCGGTTTGTAAATTGGTATTCGCGCCCTATGCGGATATCCGGTTAAGAAAAAAAAAGGCAATCGCGGTTACGGATAGGACCATTAACCGGATATTCGGATAATTCGCGCAGGCCTAGTGTCCAGTGTCTTCAGAGGGTCAAGGCCACTTGGCCTCAATAGCTTCAAAAAAGGAAGGACCACCAAGGCCAAGGCCTTTTTCAAACTGTTATTTGTTGATGACTTAGGCCTATACTTTCATCTCACGTAAACTTTCCAACCAGTATTGATTGAAATTGAATAAAAGTTTTTAAATATCCTGAATTATTGACTTTGCAGCACTCTCATTGCAAGTCGCCCCTAGTATTAAACTTACATTGTATCTCATTTTCACCTGGCGCCTTAATCACTTAGTTAAACTCCCACTGGCCCCTCTGAAAAAAATCATTCTCGAGAACATGGTTGAGAATCTGAAAAATGAAAAAGACTAAAATTTGTTCATCGCGGAAGGCGTACACACATTAACTATATATTTCCCTTGACTATTTTTTCACTTGCTGGCCGGACGAGTCAAACAAATTTGGGTCAAACAAAGTTTTTTCTCACTAGCCCTAAATGCAAAAAATTTCCATCTTATCCCCTAATTTCTGCCCTTGATAATACTTTTTTTTATACAACCATTTTTATGGGTTCATGATTTGAGGAATCGGTTTTATAAAAGAAGAACCTCTTTTGCAATAAAATGTTTGTGATTGGATCGCTCGGCGACGCACATTGGGAAACAAATATGCAGCGAGAGAATGGGTATAAGGTTATTAGATTTATAGCCAGAACGAGGTTGAGATTAGACCTCACAGGCAGAGTGCTTCCATCCCAGGAATTTAAGTTATACTTCCCTGTTCGCCATGAATGCCGGACAAGTGCATGCGTATTTTAACATTTGTATGCACATTTGTGTGCAATCAGGATCACTGCCACAATAAATCAAACTAGCGCAAATCAAGACTTGACAAGCCATTTTATGAACATAAAAACAATCTCTCTTGTGTCTTTTACACTGTACTCCTCATTTAGTGTGAATGGCAAAAAAAAGTCAACTTGCCCGCAAAGTCGGAACTGAATTTAATAAAAGACAGTTTTTCAAAGTCAAAAGTCCGATTTCTGCCAAAAGGTCGAAGAATCTCCTCCCCAGAACACAGAATTCTTGGGAAAAAAATCATACCAAAACATATTAAGAAAGTTTGTTATGGTTGTGTTCATGTGAAGAAAAAAATACATCAATCGGATCACCACACCAACCCCAACTCTCCGAGCGAGATAAAAACGAACCCCACCAACTCCACACTTGGACCTCGAGGCTCAACCAGATCCGCTGACCCAGTGTGGCAGGAGATATTTTACCACGGAGATGCGGTCGCCCCATATGGCAAACTGTTTTCAAACTTCTTCTGATAGTGCCCTCTTTTGAATCCTCCTCCTCCAGTCCATGTTAATCTTCGGGCCGGCGAACAGATTTCCCAGGAACATCGGAAATTTCAACCTTGACGTGGAATACAAATATAGTTGGCCTACTATTTTTTAGTAGTACAGTACTCTGTAACGTGCATCCATGTTGACCATAACGACATTTATGCCTAGACTCAACTCGCCTATAATAACGTGTCTAAACGTACACACTATTTTTTTCAAGTCGTGCAGTTGTAGCTGCATCAACTTGCAATGAGACATTCTTTAAATTGGAAAGGGGAACCTTGATTTTATGTAGTGATTAATTTCCTGACAACTTGTTTTGAACTGGATTTCCCTTTTAGAAAATATTTTTCACAAATTGCTGGTAAATTATAGAAATACTGTTGGTTGTTCCAAACAATACAGGCTAAATATTCAACCTTGAAAAAATCAGACAAATTTGGATTAAGTGGCAAAAAGTCTTTTAGAGCCAACATAACATGTACCAACTTTTTTCGAAGGGCAGGACCAAACATCTTGCCTTGCCTGATGATGTTTTTTTTCTTTGCCCTATTGCAAAAACGTAAATACTAAGATTTTTTATTAAAAGTCACATTTTTCTGCAAGTCAAAAAAAGTTTCCCTACACAATGAGCACCCTTTTTAAATTAATTTAAAAAAAATTCTCAACATGCGTCACCGACTGATCTTTAAACATAAAGACTTCATTGCAAAATATGTTGAAACCAGTTTCAAATGACAAATCCATGAAAACTTTTGTTAATCAAAAAAAGTATTATTGAGGGCAGAAATTTGGGGATATTACATGTAGGTCGTCCAAAAACAAAAATTTTCAAACGTAACTTCATATATTTTTATATATTCTGTTTGTCGGCGCTTCAAAAAATGTGTGCATTAATATGCGGATAGTGAACAAATTTAAGGGTGTCCCAACATTTTGGTTTTCTTTCAACAGAAAGAATAGTTCATTGAAAAAGGATAAGGCTACCCTGTTTAAAGAGAAAGTTGCCCCTTTACGAGGGAAAAGCTGCCTCATCCTTACAATTATCAGCCTGGTTAAAGTCTACAGCTTTTTACCTGTGAAGTTCAAAGGTTGAATTTGTGTTTTTCTATTTTGCCTCTACAGATCCACGTAAACGAAACAGGAAAGTTAACAATTGATGAAGCATCTCAACAAACACGTCAATGCCATTGGTAAAAATGCCGGGTCCACAGCAATCCTCGGGCAGCCGTAGCCGTATGTACCGTGACAGTAGCCCTCCAGCTAGCTTAAGCCGAAGCCGTGTCTATCACGAAGATAGCCCTAACACTACTAGCTCAAGCCGTAACCGTGTCTATCATCAAGATAGCCCGTCCACTAGCTCAAATCGTAGCCGTAAACACAAGAAGACTTCTAGGCATAAGCACAAACGCTCCAGGGAACGGGAGCGACGAGAACAAGTACCAGAGGTCAAGCCTCTAGTCGAGTACGATGACATTAGCAGTGACGAGGAGGTGTACTTAAGCCCCTCCCCACCTGTACAGTTTGTCTCAGAAACTAAAGGAAACAAGAGCCACCACCGATCAGTTTCGCCGGCGACAGCTTTGAAAGAGTACAGAAATGTTCAAGAGGGAAGAAACTCCCCACAAGTACGAACTTCTTCTGGTAGCAGCAGGTCTTCTCGACCTAGTCACAGTGCTGTGGAGCAGCCGAAGGCCTACAGACATAAGTCTCCACCAAACCCTCCAAGGGCTTATCAAGCATCTCCAGATCCCGTCAGGAAAGTCGAGAGCAAACGATCTCGATCTCCCAAGCAAAGCTCTCGCCATGCGTCCCCGAGCCTGTCCAGGAAGAAACGATCGGATAAGAGCCAACGTTCCAGACGCAGTCCAAGCCCAAGTCCAATGCGTAGAAGGCGTAATACATCTAGGTCATCCAGTAGAAGTCCCACTTACAGGTAAGTATTTAAGTGCATAACAGCGGAGAGAAACAAGTCTTCTAGAGGACTCGGATCAAGCTTCTTGCCATACAGTTTACTTTCTTATTTTTGGATAAATCAAGCAAGTGTTTTCTTGTACATGCTATTTCCTTTCCTTGAGAAACAATTTTTATTTTTCAGTGTTATGTATTTTGATATTGATTTATTTTGTGTAACACACATAATGTGGATAAGAAAATGGCATTGCTGTATATCTGTACCATGCTAACGATTTCTTTTAGTAGGAAGCGTTCCCGAAGATCAAGAAGCTACAGCAGGAGCCCTTATCGCTCTCGGTCGAGATCCAGTTCAAGGAGCTACCAACGACGCAGGAGCCGTAGTCCACTTTTTGATTTCTCCGCGGCCAAATTTAAAATGGGCCTGGGCTCTGAGCTGAAAAAACACAAGAAGATTGTGGAGATTAAGTCAATGGATGCGATGGCAAATAAGGGGATGTCACGGAAGGGTGTGGTTCAGGAAGTGCAGTCGCCCGCGACGCCGCCTATCCAACCTTCAAAGAGCTACATGCAGCACAGTGACAGCCCGATTAAAGTAACTATAAAAAATGAGGCTGCCCTTAGCAGGGTCAAAGAACAGTCTCCAGAAAGGACAGTGATGGAGGTGCCCAGCCTTCGGCATCAGCCCTTCCAAAACTTGCTGATCAGAAAGGAAGTGAAACCTGACGTTAAGGCTGAGCCGCCCCTTCCCACTCCTGCCACTAAACCACCGCTTCCTCAAGTTCCGACCCTACCTCCTCTTCCTCTTCCTCCAATGATCGACGAAAAACGTTTTGACACGCCTGCTCGAGTCAAGGAGGAAAAACCTCGGCTGACGATGAAGGATCTTCCGCTGCCGCCATCTGCACCGAAGTCTGCGACGAGCTCTCCGCGTCTAACACCAACCGTACATTCCAAGCTGTTGAGGGAGGCCACGAAGCCAGTAGTCAGTCATAAGAGAGAGAAGATTAAGAAGAGGAGGGTAGAGAAGGTGGAGAATGAACCCAACTGGGGAGAGCGGTGTGTGGATGTCTTCGACATTGTGGATCAGGTCGGGGAAGGGACTTATGGGCAGGTGTACAAGGCAAGAGACAAACAAACAGGTCTGTATTCTGATTTTTAAGATTCATTGTCTAGTGATTTATATCGACCATTCAAAAAAGGGGTTTATTTACAGGGAATTTCATCTTTGAAAGGGCAAGCCATTTTCCATTTTGCAAAGGGGGGCTTCCGTTGGAAAATCTTAAAAGCCTAATAGGAACTTTTGAAGGGGCACCAAGGCCAAGACATGGGGCAATGAAGACCATGGCCTCAGTGGCCTGCATGTAATTCCGAGCCTGTTTTAATTGTTTTAAACGTCACGTTAAAACGCTCTTTCAAGGTGATGGATTGAACCGAAAGATGTATCTGCTTCTCCAAATCTTGCATCTGTAACAAAAATTAAAATAAAATGAAATTATGGTTTCAAAAACTGATCGCTATTAACTTGCCCTGTACACGGGTTTATGAATATAATTCCTGGATTTTGCCTTGTGTTCATTTTCTGCTAGATATTATTTGTGACCTCATAATTTAGATGTGCTCTTTTAAGGTAGATGAAACACAGTCTCACCTCCTCCGTGCTAAACATTCCCAACCTGACACTCTGAGCTTTTTAACATATCTTCAGGTGAATTGGTCGCCCTTAAAAAGGTCCGGACAGACAATGAAAAAGAGGGCTTTCCCATCACAGCTGTCCGAGAAATCAAAATCTTGAGACAGCTGAACCATCCCAGTGTCGTCAATCTAAGGGAGATTGTCACTGATAAGCAGGATGCTCTAGACTTCAGGAAAGATAAAGGTGAGTCTTCATGTCGAAGGTTTTGTTTCTTGCATTGTATTCTTAACCCCTTACTCCTGAGGCCTACATGCCTCGAGCCTCTCCCACATACTCCTCTCCTATGTGACATCACTCCAAGATATTTGGAATTGGACATGATTAGAATGCTTGACCCAGTGATAAGCACTTGTTTTTGGACTTACAGCCCTTAGTCCATGTATGAGTAGGGCACCAGTTGCAACAATGGAAATGTTATAGAATTTTTGCTGGTAACCAGTTTCTGTTAACCAAGATTCATCTGTGCTTAGCAAAGTTTTTATGCTTACACGGCTTTATGAAATTGGGCCGCGGCCTAATGTGTTAATAGAATGTAGGAAGTTAGGAGATAATAGATGGAAATTTGCATCGGAGATGAAGAATATTAATTTTGGTTTTTACCCATATGCACCAATCTGTGTATACTTGGTACTTTCCCGAGCTCTGTGGAAAAAAAAATCACAGGCATATTACTCGAATTCGAACACACAACTTTTGCAATTCTAGAGCATTGTCTTATAAGAAGATGCTCACTATTTATTAAAACCTTGATATTTCGTATTCCACAGGTGCCTTTTACTTAGTGTTTGAATACATGGACCATGATTTGATGGGGTTGTTGGAATCCGGACTGGTGAATTTCACCGAGGAGCACATCCGTAGTTTCATGAAGCAGCTCCTCGATGGCCTTAGCTACTGTCACAATCGCAAGTTTCTCCACAGGGACATCAAGTGCTCCAACATTCTACTTAATAACAAGGTAAATAATCTATCTTGCCTGCTGCAGCATGCCTGGGTTGGTTTTCAGAAAGAGTTCAGACTAATCTTATCTCGAGTTAGGACTACCCCATCTTGAGTTAGGACCAGTCTTATCTTATTAAGGAAGTTAGGACTAGCCTTAAAACTTTAAATAACTTCTAGGGCTAGTCCCTATAAGTTGGGACTACCTTTTTTTAAATCAACTACTGGAATTTAATCTTTGAGAGGGCAAGGCCATTTTCATTTTGCAAAGGGCACTTGCATTTATAGATAATCTTAAAAGTCTATGAGAAACTTTTGAAGGGGAACCAAAGACCAAGACCAGGGGGACAACAGAAGCTGTGGCCTCTGTATAATACAAGGCCTGAGTGAAGATGGGTGGACACTTCTCTTGATGCATAGCTGTTGGTATG
Source organism: Asterias amurensis (assembly GCF_032118995.1). Lineage (NCBI taxonomy): Eukaryota > Metazoa > Echinodermata > Asteroidea > Forcipulatida > Asteriidae > Asterias > Asterias amurensis. The sequence goes on from NC_092663.1 coordinate 15,223,333, forward strand.
AAGTACATCTTTGGAAGAAGAGTTGCACCAATAAATGGAATTTCATCCTTGAGAGGGCAAGGCAATTTTCATTTTACAAAGAGCACTTTCATGGGAAAATCTTTGAAGTCTATGGTAAACTTTTGAAGGGGCACCAAGGCCAACACCAGGGACAACAGAGGCCATGGACTCTGTGAAATTCCAGGCCTGATGTCCTACAGTGAACTAAATGCAAACACATTCCAGGTTAAAGATCTTATTCCCTTACTTATTCCCATCGCAGGGCCAGATCAAACTCGCCGACTTCGGTCTCGCCCGCTTGTACCATGCTGACGACAAGTCCCGACCGTACACAAACAAGGTTATCACCTTGTGGTACCGCCCTCCGGAGCTCCTTCTCGGAGAGGAGCGTTACGGACCGGCCGTCGACGTCTGGAGTTGTGGTTGCATCCTTGGGGAGCTGTTCACCAGGAAGCCGATCTTCCAGGCTAACCAGGAGATCGCTCAGCTTGAGCTGATCAGCAGGATATGCGGCACTCCGGCGCCGGCAGTCTGGCCGGATGTGATACGACTACCGTTGTTTCACACAATCAAACCAAAGAAGACCTACAATAGGAAGCTGAGAGATGAGTTTGCCTTGTGAGTATATTCGTTATATATTTTTTTAATTGCAGGACACTTTAACTAGTTTACTTGATCATTGGTTTGAAACAGGTGTATCTCTTTTTTTAATATTTTTTTTTTAGGAGGTGGGGTTAATTTCTACTTGACTTTTTCTTTTTTAATGACATTCTTGCTCATTATGCTTTTCTCTCTCCCTGATTTATCCCTCTCCCCCATTAAAAATCCAGGTTTATCTGAATCCCATTTAGGCCATGCTGCAAAAGACCGCAGACCTCAACACGGCCTGTTGATGACCTGCATTCCTTCTAAATCCTCCCATAACAGACACCCACTGTGACCCTAATCCTTCTGGATCCTACTTCTCTACAAAGTTCTTTAAAAATCCCAGTCCTTCTGAATCCTTCACTTCGGCAAAGAGGATACAGAAGGATTTGGGCAGGCTAGTTTTGGTCAAACATATTCCCCCCATTGTCATTTTTAACTAATTCAAACATCTTTTGCAGTCGTTTCTTTCAGCAGAAAGGTATGTGTATGTCTTTGTTTTACCAAAGGTAGTTGAGAATTATAAACGGCAGGTTATGTCACTGAAAATGGGAAAAAAATACCCCCAAAAAAGATGTTCTATCAAAGCAGGAGTTTCCATCTTGGAGATTCCAAGTGACATGACCCACTTCACCCCCGTGCCTCCTTAACAATTTATTTCCTGTCGCAGGTTGCCAAAGCCTGCACTAGACCTCTTGGATAAAATGTTGACCCTTGACCCAGAAAAGCGCATCACTGCTCCAGATGCCCTCAACTGTCCCTGGCTAAAGACGGTTGACCCTAGCAAGATTGTCGCACCAAAGTGAGTCTTTCCTTTTTGATTACCCATTCCATTTATTTCTATGTTCAGGATTTTCTTATAGACTGAGACAATAAAAGCAATCCTGCAAGATTTTTAAAGTGCAGTTATTGCAAAAAAGTTCAATACAAACTTGTTAACCAGTAGTGACATTTCAGTGCCGAGGAATGTTGGTTAAATAAAACTGAGCCATTTGCCCTTTTCCCTAAATACTCCAGCTTACCTTGTGGACAAGATTGTCATGAACTGTGGAGTAAACGGCGAAGACGTCTTGAAAAGCAACAAGCTGCTCAGTCACAGTCGTCCTCCTCAAAGCGAAAGGAGGTGGGACTCGGACTCGTTACTGATGAAAACGTCAAGATCCCAGGGATAAGTGGAGGCGGAGAATCCGCTCCACGCTCAGGAGGATCTAAAGGAGGCAGGAGTGTCCCAAGTGATGGTGGAGAACCGGAAGGTCAGGATGCTGGCGGTAAGTCTGGCGAGAAGCAACTGGCAGTGTTGATGACTCTGCTTCAGACGCATCCGTCTCTTGATGTGAACAAACTCGCTGAGGCTCTTAACATGAAGGTTGACAGGAGCACTATTAAGCTGCTGGAAAACCTGAACATGCAGTTGCTGATTACCGCTGCTGCCGCTGACCAGACTAAAGGTGGAGATGGTGCAAAAGATGATGCAATTGTCACCAAAACTGCTGCTCTGCTTGCCCTCCTCAAAGGTACCACAGGAACAAAAAGCGACAACTCTGGAAGTGCTTCCAGTTCGAATCAGAAAACAAGAGAAAAGCCCCCTGAGATACCGTCCACGTTGACTGATTATGTGTCCAACCTGTTTGGGAAGTCTTCTGCTCCAACAAACACAACGGCGAGTGGCTCTGCTGGGACGTCCAGTACAGGGAGCGCTGCTTCTTCTATTGGCCAACAGGGTGCAGAAGGCGGGATGGATGGTGGTTTGTACAGGCAGCCAGTGTCTAGAGGCAGCTCATACAGCCCTGTCAGAAACCATGGTGAGTATGAGCAGCAGGATAGCTATGAGGGTGGGTATCAACGTAGAGGACCAGTCTCTCCACCACCATTAGATAACATGATGGAGGAAAGTAACGATGGGGTCGGTTGGAAGCCTCCGACCCCCTTAGGACCACCACCTGATTCCCCAGAAGCAGAGCAAGACACACAGCAAGAGGAGACTTCTCTGGTGACTCCAGGGGTCAAAGCAGCTCTGATGCAGATGCTTCAAGCTCAAGGCCTTCCAGAACTTGGTATGGACACTCAAGAGGACTGCGACGAGACTTCTAATCCGGCTGAACCCCCTTCTCGCCATCACCGCGTACCTCTTGCCGGTACGTACAGAAATAATGCTCACCCAAATAATAACAGTCATCACAGCGAGGTGACTGACGACTCGAGCGTCTCACAAGACTTTCCGGGGTTCAGAGGAGGGTCGAATGCTGATGCGGAGAGGGGTTGGGAAGAGGGAAATGGAAATGGAAGTCTAGGAGGGAGTCATAGTGGTCAATTTGGTAGGGAATCCTTTTCATCTAGTGGTAGTAGAAGTGGATTCGGGACTGGATCAAACTGGAGTTAAAAAAACTATGTTCTTTCTTGTCCACTGAAGAAGAAAAAAGCGTGCCTATATATTTGTTGCTGGATTATTTGTTACATTTGTTGCCTTTTTATGATAAAGATGTGCACATAGTGACAGCTTTTTAGGGGCTTAGTTTTCTGACAGTTGCCTCTCTTTGCTTTTAAAAGTTCAAAATTTACGATCGAGCTAAAGCTTCAGATTTGAGGAAAATGCACACAAATAAACTGGCTGTTTTAGGGAGATAATTGTGTTGAACGCTACGATTAAATTTGAAGAAATGCTTGTTCTGTTTGTGGCAAAAGGGGATAAAAAGAGTGATTGAGCATGCTTTCAAAATGATCCTTTGCCCTAAAAGTTGGCTTGAAGGCACTTGGAACTGAAAGCTCACGCTTTCATTTATTAGTATTAATTATTATTTTTTAAATAAGGGAGGAAAACAAATATTCCAGATTATACATGTAAACAACTTCAGTGAGTTGTTTACAAACTCCAAGTGAAAAATACTTTTTAATGATTTATTAATGTTATACGTATGCTTTTCTTTATTGTTATTCCATCCCTGTTTAAAAAGTTGCAAGCTCACACAAACAATTTCTGTCAAATTTTTTCTTTTTGTTTATGTTGTATACTATGCTTACTTGTTGGAAACATTCAATGGGAAATTATGGTAATCCCCTTAAAATACACAAATTGATGACTATGAGAAGTCTGTACTCGGATTTGTAAAAAAGAATTACTTTTCGATATATTCAAAGTTGTTCACCAAAAATGATGTGCACCACTTCACCCATTTTTGTTTTTGATTGTTTATAAATATGTTTTATTATTATTCAGATATGCTGACACATGTGTATTTTGTCGGGTTCTAAACTATTTGAGAAAGATGTTCAGCTGTGTACATTGAAACAGGGAGAAACAAAATGCATCAGTTCATCGACACAGAAATGTCAAACTTTTATCAGAGTTCAGACTTTTTAAAGTCTGCGTGGTAAACAGAAAATGCTGTAGTTTGCTCCAAATTAAAAGTAGGGCTATTTGATCTACCTCTCTAGCCTTTTTTTAGGATACTGTTCCAAAAAGCTCCCGGTAATCTATAACTCTAGGTTATCAAAATATGGAAATGCTGTTTAATCAATGTAACTTTGTACATCTGAAGATCTGAATCTTAGTTTGAGACTTTTGTGGCGGCAGTGACTCTCACCCCTGTCTGAAACAACAGTTACTATTTTGGTTGTACGCTACACTTTCTGCACATCACTAGCTTGTGAAGCATCTATACAAATTGTTTATGTGTACACGTACCACAGGCATGACATTCCTCCTTTAATCTGGTTCATGATGTTTTGGCCTAAGGGGGAAAAAAATCTGAAGAGTTATGATTGAATAGCCTGAAAAGTCATATTAAAGCCTACACCACGTGTATGTATGTAGGTCGGCCCTTATGCTTGGTCAAATCATAAAGAAATTACCACGGACCACTGTGTTCCTTTCTCGATGATGAAATGTCCGGTTTTCAAGGCCATGAATTTAGTTCTTGAAGGGGCACAGCAATTTTTCTCTGGCAAAGCAAGGGGCCCTTCTATGAGGAAAATTTAAACTTGTATTGGAACTTTGCAAAGGACATCTCAGCAATTGCTGTGGGTGCCATGGGTTGTTTCGAGGCTGGAACTCTTTTTTTCTTCCAAGGTCCAAATATCATACCTGGTACTTTGTTATGTGACATCTAAGAGTTGTAAATTGAACTGTTCTCATGGAAAGGATCTTCAATGCATTTTAAAATTGACGAGTTAAAAAAAAAATCAAGATTCTCACTCAATGCAATTATTATATCAATTTAATGTTCTGGGAGGTATTAAATAGTTTGTATCAGCGAATTGACCGTTTAATGCTACAGATGTTTCAGATTGAAAAATTTGTAAAAACAGATTACAGAACTAGATTGTGGCCACATTGTGCAGGTTTATATTCGCAATTTATGTGGAATTAATGATGACTGGCCACTTGTTGCAGGTCTTGCCACTACTCCATTTGTCATAAGACCAGGTGAATTACTCTTAAAGACACTGGACACTGTTAATAATTCTCACTTGGTGTATCTTAACATATGCATAAAATAACAAACCTGTGAAAAGTTTAGCTCAATTGGTCAGCGATGTTGCGAGATAATAATGACACACAAAGTTGTGTGCTTTCAGTTGCTTGATTTCGAGACCCCAAATTCTAAACTTGAGGTCTCGAAACCAAATTCATGGAAAATTACTTCTTTCTTGAAAACTACGTCACTTCAGAGGGAGCCGTTTCTCACAATGTTTTATACTATCATTACCTGTTACCAAGTAAGGTTGTATGCTAATAATTATTTTGAGTAATTACCAATGGTGTCCAGTGCCTTTAAAGGATGCTCATCTTTTCTCCTTAAAGCTGGGCTCTTTATGAAACTAGTATTATGATATTGTAGCATTATAGGGTTGGCACCCCTCTTTGAGGTTAAATTGGGGTGGCACTCCTCCATTTCTTAAGCTGCCTACCTGACATGTACATGTAATCATAAAGTAATGTTTCTTTACAAATTTGAACAAAAACTGTCTTTGGGGACATTTCAAGACACATCAAGACGAATACTTAGAGTAGTTGGAATTTCTGCAGTTTTCTTCAAGGAGGGGTGACCAAAATCAAGTTAACTTTGACTGCTCCACAGAAAGCACTTGTAAGTATATCTTTTAACTTTTTGTGACACATGATTTTGAAAATGCAATGTACAAGAATTTTTCTTGAAAACAAAATTACCCTCAAATTTTCATTCTGATATAAAAGCTTTTTTTTGTGGAGATGAAAACAAAATTTTTTCTTCCTGATTAATATTTCACATTAAAGTGTTGCTGTGTGTGATAACAAAAACTACTTTTTAATTGTCCCATTTCATGTAAAAAATTAATTTGAAGAAATCGAAGCATTCTCATTAATGATAATGGCTAGAAAGGTGTGAAAGAAAGTTCAGAACAAAATTGAATTTTTGTTTCAAATTAGCTGAAGAAAGCTTATTTTTATGTCGGGAGTGCACCTTTAAGTTTCAATATTGTAAATACATAACCGGATGACAAGTAGTGGCAAGTCTCTTAAGTGTAGTTAAAGCAGCAACATGATGATGTATTTGTATAGTACATGTAGTTTACTTGAATTAAAAACGGTAGTTAAACGGTAATTGTTGTGATCACTTTTAATGATGCAAGTAAAGGTGTACAATGGCTGGAAATGATGAAACGCTTCTACCAACTGTCGTTATTAAGTGTTGTGAACTTCGACCCCCCAGAAGGAACCCATTGCTTGATACTAAAATCAAATCTTTTGGAAGAATAGCTTTTAAAGGGAAGAGTTTGGTTATCACTCTTAAAATTAAAGGCAATCAACACTTTTTGGTTAGAAGCCTTTGGCAGCTTTCGATCTAGTTTAAAACATTTTGAGAAACATTTCACTGTAAGTGATGTGGTTGTGTAAAAAGAGAAAAGTTTTTATGACCCAAATTTGATTCTAAAAAGCGATACTGCAGTAATTCAGATTGTGTACATTGCTTCTCGCCAAATAAGTTTTTATGGTATTGAATTCTTGGAGCATTTCCCTACGGATTTATTTTAAACACATGTCATGACACGGCGAAATGCGTGAAAACAAGGGTGGGTTTTTCCGTTGTTTTCTCCCGACTCAGATGACCGATTGAGCCAAAATTTTCACAGGTTTGTTATTTGATATAGAAGTTGTGGTACACAAAGCATGGGCCTTGGACAACACTGTTTACCAAAAGGGTCCAATGGCTTTAAAGCATTTTGAGAAACTCACTGTAAGTGATGTGGTTGTGTAAAAAGAGAAAAGTTTTTATGACCCAAATTTGATTCTAAAAAGCGATACTGCAGTAATTCAGATTGTGTACATTGCTTCTCGCCAAATAAGTTTTTATGGTATTGAATTCTTGGAGCATTTCCCAATCTATGAATCTACCTTTAAAAGTACACTGTAAGCAATAAATGAAAGAGTAATCAAATTATGGTAACTTCCCAGAAGTTTGACTCTAAAACCAATTCCCATAAACGTGTCGCAAGAAACTTCATTGGGTTGTTTAAAGTGCTGATGACCTTTCGTCTAGTTGGTCAAAAGTCTTTCAAATTATTCGCTTTACTTTCATAAAAACCAAAAACAGAAGTACTTGGTAAACCTGTCAAAAACAGAAGTACTTGGTAAACCTGTCTTTGAGCCATACAATCGTTGGTGTGCACGCTTCTACTAGTACTGGCATCCTTAAATTAACACCTTGTCCACACGCAGGAAGCTTTGCTGTGGTATAGTTCGGTCAAAATGTCTTGCTCAAGGGCGCATCTACTGCGACCTGCCAACCATAAACTCCAACTTTTGGAAACCAAACTTGAATGCGATGCGCTACTTCATGGCACCTCAATTAAGAATTTGACCCAAGGGCTAAACAGACTCTCATAAAAAAGAAATTGTGATGGGGGACGCACTACTCGTCATTTTTTCAGGGGTAGGAATACTTCTGTGCTTCTTTTATAAAAATGATAGGAAACGCCTAGTTTTAAGACATGGGGCTTTTCTATGCTGTAAAATTGGCAGCTTTAGAAAATGACTGCGCTACTAAATTGTTCATTTTTGAAAAATGGAGTGAGGTTTGCGGTAACACAGTGCATAAAATCTCTTTTAAATTTAATCTATTTTTTTAGTAGTGTTGGTTCTGAGAAGAACCGATGGTTTGACAGCTAGTCAATTCGATCTGTTTGCTCTAATCTTTTTCAAAAGAAACCATGAAACCATTGTTTCTTCTCACAAAATTTATGCCCATGCAAAGTTTCAAATCCTACTATTTTAAACAAAAAATATTAGGCAACTTTTTCTTCTGAAGAGAGATAAAAGGATAAATCTTAAAATATCCCTCCCATTTGGGTTCTCCAGTTTCAAGAATGACTTTGGATTATTAATAAAAGTTGATACATACTTAAATGAAAAGAAAAAAATAATAATTTGATGTCGGTACATGTATGACTATGTATTCGCATAAAAGTGAAATAAAGGATTCAATTGAGTTTACATTCCAATGTTAATTATGCTTTGGCCAACATTAATTTGTTTGTTATTTTTATGGCTTTTTATCATGATATTGTTGTCATGTTCCCTGTGTTCTGTTATGATAATAAATAAAGATTCTGAGTATACTATTAGGGTTCAGACTAATTTGACCTTTGAGCCTCAGTTTGGTTACACTTGTTTTGTATGGTAGAAAAGCATGACGGCTGTGTTTTCTAAATGCCTATATGTCTGGTTCCTGTACTTAAATTCAACGTATTGTTAATTGCTATAAATTGGATTATAGTAGGTAAATGTAATAGTAACAAATTTGTACTGTTCATGATTATGTTAACTTTAAAGGTTTGGTCGTCATAATCAAAGCAGGCTACCTCCATGGCTGTATATATAGTGTGGGCGCTCTCCATAGGTACAATGTAGAGGGAGGGGAGGGTATCACGTGCAGTAGCTGGGTGAGGGTTATTAGCTTTGTTTACGTACTCGGTACTTTCCCGAGCTCTGTGAAAAAAACGCAGACATATTACTCGGTTGGGATTCGAACCCACAGCCTTTGCAACTGTTGGGCAGGGGATCATAATTCTACATGTATGTGAATCCACAGTCTTACTTTGACCATGGCGACACAAACTGGTAAACATTTTGATAAGTATGTAAAATGAAATGTTCATCTTTTAAGAGGATGTATTTACGTCTTTCATATGCTATAACTTCTTTTCTCTGTCATACTTTTTTTCAGAATTTTGTATGTGAGTGCAAATAATGTATGGACATGTGTAATATGATTTAATATGTAGGTGGAATTTTTGGTTGTATGACTGCAGAGACAATGATTATTTGTAAACATGTATTATAAAAACCTCTCTAAAGCCCTGTTCACACTATAGACAAATTCCCTGGGACATTCCTGGGAAAGTTAAGTTGGCCTTTCAAACTAATCCTGGCAAACTCCTGGGAAACATTAACTTTCTGGGAAATAGCTACCCCTGGGTTGGGAGTAGGGTTAAGCAAGATAACCCCAGGGTCAGCATACTGAGTCGTCATTTCCCCCACGAAAATGGCATCAAGTGAGAACTGAACATGGGTCTGCAGTGGGGTTAAAATTCCCCAGGAATTTCCTGGGGTTTTATTCCTAGGGGATAACCTTGTTAGTGTGAAAGGGACTTTAGAGGTTATGTCTTGAACTGAGAGGAGATAATGGGTATCTGCCAACTGATTACTTCAGTAAGGCATCAGGTAAGTACAGTGAAGTCTGGAGAAGTCAACCCTTGAGATTATTCATTAGGACTTCATCACCAACCTTGGAGCTGCTTGTCTCAAAGACTTCTACTCGGATCTCCAAAGATAATGTTGAAGGCGTCCGTCTGCTTCTTAGGATGAGGAACTCGCTGTCTTAATGTTTCATGGAGTCTTCTCAATTTCTTTGAATGGATAGTGAAGCTGTATTCGAGAAGGAAACTGCTGTGGACTTGTATTGTGGATCACAAGTATAAGGAGTTGGTGAAATATTAGGAGTTGACGACTCTGTGAAGGTGTTGACGACTCAATGTGTCGGACTTATTAAGAAGGAACTTGTAGCCTCTTTCTTGAAGACAGTCGGGGTCGGCTAAACTGTTCCTGTGAGTTATGGAAAAGGTAGGATTTAAGTAGCTATGTTTTTTTTGTTGCAGGTTTTTAAGATCTATCTTGTGAAATGGATACAGCTGAATAAGTATTTTGAAGATATTTATACATGTACTGTGTGTGTTCTTGTTTATCTTGTAAAAAATAATAAAAATATTAATGAAAAATAATGAGGGGGGATGCTGTTGGGATATGGTGAAAATTTATATAAATTTTTGTAATTGGCCTTTCCCATAAAATATGCATTATTACATTCACGCTTGCATACAAAAACCATTGCTTGGCAATCGCCATAGAGGCAGACGCACAAGCCCAGAGTCGTCACACCACCCCCATCATTCCATACAGAAAGGGTGCAGTGCAATGCTCCCTCATTTTGCTTACAAATAGCGTTCGTTGCGTGCGTAAAGTGTAGTTTGGGTTCATGGGAAAGGTTCGTTTCAGTAGATCTCATCAGCTGTTTGTTTTGGGAATTACTCAAAGTTTGGTTTAAGAAAATACAAGCATTTGACCTGGCTTGGATAATTATCCTGCGAGAGGGCAAGGCCATTTTCATTTATGCCAAGGTCACTTACGTCCATTGAAAATCTATTGGAGACTTTTGAAGAGGCAAAGACCGGAAACACATTGTGATCTGTGTGTAATTCCAGGGCCCAATCTCAAAGAGCTTCTCTAAGCACATAAAGAAGCTAAGCACCAAACAACACTCTGCTTACCAGAATAAGGTTACCAACCAAAAGAGCATTCCACATGTACCATTTGTAACTGGTATCCTGCTTAGTTTCGCTTAGCAAAAAACATTCTATAAGCAATATTTGCCGTTTCAGCAGCTCTATAAAATTGGGCCCAGGTCCGTTTATGTTCTGATGAGATTACTGGAACAATGGTTGTTCATTTATAGATTTGTTTTGTTATCAAAATTGATTAATGGCAGTTCAATGAGTTTCAATGTTTGAACAATGATTTTCCCCTTATTTTGTTTTGACTTGTTTTATGCCAAGAGTTTACTTGAAGAAATTTTTAATAAAAATCATATCTCTGTGAGGCTATTTAAATTTCTCCTGGAACAGTTGAAGGGGCAAAAAACCTGACCCCAATTTTAACGCTCTGCTTACTGCCAAATTCTGCGCTTATGATTGTCCGCTTACTGTCCAAGCACCGAATTTCTGCGCTAGCTGTGTAAGTAAAGAATGCCAAGTAACGTTGAAAAACAAAAACTCCCTGTTAACCATGTTAACCCTTGAAAAATACTCTTGACGCAAGGGCAGAATTCCCTGCTTCCATAAGCGCAGATTCTTTGATTATGGTAAAAGCAGAGCTATGAAATTGGGCCCTGGTGTGTTATTATATTGAAATGTATAGTTATTTTTGATCTAGCTGTCTTTCATCAATTCTATTATGGCAATGTAACCAAACCGAGGCTTGAAGGGAAAAGTCTGGTTCCTTGTTGATTATGATATTCAGAACTGTGAATTATTAACAGGTGCATAGGGGGCAAGACTGAACTTCATCCTTAGGAGGCCAAGGTCATTTTCTTCATTTTGCACAGGGAACTTCCACTGGAAAATCTTGCAGGGGCACCAAGGCCAAGACAAGGGTCTTGTTTCATAGAGCTGCTGAGGCTCAAAATGGAGCTAGCAGCACAAAACTATTTTGCTTACCAAAATCGATTACCTGCCAAAGTACTATTCCACATGTATACTATCTGTGACTGGTTTCCTACTGATTTTTGCTCAGCAGGAAATTGTACAATTTTCTGTTTTAAGCAGCTCTATGAAATTGGGCCCAGGGCAACGGCCATTACTTCTATGGTCTCTTTTTAAATCCAGGGCCCAATTCCATTAAGATGCTTAAGCACAAAAAGTAGCTAAGCACAACAAAATTATGCTTAGTAGAATAAGGTAACCGGCCAAAATATATTTCACACCATTTTTGACTGGTGTCCTGCTCATTTTTGCTTAACAGGAAATTGTTAAGCAATAATCTCTGCTTTAAAGCAGCTCTATGTCAATGAATCCAGACCTGGGCAAGAGAGTGTAATAAATTATAAAAGCACATTCGTGGCGATTCTGTCAACAGTTTTGTTTTTTTTGAAATTACATTTCATGTTTGGCCTTGGTGCCCTTTTGAGAGTTTCCCAATGACTAAGATTTTCCAATGGACATGCCCTTTGCAAAATGAAAAAGGCCTTGCCCTTTCAACATGTTCAAAGATGAAATTCAAGACCTGATGTGTATACTCGATGTATACTCGATATATACCGATGAAAACAATATTTGTGTTTAGGGGAAGTCCCTGCTGTCTTAGTGAGGGTGACAGGTAGGTCAAATTGTGTATTGTCAAAAAAACAACTCTGTAGAGGAACATTTGCTCTGAGAGAACCATCACCAAGGAACATCATATAGAGGGGTCTGTAGCACCAAGACATGCTTCTTAAGATCGTGATGTAAGATGCAACAAGTTGGCAGATGTGCCTTCCAGAAGTCTGTACGTCAGAAAAAAAAGGTATGAGATCTTTTTATGTATTTTATATTTTTGATACAGAATCGATTTAAATTTCTTACCTGGGTTTCACTTCAAAATAATTTGGTTTCTGCCAAGATTTACATTATGTGCAGTTGACTTTCTGTCTGCATTGATGATGTCGCTAGGACTGGCCAAATTGCCTCTTTATAACAGGAATGTTGTTTTAAGAGACGGTAACACAAAAAGCAGATTGAGATTTGGGTCTTCAGGGAGAAATCTTATAAGCAGTATATCTAACCATGGAGGAAGAAACGGTGCTCTTTTATAGCAAGGGTTGACCAAGTTATTAGTCCAACCTAAGATGTTTGCACAATTTCTTTAGCAATATTTTCAGTCCCGGTAGATGATGGCACGTCGGCAGAAATACTGCTTTGTGAATTTCTTTTAACAACAGGAGAAACCTAATATTTTGAACAAGTTTTGGTCTTGTGCCCACATTGTCAAATTGATCAAATACGGCAATTTATCTTTATGATGACGGTACATGTAGCTTTTGTCTTTGATGAAAAAAAAAAGCCATCAATTTTTTGAAGACTTGAACTTTCACAGCCTCTGTAACTCTTTAATTAAAGATGTTTATTTTTAAGATAATTCCTCGGATATAGAACGTCATTTAGGCAACCATTTTGTTTTTCCCCCATTCAGATTAATGTAATCAAACAGGCTGGGTTGATAAAATAGTCTAGTCCCCTTTTGGTATAATGATAATCTATTTTCATAATGCTATTTTACTTCTGGGGAACAAGACAAAGATTTGTGACATAGTCCGCTATAGCTAAAAACCATTTGACGTTAAAAAAAAAATCTTGAAAGACAAAGAGCAGGGTTGCTTTTTTTTTTAAACTTATTTTCCGATCTGAAAGCTCACTAAATAACAAAGTTCATACCAACACCAATCATGAAGAGCAAATATGTTTAGAATATTATCAGAGTAGAGTAGATAGCATTTTGAACATCCCTAAAGACACCGTCGCTTATTTTGATTGCCACATTTGAAATTAGCGGTCGGAATTTGCGAAACAAAAGACCCATGTTTGTTGTTATCATTTAAACCATTATCTTCCAGGTTTGATGAAGATTACAACAGTTGGGTTTATGTGTGTATTGAATACTAGATCGGAATTTATTTACTCCTTCCAAAACAATAACTTACTTCCATTTTAAAGTCAAGACGAATGTGTGGTCTCTCCCAATAGTCAAGACATAGCATTTTAGCCAGAGGGGTGTCTTTTGGACACCCTGTTTTTAATTTTTAACACCCAGTTATTAAATTTTGGACACCCGGTTTAAAGTGTCATTTTCATGTAATGTATTTCAAGTGAACAATTTAGACACCCTTTTACAAAATCTTGCGACCCTATCAGAGCCAGGAAAGGGGAGGGGCTGAATCCAAAATAGATAATGCAGAAAACATCTTTCACAGAGGAGAGGGTTGGGATGGGAATATTAAGTTTTTATTCATATTCAGGATTGGTATAACTGCCAAAATATTTACAGAGTGTTCATGTTTTGTGTTATTGACCAGTTACATGAAATGACATACATTTACCTGTGGAAATTTGGGCTTCATACGTTGTGTGAGTCTGGAGAAAACAGTGATGCACAATTTTCAGCATGTAAACCCAATGTCCTTAATTTTGGTTGTATCAACGGAAATCAGCCGTCGTGGATTTCATAAACAGTTTTCTCGATTATGACTTCATTTCAGAGGGAAATTTATCCACATAAAAAATGGTTTTAGTATGAACTTCATAGTCAGTAAGCTTTCAGACTGAATCGAAACATTGTTTTTTGTCCTTACCCATTCTGTAGACTACCTTCAAAGCACTTATTGTATGAGAGGCACAAATGGTGGCATACTTACTGAACACCTGAGCAGGGTTGACGGACACAACACACTGTACTCCGAAAAGGTAACATAACAAATCTTGTAGCTAGTTCCAGTCCTCATGATGCAGTATGCTGTTACTCCATGCCGGTCCCCCGGCATCAATGTGGATCTGTTGCTTCCGATCATTTGAACCTGAGTAAAAAGCCTTTCTGGTTGACACAACATGGTGGGGTGGTGAACCACCACTGCTGTGTATGTGGGTGGTTCGATTCCATCAAAGCTTTCAGGTCCTTTTGTTTGGTACGCTAAGCAGTAACACAAGCGGTTTGGTCTTAAGTTTCCTAAATTCACAATTTTTCTTTTTTTAACCTTGAAATTTTGAAATGAAAATAAACACAAAACGTGTGCCAAGGATAAAAAAAAACATCTTTTATTTCCCAATGTTAAAATGAGTAAAAACAAATTATTTTTTTTCAGTTTTGCAACGGCTACAAAAAGAAAATTTCAATTTGAAAAATTATTTTACAAGTCTCCAATCCAAGTGATTTGGGTTGGGTACCCGGACTTCAAGAGGTGTCTCGGTCATTGACAAAATCACTTTGAAACTACGAACCAGTCTCTCAACCATGTCTTGTACACATGACAGCTCTCAAGTCATCTACTTGAAGGGTAAGTATGGCTCCCTGAGCACATTATTGGCATCTCCATAGCTAAGTGTCTACTGCACCTGACTATTTATGCCTCAAGCCTCACTCTGGTTCTCCTATACTTAAAGAGGCTCAACACAAGATGGCCGACCTGACAACATGTTGTTGGCCTGAGTTTCTTCTTCATTGTCTATTTTCGCTGTGGTTCTTTCAAGACGTTAGGTCTTGGATGCTGGGGTCCCAGATGATGATGTCATCAGATGCTTCCATGGATCCACAACCATTGAATGTTTGTAGTACTTACTGATGTCAGCTGGCTGCCCATTGCCTGAAGATTGCCTACCCTGTAAAAAAACAACAAGAGTTTATTACATTTGATTTCACCCATATACACCGATGTGTGTTACATTTGTAGCACTGTATACTCAGTTCTTCCCAGAACTATGTGAAAAGAAAATCACAGGCATGTTACTCAAGTGGGATTCAAGCCAAACTGTAGAGCAGTTTCTTGCCAACTAAACTACCGAGATTGCCCGGTAGCTAGAGACAGTTCGAATCCTATATTTTAGCAGTGGGTACCCGTTTCATCGCCAAAAAGAATTCAATGTAATTTAGGTGGTATACTATTGTTCACCTCCACCTGTGACATCATGCTGTTGTTCCATCGTTCCATTATTTCGCACAAATGACACACATGCGTTGCATCGCTTGCTTCCCACGGTCTTAGCCTTAGTTGGGGCAAATGCAAATTATTCTACGAAACTTTTATAACATTTTAATGGAATTTTTCTTGATAATGAATAAAAGTATGCTGTTCAGGTGATGTGGAATGGAATCTCTATAAGGGTAACTCAAGATTTACTGTACGGCTCGAAATTAACACTGGACTGCAGTACAAAGGCCAGTACTTTTAGCATTGGGACAGTAAACTCACAGTAGTGTTGTGTTTTTCAATTGGATATCGATAAAAATAGGCCAGTCCTGGAACTTCACGGAGGCCCCTAAGGGCAGAACCTCTATTGCCCTGGTCTTGGCCTTTGTGCCCCTTCAAAAATTTCCCAAAGACTTTTACAGTTTTTTCAATGGAAGTGCCCGTATCAAAATGAAAAAGGCCTTGCCCTCTTAAGATGAAATTCCAGGCCCGATTGTGCAATATCTTTGTGAGAAAATAGTTGACTATATTATGAGTCTGATAAACATCTTTCAATTCTGTTGAGTATCAAAGTACGTATTACACATGCAAGACAAGACAAATGAGGAACATTTTCTCTAGGTGCTTGTTGGACTCATTTTGATTCTGGTCTTATAAACTAAATTCTGGTCCAATACAAATGTTGAGCTTGAAACCCTCAGTCTTGTTGTAAATATTCCCCCCAGGCACTGTAAAAAGTCTTGACCAGGCCTGATACTTAGGAGACAATGGAGGTGTTTGCCTCCATGCCTTCTGGACATTGCCTTGGTGCCCTTGAAATGCTCAAGTAGTCATTTACAATTTCCTCATAGCCATAGGGTGTCCTTTAGTTACCAAGTAGAAAGTGCCTTGGTGTCCTTGCCGTTTCAAAAAAAGAATACAGGCCTGCTTGACTAACCTGTCCTCTGAAGAAGTTTCTTGGGGATGAGTGTCTCGGGGATGAGTATGATCCCCCTCCGGAGTTCCTCCCTCCGAACTGATACCGAGGGGAGTTTCCCCCTCCCCCTCCCCCTCCCCCTCCCCCTCCTACATGTCCCATTCTGTGTTGGTGGCCGGGCGCCTGTTGCATGAAGGGTGACGAGGGGTACATTGGTGAGAACTGTCCCCGGGGGGATTGATGGGGGCTTGGAGAATGCCCTTGCGGCGGACCTCTGTTGAAAAAATATAAGCATAATTTAAATTCTACAGTTTACAGATAACTTAGTTAACGTTTTCAGAATGAAAATAAATACACATGACAGCTGAATTAAAATTTTTAAATAATTATTAAGGTACACAAAAAACAATCCACTTAAAATAAATCTGGTAAGTGCGTATTTTTTTGTTGATATAATACTGAGGACCTGTGTTATTTTTAAGTTTTTTTGTTTATGATGTTTACAGTTAAGTTAACATTTGATGATGAATCTGCAGAACAGGATTGAACATCATGTAATTGTAAAAATTAAATGAAATTGAAATTGAAATTGGAACGAGTTTGGTAAGTTAAAATTGTAACCCTTGGTTTGGTGGTCCGAACCGATGGCCCACCCTCACCATATCACAGGTGATGATTAATAATGTGAGTAAGAATTTAAGTTAACTTAAGTTGCCGTTGAGTGACTTCAAGCATGGAGGAATAAACTTATTCCTCCATGCTTCAAGTACAACCAACAACAGTACAACAAGTACGATTACATTATTTACAAACGCAAACTTTTAATTTTGTTTTGAATTTCAATTTCAATTTGGGGCCATATGAAAAAGAGGAAAGTACTTTAATTTAATGTTAATAATAACATTTACATAACTGAACAGATTTCAACTTCATTATAAATAATAACCGATGAAATTTAACCACAAGTGTAAGGGGAAAACACGTAAATTTGTGCACAGTTTTCCATATGTGTCGAAAATACACTACTCTCTCATTAAAAACAGTATAAAACACTCAACAAAATAGCTGTAACAATATTTTTACCTGTCGAATCTGTTGTGTGGAGAGGGACCTCGCGGACCCCAAAATCCTGGATTTCCTGAATGAGGTGTCCCTCTTGGAGGCATGGGTGAGTCCCCCCATCCTGGTACACCCCCACTGTAGGGGTTCTGCTGATTATTATTGCCCCAGCGACTCATATTTCTTGGAGAGAATTTCTGTAATTTTCTGAGGCACGGAACAGCATTATTTATTATTTATTAATGACCATATTTGAACACTAGAGGGGGCTGTTCAGACTTTATGAAAAGTGCAAAAAGAAAAGCAAGAGACACACGTGAGTGAGTGTTGGGGAATTCAAGGTAAACTTCAAAATTGTCTGTATTTGCTGTAAAATTATAGCTAGAAATTGTAGTTTTTCTGTATATGTGTAAAATTATAGTCATGGCAAAATTCTTGCGCTATTTTGGTATGATTGTTTAGCGGTTAACATTCAGAGAAATAATGCAGAAGTTGTAATTGATTGGCAAAGCCAAAGCTCACTCATCACTTCGGCACTTGGCATGAAATGAATGGCATAATCCTTCATGTCCTTCAGTCAGGATGTAAACGCCAAGGGTCGGTTTGCTCTCCCCTGCGGCACTGCATGATGCCAACCCTGCATGCAATTTATTTTCGTTTAAAAAGTACCTTCATTTTAGTAGTAATAAACCGAAGACAGCAACAGAGGTTGTAATTTGTTTAGGATAACTTTCCGTATGGCGCCACCACATTTTCACTGGTTTTTACAAAAAGGGATATATCAATCAGGTAAATTAGATACTATATTATTTTATTTCGAATGAAAAAGTGGTGACGCCATACAGAAACTTTTCCTTTGTTTTACTTAAAAAAAAGTTTACGCTGAGGGGTGAGGGGGAGGGGCTGACCCCTGAGACCTCAATAACAATGTTTTATAATTGTGAGAGACCTCGACAAAAACATTTTATTTAGTTAGTGAGTGAGATGAGAGCAGATCGAATGACGATTTTTTTTATAAAATAGACTGAGAATGAGATCAGAGTTTGCATAAAAATTAGTTGCGATAACGTACATTATCGCAACTACATAAAAATAAGAATCAGATTCGGAAGTGAACAAGTCAAATATTTTCATTTAAAAAATCAAACTGATTTAAATCTTCTTACCAAACAAAATCTAAACAGGCCTCATGTTTCGACCCTATCCATTTATTCAATCAGTATTCTTCTAAAATTCTATTGAGATAGATTCTGCAAACATGGCAAGGGTCGAAACCTCAGGTCATTTACAAATATTTGCATTAGAAATAAAACGGGCATCATTAATTGTTTGAGAAAAGAATCAGCTTGCTGAAATGTATCGGCTAGGGTAGTTGCGACTCCGGCTTCGCTGTCGGGAGGAGGGTTACATTATAATCACAACTACCGCTAGGGCTGAAATGTATTGATACAATAGGCGATAATATGACTTTTGCATTTTTTTCATTTATAGACAAAAGGAGCTGATTTTTAAAAGATGGAGAACGTAGGCACAGCTAGCGATACCATGGAGGAAGAAACAAAGAGTGGGTCTAGTGTTACTCTTACGACAGAAGACGGTCCTAAGGAGGCAGCAGCTCAAGTAGAGAAAAATTCAGATGAGAGGCCGCTAAGTGAAGAGGACAAACAGAAACTTGCTAAGATGCTCAATGAAAGACAAGGAAACGCCAAAATCAAGAGCGAGTAAGACTAGGTTGTGTATCAGTCAAGCCCCTAATACCCATTCCCCTCCATGCAGGGCTGGAGTTTTACTCTGGATTGCAAAATTTTACTCTGGATTTTTCAAAGAAAATTATGCCCGATAATGACAAAGTTTTAAAAAAAGGATTACAGCGCCCCAGTCACTGGGTCTTACAAAAAGCTAAGACTGATCGTTACTGCAGATCAATCGTAGTTGCTTAGTAAAGTGTGATGTCACAATATAATCACTACATGATTGATGATACTGACAATTTTTGTCTTATGATAGATTTTATTTCTTTGTGAAGTCGAGCGTTGTAAACTCATGACCGGACTTCAGTCCAGCATTCTTGTGTTTGTGTGCAAGTTGACTTGCAGTCTGATAAATATAATTCTGTGGATAGTTGAAGAATACTTACTCATAATACATGTGAGATAAGTCTACTTTTATTGCCCGTTCAAACTCAAACAGTTCAATTGTTCTTCCTATTTATTGTTTGTGTATTATTTGTGTTTCCTAGATACATCAACTACAGCAAGGTACATTTGAGATACGGGTTGGTGCTTTCTGACGATCAGGCGCCCCGGAAAGCTGAAACAGCCAGCCGTCCAGCAGAAAGCAGAGATGAACCGAAAAGCAAACGTCAAAAGAAGGCCAGAGGTATGAACCAGAACCGACCTCGCACCCGATGGATACCGGTCGGCGAGAAACTCTGCCCTAAGGTAATCAACGGGCAGGAGTGTCAATATGGGGACGAGTGTCGATACCTGCATGACCTGAAGGCAGCGGGGGCAAAGCGGTTGCCTGATATCGGAGATCGTTGCTACAACTTTGAGACGTTTGGAAAATGTCACTTTGGAGTCTTGTGCCGATTTGGTAGTTGTCATCTCACCAAGGACTTTGAGAATGTTGTTGAGAATGAGAAGTACGAGGCAAACTTGAACAAGTCGACAACGTCAAACAGTCTGTCGATCGATCTTAAAGTAAAACTACGGAAGCGGAGGGGAACTTTTGAGAGAAGCGATAAATTCCTGGCGCAGCTTTCAAACCAGAAGAAAAATCCAAGAAAGCAAGTTGGTGACAAAGCAGATGTGAACACTGGTGCCATGAAAAGTACTACAGGTAGTAACAGTAGTTCACTGGTCCCTGAGCTGTCTAATGAAGATGGCAAGAGCAGCATGAATATTCATCAGCATGAGACAGCCAATCAGAGTCAGGTAGTAGCAGCTGAAAAGGAAACAACTAATCAGAGCTCTGAAGACCCAGGAGTGAGCCTTGTTACTCCTCCAGCGACAGCCAATCAAGCAGTAGATTCTATTGCCGAGTCAAACAAACACTCCTCATCTGGGGTTGTAACCGATCAGGATTTGGTAAAATTACGAAAAAGTGAAAAGAAAAAATTGAACGTGGAAGGGAAATCCTACCTGGCTCCTCTTACAACAGTAAGTGTATCATTTTTAACTCCCCTCCTGACCCAGATTCAACCCCACTCCTGACCCAGTTTTAACCCTCCTCCTGAGTTCTGACCCAGATTCAATCCCCTCCTGACCCAGATTCAACCCACCCCCTGACCCAAATTCAACCCCACCCCCTGACCCAGGTACAACCCCCACTTCTGACCCAGATCTAAACCCCCCTAAATATGAGAACATCTTCTTCTGTCTAGGTTGGTAATCTTCCCTTCCGCCGAGTTTGCAAACGTCTTGGGGCTGATATCACTTGTGGTGAGATGGCAATGTCGACCAACCTCCTCCAGGGTCAACCGTCAGAGTGGGCACTGCTCAAGAGACACTCATCTGAAGATGTCTTTGGAGTTCAGGTACTAATACCTAAAACAGGGATGTGATTTCTCAATTTTTAACTGGAAATCCGGCTATTTTATTACCAAAATAAATTTTAAGAATGCCCCAGATTGCAGAGCTGCCGTCGATTTCACAAAACGCTTCCTAACTTAAGACTAATCTTAGAACTTAGGCCGAGTCCCAACCGTGCACTGTAGCATGCAGACCTTAAGATTAATCCTAAGTTAGGAAGAGTTACTCGTCCTAACTCGAGCTAAGACGAGTCCTAACTCTTTGTGAAATCGACGGCAGGGCTTTTAAGACTAAAGACAAATGTATTTGAGCAGGCTTTTGCCCTCGCAAGCTTGCACACTTAGTGCTCACAGTGAAGGGTTTTTTCATCAGCCTGTCACATCATCAATCAACCAATCAATCAATCAATTGTAACATTTATATGGCACCATATTCTAACGATCATTGCTCATGGCGCCTCTTGAAGAGAATGTGGTATGGGGGCGAGTAGGGGGTTGGATTTAAAAGGATTTTTGTTCACATTTTTAGTAATTTTTCTTTGTGTAGTCCCTTTTAGCAAGAGTGGCTTTTAGCCTTGTTTGCGGCGAACTTGCAGAATAAAAAAAAAAAAATCGGTAGCCAATTTTCAGCGTTTTCTTGTTTTGTTTTCTATTTGTAGCTTGCTGGGTACTTCCCTGACACTGTCAGCAGGTGTTCTGAGCTGGTCAACACCTACTGCGACGTTGACTTTGTGGACCTGAACGTTGGATGCCCAATCGATCTTGTATATATGAAGGTAAATTATTTACAATCCAGAATGTGATTTTAGTGGGCCTTGAGCTTCGCTCTTGAAGGGGCCCAGCAACGTTTCTCTGAGACGGGCCATGTGTATGTGGCATTGTAAGTTTGTATTGGAACCTTGCTGAGGGCATCACAGCAAAAGCACAGGGCATCACGGCAATTGCTGTGGGTGCCGTGGGTTGTTTCAAAGGCTGATTTAGGATTTTATTTCAAATCTTGTTTACTCTTTAAATTTTCTTGAAAGCAATCACCAAAGGGAGAAACAAATAGTCCACATTGTGTCAAAACTTGTAGTTTTGTATCTCTGGGCGGAATTTCAAAGAGTTGTTGAGCACAAAAAGTAGCTCAAACACAAGATAATTATGCAAGTTCCCTGTTGCAAGATGGCTGAAATGGTAAACCGATTGAGCTTGGCCAGATCCTGCAAAAGCAACTAACAAAATTGTGAATACACACAAGACTGTTTTTTCTTGAATTGGATACACCTTTTTAAACATTTTGACCTCTCTTACATTACAACCTTTGAACTTTCTTTCAACCTTTGACCTTTCTTACACCTTTGACCTTTGCTTGACCTCAAACAGGGAGGCGGCAGTGCGCTGATGGGCCGGACAGGCAAGTTGGAGGAGATTGTCCGTGGTATGGATGCTGTAAGTTGAACCTACAAATTTTAATTTTATAGATGTTAGTTTTGCATCGGGGATAAAGAATATAATTTGTCTTTATCTTTACACCTATGTGTATTTAAAGATACTGGACACTATTGGTAATTACTCAAATAATTATTAGCATAAAACCTTACTTGGTAACAAGTAATGGGGAGAGGTTGATGGTATAAAATATTGTGAGAAACGGTTCCCTCTGGAGTAAAATAGTTTGCGAGAAAGAAGTGATTTTCCACAAATTTGATTTCGAGACCTCAGATTTAGATTTTGA
Organism: Asterias amurensis; assembly: GCF_032118995.1. NCBI lineage: Eukaryota > Metazoa > Echinodermata > Asteroidea > Forcipulatida > Asteriidae > Asterias > Asterias amurensis. Next base: position 15,245,946 of record NC_092663.1, read on the forward strand.
GGTATCGAAATCAAGCATCTAAAAGCACAAAACTTTGTGTGACAAGGGCGTTTTATCTTTCATTATTATCTCGCAACTTCGATGACCAATTGCGCTCAAATTTTCACAGGTTTGTTATTTTATGCATACGTTGAGATACAGCAAGTGAGAAGACTGGTCTTTGACAATTACCAATAGTGTCCAGTGTCTTTAAAACCTTACTTGGTAACGAGTATTGGTTAGCTGTTGATAGTATAAAACATTGTGAGAAACGGCTCACTCTGAAGTAACGTTGTTTTTGAGAAAGAGGTAATTTCGCACTAAAATAATTAAAGGCTTCAGCTGATACCTTTTATCATACATCTGAAAGCACCCAAAGTAATACAACAAGGGTGTTTTTATTTCTTTCATTATTCTCTTGCAAATTTGATGACCAATTAAACGCAAACTTTCACAGGTTTATTATTTTATGATATGTTGGGGTATACCAAGTGAGAATACGATCGTTGCGTTGTCAAACACCAGTTCTCTTCAGAACCAACACTACTCCACATGGTGCTACTGAAAATCCTCTACTTATTATACTCCCGCCATGCGATGTTTCAATTCTAACTATTTAAGGGTTGATTTTTATTTGACATGTTTGTTTTTTACTATGTTGAGGTTTTGGACGTTCCTGTGACAGTGAAGATGAGAGCTGGTATATCTGACAAGAATTATTTCGCTCACAAGCTCATCCCAAAAGTATTTGACTGGGGAGCCTCTGTGGTTACGGTAAGCTTTACAATAAGTATTTATTTCCATGGAAACAAAACAAAAGTATGGTTTCTTTTCCTTTGCGATTCGAAAAAACATTGGTTTTTTTTTTATTGCCTTGAACACTGTGTTTTTTTTAATTATTTTTTATTCCCCTCAGGCCAAATTCACTTTTTGTGCCAATTCCCAATCATTATTGGTCAGTTACAACTGCTTTTCAGTTTTCTTTTTCTTTTTAACTCACAAATGTTTTCTTTGTATATAATCCTGAAGTTACATGGCCGGAGTCGTGAACAGCGCTACACTCGAAGCGCCGATTGGGCATACATCAAAGAGTGCGTTGATGCAGCTAAGCCCCATCCTGTTATAGGTAATAATTTCTTAAAAACTACAGCAAATTGCTGGCACTGAGCAAGGAGTCCACATCAAAACTCATCTACTGGTAACCAAAACATGGCTGCAGTAAACGTGGTGGACCAAAATTGACCCACTTAGATGTTTTGAAGAAAGACTATTGCTCTAACCACTATTGCCAGTCCCATTAGCGTACACTATATCCCTACACACATCACACCAGCCCAAATCTCTTTGTTATTGAAACTTACCCTTTGAATATGCAATGAAGTTACTGGACCCTAAACCTGAGACCATACAAATCAAGGCGCGGTACTACACAATAGACATGGGTTATGTACAATCATGGCCACTGGGTTCTGGACAATTTACAATTTATATACAAGGGGATTAGGGAAAACATGCAAATCAGAAAATGAATATTCATACTACATCAAAATACTAGGTTTTTTGTGACAGGAATATTAAATCCTTCCTTCAGCTCCCCTGAATTCTTTCTACTATAAATAATTTTGCTTCCTGTAGCCATCTGTAGCCCCATACGAAGATTTGCTTTTAGCCTTGTTCGGGGGCAACTTGCATAAAATAACTTCAAATAAACTAGTAACAATTATTCATGTTATTCCACCAGGAAATGGAGATATTCTTTCCTACGAAGACATGACGGCTCATTTAGAGAACTCTGGAGCAGCCGGGGTCATGATAGCAAGAGGGGCGCTCATTAAGCCGTGGCTCTTCACTGAGATCAAAGAGCAAAGGTCAGTATGAATATGCATGCATCTCATTTCAATATTCAAGACCTCACTTTAAATATGCAAGTGTCTAATTTGAATATGCATAGCTGATAACTACATCACTGTTAACAGAACTTGCGACCTGTGTTTTTTTTGGGGGGGGGGGTGTTGGCATTTGTCAAAAATTAGTTCGCAATTAGTGTGTCCATAATATGATAAGTTTATCGCTAAAATAAATGGTGTCAATATAAACCACAAGGGAAACTGACTGGGTAAATTTTGAAATGATTTTTGGGGTTGAACAAAGAATTGACTTTGTTCAGGGGTGCCAGTCAGAAGTCATACAACCGTTAACTGCCGTGTAGCCAGGGATCACACCCAAATTTTGATACAACCTTTTTGTTTCAGATATCAATATAAACCACAAGGGAAACTGACTGGGTAAATTTTGAAATGATTTTGGGGGTTGAACAAAGAAATGACTGGAGTGGGATTCGAACCAAAGACCTCCGGATTAACGTGCCGGCGTTCAACGAAACTGTTAACTGTTGTATTATTATTTTATTTAACATATTTGTTTCAGACATTGGGACATTTCAGCCAATGAGAGATTGGATATTCTCAGGGAGTACACCAATTACGGCCTGGAACACTGGGGCTCAGACACCGAGGTAAGAGTTATGTAAAACCTGATCTGATTGGTTGCTGTAGATAATATGGAAACATCTCAATAAATGCACCAATTGCAGCGTCTTACACTTGGTGGACTGACACTGAGGTGGGAGCTGTAAGAGGTATGATCTGATTGGATGATGGAATTGAAATAAGTGATGTCTTTCAAAAACGCACCAATAGCAGCAAGGGACACTGGTTCTGGTTGCTGAATCATCTGAATAATGGAACAAAACTAAAACATTCCAGATCTGGAATCGTCTTTCTTTTCCATGACCAGGGCTGGATTTCACAAAGAGTTGGGAGATTTTAAAAAACTTAAGGCTAGTCCTAACTTAGGACGAGTAACTCGTCCTAACTAAGATAAGACTAGTCTTAACTCTTTGTGAAATCCAGAGAATTGGAGAACAGAATTTAACAAAAATCTAATTTGAAATTATTTTTCTTTACCTTGAGCAGGGTCTTGAGAAGACTCGTCGTTTCCTTCTTGAATGGCTGTCGTTTCTTCATCGCTACATCCCGGTTGGCATCCTGGAGCGACTGCCTCAGAAGATTCAAGAGCGCCCTCCTTTCTACGTGGGGCGCAATGACCTTGAGACCTTGATGTCGAGTACCAACTGTAACGACTGGGTCAAGATAAGGTAGGAAGAGCACCAGTTAAAATGTATTTTAATGATGTTTTAAATTTTAATGCCACTGCGGCCAATTTCCTGAAATGCTAAGATTAATCATATCTCGAGTTAAGACATAAGACGACTAACTCATCCTAACTATAGGATTTGTTAAGTGCGTCCTAACATCTATGGATACCGAACTTAACTCGTCCTAAGTCCTAAGATTCATCCTAAGTTAGGAAGAGTTTCGTGAAATCGACAGCAGGAAATATTTGGTTTTTACTCAAAATATATGTTAAGGTACAAACTTACTTGGTAACGAACAACGGAGAGTTGTTGATAGTATAAAACATTGTGAGAAACAACTCTCTCTCCAAAGGAACACAGTTTTGAGAATGGGGTGATTTCGCACGACAAATATTTGAATCTGAGAAAGACTTCAGGACTGAAGTCTCGCAGGCATTTGAAGCACACAAGTTTGTGCAACTAGGTTTTCTTATTGCCTATTATCATTTTCTTGAAACTTCAATGACCAATTAAGGCCAAATTTTAATAGGTTTGTTATTTTATGCATATGTTGAGATACACCAAGTCAGAACACTGGTCTTTGACAATTACCAAAGGTATCCAGTGCCTTTAATGATGTATTATAGTTGTAATTCAGTTTTTACTTTTGATGACTACGGTATTATTATGAATAAACCTTCTATCTATCTATTTCTATCTATCTCTCTCTTAGTCGCAGTTCTTAATTTTGATGTTGCTGTATTTTCTTTTCCTCAGTGAGATGTTACTTGGTCCGATTCCTGACAGTTTCTTGTTTCTTCCGAAGCATAAAGCCAACTCTTACAGCTGAATCAGCTCAGCGTCTTGATCCATCAGGAAACAAAACACCGATCCATGAACATCCTCGATCGACGGCAAACTATAGACGACTCAGTTTTCATCACAAGTACACCAAAGTTTAGGAACATTTGATAAGTTTCTGAGAAACAAAATTTTACTTTTTGATGTTGAAGGGAATGTATACGTTTGGTAATTTCTCTTAAAATTAATGGCAATCAAATCTTTTGTTTTTATGGAAGCCTACAGTAGCTTTTGATAATTTAAAGCGTTTTGAGAAGTTATGTGGTTTGATAAAAATATCATTAATTATTCATTTTGAATCTGTGAAGTGTACAGGGGTGGATTTCACAAAGAGTTAAGATAATCTTATCTCGAGTTAGGACGATTTACTCGTCCTAACTTAGGACTAGCCTTAGGTTTTTAACATCTCCTAGGACTAGTCCTAAGTTAGGACTGGTCCTAACTCTTTGTGAAATCGACCCCTGGAAACGTTTCTTAGATTGTGTGTTCCTTTTGACATTATTCTTCATGCTTGAATATATTTGCTCCAGTTTTTTTGGCGATATCTTAAAAATATGACCACCTTATGAAATGTTATAATGAATTATTTTGATGTTGAAAACAAGTGTCGCTTGGGGGGTATCAAACACAGTGGCATATATTGCACCTTTTTGCAGGAGGTTTAATTAAAGACTTGTAACTTTTTTCCCCATTTTCGTTAGGGCTCTATCTAGTGGAAAATGAGTGCATCACAAAACTTTTACCTTAGAGCCCCTCTCTAATACAACATGGCCATGGCAAACTGAAAAACACTAGTTTTCATTAGTTCACCTTTTCCTTTTTTATTAAAAGGAAAATTACAGAATTGGTAAAAAAAGATCACAGATATACATAAAACTTACACAGTCTAATGATGATAATAGTAGAAAACATCCCTTGATATATTTTTGTTTGAAATGGTCATATTTTATGAGAAATAGATAGTGTAATTTTGCATTATGGAGTTAAACGCTCAGTGAGTGTTCATTCATTTTCATTAAATAGTTATGTAAAATGTGTATTTGGTTTTTCACTATTTTCTCGCGACCCAGAATATGGCCGATCATTAGCTTCCAGGTGTATTGATGTATATGGTGGATTACACTGCCGGCAAAAAAAAAACAAAGATAAATTTGAACTTATGAAAAAAATACTTTCCAAGTTAGCAATATGCAGTAGAATTTTTGTTTTCATTAAAGCTGTATATTAAAGATAGGCCCTAATTATAGTGATCAATATGATTAACCCAAATAAAATATTCTATTTTATTGTTTTATAGAATTTTTGTTTCAAGATGAATTTAATATGGTTTTCTCCCTTTCAACGATTATTTTATTGTTCTTACTTGAAATTATTTTATGATGAACTGTGGATAAATGAAAGAAATTATAACAAAAGTTTAAATTTGAAATGTGTTCGTTTTATAATTATTTATTCTTTTGGTATTATTTTTAAAATATTTTTTATATTGTTATGTGTGTGCTGAGTGCACTGCGACTTAGGGCACCCCACTATATGCCAGACACTCGATCCGCCCACGAAATGCGGCTTTAGACTTAAGTCAACAGAGGGCGTGCTTCCTAAATTCCATTCAGAGCGCAAAATTCAAGATGGCCGCTCCTGCAGACGCCGTCGCCAGACCAGGCTGAAGTGAGCACCGTGTTTGGGCCCAACACTAAATCGGGCCCAGCACCGAAATTCTCCTCAGCACCGAATTTAAAAAAATCCGCAAACGACCGTCAATACACGTCGACACCATCAGGGATGCTTTATCAGCATACCTAACTTTAACGAAATTTGTGTCACCTTTAAATTATGAAATTTCAAGATTTTCTTTCAGGGATATGTTTGTTACATCCCTGATCATATCTCCTGGGCGGAAAAATAATCTCAGATTACTAATTAGCTCAGCCCAACTAATTAAAGATTGTCTCAAATTAGCATGTGTATAAATAATGTACTAAGTGCGGCAGACATACCTAACTTTGACGAAATTTGTGTCACTTTTAATTTATGATATTTTAATTTTTTCTTTCATAGATATGTTTGTTACATCCCTGACCACATCTCCTAGGCGGAAAAACAATCTCAGATTACTAATTAGCTCAGCCCAACTAATTAAACATTGTCTCAAATTAGCGCTTACGTATATAGCAACATAGTGTATACAAAGTGCGTGTATAGACATACCAAACTTTAACGAAATTTGTGTCACCTTTAATTTATGAAATTTTAATATTTTCTTTCAGGGATATGTTTGTTACATCCCTGATCATATCTCCTGGGCGGAAAAATAATCTCAGATTACTAATTAGCTCAGCCCAACTAATTAAACATTGTTTCAAATTAGCATGTGTATAAATAATGTACTAAGTGCGGCAGACATACCTAACTTTGACGAAATTTGTGTCACTTTTAATTTATAATATTTTAATTTTTTCTTTCATAGATATGTTTGTTACATCCCTGACCACATCTCCTAGGCGGAAAAACAATCTCAGATTACTAATTAGCTCAGCCCAACTAATTAAACATTGTCTCAAATTAGGGTGTGTATAGACTATATATGTAAAAAGTGCGGGTAACATAACTAACTTTGACGAAATTTGTGTCACCTTTAATTTATGATATTTTAATTTTTTCTTTCATAGATATGTTTGTTACATCCCTGACCACATCTCCTAGGCGGAAAAACAATCTCAGATTACTAATTAGCTCAGCCCAACTAATTAAACATTGTCTCAAATTAGCGGTTACGTATATAGCAACATAGTGTATACAAAGTGCGTGTATAGACATACCAAACTTTAACGAAATTTGTGTCACCTTTAATTTATGAAATTTTAATATTTTCTTTCATTGATATGTTTGTTACATCCCTGACCACATCTCCTAGGCGGAAAAACAATCTCAGATTACTAATTAGCTCAGCCCAACTAATTAAACATTGTCTCAAATTAGCGCTTACGTATATAGCAACATAGTGTATACAAAGTGCGTGTATAGACATACCAAACTTTAACGAAATTTGTGTCACCTTTAATCTATGAAATTTTAATATTTTCTTTCATAGATATGTTTGTTACATCTCTGACAACATCTCCTAGGCGGAAAAATAATCTCAGATCACTAATTAGCTCAGCCCAACTAATTAAACATTGTCTCCAATTAGCGCTTGATATATAATAGCCACATAGTTCAACAAAGTGCCGGTAACATACCTAACTTTAAGGAAATTTGTGTCACCTTTAATTTATGAAATTTTAATATTTTCTTTCATAGATATGTTTGTTACATCCCTGACCACATCTCCTAGGCGGAAAAATAATTTCAGATCACTAATTAGCTCAGCCCAACTAATTAAACATTGTCTCAAATTAGCGCTTGATATATAATAGCCACATAGTGTATACAAAGTGTGTGTATAGACATACCTAACTTTAACGAAATTTGTGTCACCTTTAATCTATGAAATTTTAATATTTTCTTTCATTGATATGTTTGTTACATCCCTGACCACATCTCCTAGGCGGAAAAATAATTTCAGATCACTAATTAGCTCAGCCCAACTAATTAAACATTGTCTCAAATTAGCGCTTGATATATAATAGCCACATAGTGTATACAAAGTGTGTGTATAGACATACCTAACTTTAACGAAATTTGTGTCACCTTTAATCTATGAAATTTTAATATTTTCTTTCATAGATATGTTTGTTACATCCCTGACCACATCTCCTAGGCGGAAAAATAATCTCAGATCACTAATTAGCTCAGCCCAACTAATTAAAGATTGTTTCAAATTAGCGCTTGTATATAGCCTATAATGTACAAAGTGCGGATACATACCTAACTTTGACGAAATTTGTGTCACTTTTAATTTATGAAATTTAAATATTTTCTTTCATTGATATATTTGTTACATCCCTAACCACATCTCCTGGGCGGAAAAATAATCTCAGATCACTAATTAGCTCAGACCAACTAATTAAACATTGTCTCCAATTAGCGCTTACGTATAAAGCCACATAGTGTATACAAAGTGCGTGTATAGACATACCTAACTTTAACGACATTTGTGTCACTTTTAATTTATGAAAATTTAATATTTTCTTTCATAGATATGTTTGTTACATCCCTGACCATATCTCCTAGGCGGAAAAACAATCTCAGATTACTAATTAGCTCAGCCCAACTAATTAAACATTGTCTCAAATTAGGGTGTGTATAGACTATATATGTAAAAAGTGCGGGTAACATAACTAACTTTGACGAAATTTGTGTCACCTTTAATTTATGAAATTTTAATATTTTCTTTCATTGATATGTTTGTTACATCCCTGACCACATCTCCTAGGCGGAAAAATAATCTCAGATCACTAATTAGCTCAGCCCAACTAATTAAACATTGTCTCAAATTAGCGCTTGATATCTAATAGCCACATAGCGTATACAAAGTGTGTGTATAGACATGCCTAACTTTGACGAAATTTGTGTCACTTTTAATTTATGAAATTTTAATATTTTCTTTCATAGATATGTTTGTTACATCCCTGACCACATCTCCTAGGCGGAAAAATAATTTCAGATCACTAATTAGCTCAGCCCAACTAATTAAACATTGTCTCAAATTAGCGCTTGATATATAATAGCCACATACAAAGTGCGTGTATAGACATACCTAACTTTAACGAAATTTGTGTCACCTTTAATTTATGAAATTGTAATATTTTCTTTTATAGATATGTTTGTTACATCCCTGACCACATCTCCTAGGCGGAAAAATAATTTCAGATCACTAATTAGCTCAGCCCAACTAATTAAACATTGTCTCAAATTAGCGCTTGATATATAATAGCCACATACAAAGTGCGTGTATAGACATACCTAACTTTAACGAAATTTGTGTCACCTTTAATTTATGAAATTGTAATATTTTCTTTTATAGATATGTTTGTTACATCCCTGACCACATCTCCTAGGCGGAAAAATAATCTCAGATCACTAATTAGCTCAGCCCAACTAATTAAACATTGTCTCAAATTAGCGCTTGATATCTAATAGCCACATAGCGTATACAAAGTGTGTGTATAGACATGCCTAACTTTGACGAAATTTGTGTCACTTTTAATTTATGAAATTTTAATATTTTCTTTCATAGATATGTTTGTTACATCCCTGACCACATCTCCTAGGCGGAAAAATAATTTCAGATCACTAATTAGCTCAGCCCAACTAATTAAACATTGTCTCAAATTAGCGCTTGATATATAATAGCCACATACAAAGTGCGTGTATAGACATACCTAACTTTAACGAAATTTGTGTCACCTTTAATTTATGAAATTTTAAAAAATTCT